>NW_011495018.1:4427387-4455863 GCF_000754665.1 Bison bison bison | reverse complement strand
CAGGCCGGAAGCGCCCTTTCATGGAGACTCGGGAGGCAAGAGGAACCCTACCTGGGACCTGACAGAGGGAGGGACGAGGACCCCAGCCTGGGCAGAGACGGGACACTTGAGCTCTCACTCTCTCTAAACCAGAAAAGAGCAACATGTTTTAAAGCTGAGGCCATGCCTTGGGTGTGTCTGGGCTCTCTCCCCAGTGACGTTTAAGTGAGGCTGGAACCAGGACTTACTCTCTCTAGCGCTGGCCGGGGGCTGAGGAGGCAAAGAAGAGGATGATGCGTCAGGGTCGGCAACAGCTCGGGAGTCTGTTGGCGCTTTAAGGGTCAAAGGCCAGCAGGTACTTAGACAGGGGTTTGGTGCTCATGACATTCCATCTGGGCAGCAGTGAGCAGGACTGACCGGAAGTAGCACGATGGAGGGGCACATGCCTGCACTGCCACAGGGGTGGTGCCTGGGGAGGGAACTGGTGCCAACTACGCTAGCAGTTAAGCCCTGGGTTAAGTCCTGGGCTCACGTCACATCCACTAACGTTCCATCGACCAAAACCAGTCATATGGCCAAGACCCAAACAGTGGGCAGGGGAAGAATCTTCTTCCGGCAGTGGGAGGGCCTGCAAAGTAACACGGCCATGCCTGCGTTTGTATGAATATATAACCGTGCAGCAGGCATGAAGGAGTGGGGTCAGGAATCCAGTCTGCAGCAACCAACCTTGGTCCCTAATCAAAGCGAGTCCCTATTACTCCAGAAGCCCAGTTCTACTTCAGAGTGCAATGACCATTTCTTCATGTTGCAGCATATTTATATGATTTCTTGCAAAAACCTTTCTGTAATCAGCCTTTCATTTTCATGCAACTGTGTCTGCATTGCTACTTGTGTAAACAAATCATGGCCTGTCAAGGAAGCCAGTGCTTCTCTCTTTGTTCTGTTTCTGTAGATGAAAGTTGTTCACAGGATCTGAGCTCCCCTGACTTGTGTGTGCTCCCCCAGCTTCCTTCCTGCCTACTGGAGTCACACAGTTTAATTTTTGCCAATAACTATTCCTCTTATTTCCACACTACATCAGTTTCATCAGTGTACAGGGGCCTGACCCTAGTGCCTAGCTCTCCCTGATTTCCTAATACCATCTTGGTCATTAGCTGGAAATGGATCTAGACATTAAGCACTCCCGATAATGCCTCTGACATGTAATCATTTACTGCATCCATCACTTCCACCTTTATTATGCTATGTGTCAGCAGAGTTTCCCAATTAACACTAGGGAGGTTGAAATCAGACATATTGCCATCACAGCTGAGTTGTCCGATCAGGGTGTAAATGCCCAGGAAGACATGTAGACGGCAGATTTTTTTTTTTTTTATTACGAAGTATGGCCTGATTTTCTTGACTCACAGAAAATAAAAGCAGCGGAAAACCTCAGGAAGAACTAAAATGCTAATACTCCTGCTCAATATATCATCAACGATAAACATTGGCAAAGACTCAGATGTCACTTTATGTTGCTGTATTCAGAGCCCCACCTGTTAATTCTGGGCTTCAAAGAAACATTTTTGGAAGTGTTGTCTTGGCTTATTGTAAAATGAGTGGGTTTCCAGTGAGAAGTCTCTCTTTTTTGCCAGGATGTAAACATTGCTCATGGAGGATACACACCTGTGAGCCTGCTAATTTCGCGGCAGGAGGAAGCAGGGTGGGTGCCAAGCAAGGGAACAAGCTCTGCAGATGTTAGGCAGGAAACCACGTTCTGCAGGACCGAGTGAAGAAACCACTTGGAATCCTGGGTTCTGGTGGAGCGTCCCTGAGCAGGTTGTGACACTGCAGAATTCTGGTTAAGGCAGTGCCGAAGCAGGACTCATGCAGACACAGTGTGTTTGCAAGATGATCATCTGAGTGTTATGTTGTAAGAAAGCCAGTTGGAGGTGAGCATCTCTGCAGATGTGGATCTCTGTCAACAGAAAAAGATGTAAACGTTGTCACCAGCAGAAGGACCTGGTAAATACTTGCTTCTCAGTGAGCCAGGGAAAGCTTCTGCTGGGCAGGACAGCATTCTTCAGTTCTCTTCCAATTTTCTCTCCTGGCCCATCTCCCATGCTATTCTTGAGCAAATGACTGACTTCAAAGGGCTCATTTAAAGATGAGTAGCAACCAAAACCCACTCCTGTACTCTTGCCTGGAAAATCCCATGGACAGAGGAGCCTGGTAGGCTGCAGTCCATGGGGTCGTGAAGAGTCGGACACACTAAGCGACTTCACTTTCACTTTTTACTTTCATGCACTGGAGAAGGAAATGGCAACCCACTCCAGTGTTCTTGCCTGGAGAATCCCCGGGACGGGGGAGCCTGGTGGGCTTCCGTCTATGGGGTTGCACAGAGTTGGACACGACTGAAGCGACTTAGCAGCAGCAACAACAACAAAAAAAATCTACATGAATTTCAGAAGTAAAACTGCAAAATAAAATGATACTGCAAAATAAAAAGAACTTACTAAGCCATATGCCACTTCCACTGTACAATCATAAGGGATTTGATTTAGGTCATGCCTGAATGGCCTAGCGGTTTTCCCTACTTTCTTCAATATAGGTCTGAATTTGGCAATAAGAACTTCATGATCTGAGACACAGTCAGCTCCCGGTCTTGTTTTTGCTGACTATATAGAGCTTCTCCAACTTTGGCTACAAAGAATATAATCAATCTAATTTCAGTAGTGACCCTCTGGTGACGTCCATGTGTAGAGTCTTCTCTTGTGTTGCTGGAAGAGGGTGTTTGCTATGACCAGTGCGTTCTCTTGGCATTGTTAGCCTTTGATCTGCTTCATTTTGTGCAACTGAACTGAAGCCAAATGTAGATCCAGATTACATAACTGAAGAATTATGCCCTGAGATAGCAGATATTCATGGACAAGCACTTCTCTGTGTTAGCAAACAAAAGACAGTATGGTTACCCTGAAATAAGCATACATTAATGAGTAAAAACCCCAAAGCAGATGAGAAGACACAGAAGCTAGAGACAAGTCAACTGACGGAGGTTAAGAAATAAATGAAAGAGAAAAATTAGAAAAAGTTCAGAAATAAATGCAAATTGGAATCAATGAAAAAGGAGACTGATGTTGCTAAAATTCTAGTTAGGGATATGAAGAAGAAATTTAAAGAAATAAAATGGGAAAAAAAGGGAAAGTTTAAAAGATTATAGGGAAAATGTTATATATAGAATACAGACCAAGGAGATGCACAGTATAGAAAACTGGTGTTCTTGGGAAAAAGAAAAGACAAAATGGAACTGAAAGCATTTTCAAAGATATGACAGAAGAAAACTCCTGTGATAATGGAATATGAACTTGGAAAGAACAACAAGAAGAGCTGGTACAGAAGAAAAACTGGAGAGATGGTCTGAAATTTAAAGACAAAGAATAAATTGTATGGGTATCAAACAGAAGAAACTCAAAGAACTTATTTGGTAATATAAGGACATACAGAATATTTGAGCCCTTCTTTGAAATATTACATGGCAACAAAATTCAGCAAAATGGAAAAATCAGGATGCAATGATTACTGGTGAGCACTGAATTTATTTAAATATGATAATTATGTCTACAGAACAGACTATATATTGCAAACCTTGAAATCTAGAATAAGCTAAGTATAAATATCAGGAGACAGAGAGTGTTGAGGACGTATAAAAAATTGCAAATACATGGATTTTTCATTTTAAAAATTTAAAGAAAAATGTATTTGGCTGCTCCAGATCTTAGTTGCAGCACGTGGGATCTAGCTCCCTGACCAGGGATCAAACCTGGGTCCCCTGCATTAGGAGTGTGAAGTCTTAGCCACTGAAACCCTAAGGAAGTTCCAGATTCTTCATTTTTTAATAAGTGTTTTCAAAGATGATAAGTGAGGTAAAGATAATAACCCCTAAAATAATTAAAAAGTAAAAATAATTAAAAATTGAAAACAATTAAAATTCAAAAAAAGTAGAAATTGTATATGTCAACACTTCTGAGTAGAGAAAGGATTAAAAAATTTTCCATAACTTTAAATACCTATGTTATGAAACAAGAAAGGCTGAAAATAAATGAATTGTCATTTAAATAATGAGTGTAAAAACAAACCATATTTAAGACAAAACCATAATGAAATAATAAAGATAAAAGTAGAAATTAATGTGTGAAACATAGAAACCCAGTAGACTGAATATATTACTTCAAGAGATGGTTCTTTGCAGTGGGGGAGATAAATTCCAACTAAAATAATTAAGAGAAGCTACCTACAGTGAGGGAGACCTGGGTTCGATTCCTGGGTTGGGAATATCCCCTAGAGGAGTGCATGGCAAACCCACTCCAGAGAAACATAAATAGAAACAATTACCAAAGAGATTGAAAGTTTAGAGTAGGTATAAATGGAATTAAAATAATTGTTATAATAAAAGTGTGTGCCTTTGTACTCTGATGCTTTAGTCATGTCTGACTCTTTGCAACCCCATGGACTATAGCCCACCAGACTCCTCTGTCCATGGGATTCTCCAGGCAAAAATACTAGAGTGGGTTGCCTTGCCTACTCCACCCCTCCTCTGGGATATCTTCCCCACTCAAGGTCTGAACTTGCATCTCCGGCATTGTAGGTGGGCTCTTTATTGCTGAGCCATGGGGGAAGCCCTAGAATAAGAGTATATTTCATTAATGCTATGCATAAATACCATTGAGGGAAAGTGCAAGAAAGTGGAAGTGAAAGTGTTAGTCGCTTAGTCGTGTCTGACTCTTTGCGACTCCAGGGACTGTAGCCTTCCAGGCTTTTCTGTCCATGGAATTCTCTAGGCAAGAATACTGAAGTGGGTTGACATTTCCTTTTCCAGGGGATCTTCCTGACTCAGGGGTTGAACCTGGGTCTCCTGCACTGCAGGCAGAATCTTTACTATCTGAGCCATGGGGAATCCCATACCATTGGTGGAATGAAGGCTTTATTGGAAAAAATTAATAATCAGCCTTTGGTCCTACAGTATTGAAGTAGAATATCTAAACTGGTCTCCCAAAGATACTCCACTCTGATCCCTGGAATCTGTGAATACAGTGAGACATCACTCCCATGACTATGTCCTGTGATATGGCACAGTTGACCTTAAGATACAGAGATTATGTAGATGCACTTTTTTCTTGTTGCATGAACCCTTAAAGCAGAGCGGTTTGTCCAGCTGGTAGTAGGAGAGAAAGTCAGAGAGATTCAAAGTGTAAGCAGAACTTCTGGCTCCCTTGCTGGAGCAGAGATGGAAGATCACATGACAAGGGATGCTGGTGGCCTTAGAAACTGAGTGGATCTGGACTGACAGCCATCAGGGAAATGTGAGTGTCAGTCATACAACCACAAGGAACTGACTGATTCTGACAACCTGAATGCCACTGGAAGCAGATTCTCCTCTAGAGTGTCCACTTAAGAGCCCAGGCCAGAAGACACCTTGATTTCTGCTTTGCACACCCTTAAGCAGGAGACGTAGCTGAGCCTGCATGGAATTTTGACCTACAGAACTGTGAGATAATAAATGAATGCTGTTTCAAGCTGCTACCTTTGCGGTTATTTGTTAAGCAGTGATAGAAAACTAATACAAAGCTACGGAGCATTGACATATATACATTTCTATGAAAAAAGAATTGTCAGTTTCAGAGGTAAATTTTGTCAAAACCTTAAAATATACGTAATCTAAATTATATACCGAAACCAGAATCACATAGAAAATAAAACTTGACAAACACAACATGAAGCAATGGAAAAGACTAAGGCAATGAATATTGATGCAGTAATTTAAAATAAAATATTAGCAACAGATTCTAGCAATATATAACAAAACCTAAATCTACTACTACCACATTTTTTTTACTGGGAATGCATGGTTATTTTGACATAAGGCAAATATATATTTGGTTAATATAATTCAAGATGTTAATCGAACAAAAAACAATGATCAAATGGCTTTCTCCATAGGTGGCAAAATATATATGTTAAAAAAGTTAGCATCCAATCTTGAAATATAAAATCTTTTTCTTAATGAACTAGAAAGTGATAAAAGTCTTTCCACAATGTAAGATCGAAAGCTAGCATACAGCTAGTGGGTGAGACACTATAAATATTTCTAATATATATAAAGAAGCTCAGGGTAAGTTTATTTTATATATATAAAATATGTATTTATTACATATATATATATATATAGAGAGAGAGAGAGAGAATATCTGAAAGAATACCAAAGAAAGTGTGAAAAATGACTTCTTCTAGGACTAGCAGTCTGGAGTACTTATTTATGCATGCTTAGTTGCTCATTCGTGTCCAACTCTTTGCAACCCTATAGACTGTAGCCTGCTAGGCTCCTCTGTCCATGGGATTGTTCAGGCCAGAATATCAGAGCAGATTGCCATTTCCTCCTCTAGGGGATCTTCTTGACCCAGGGATCAAACCAGTGTCTCCTGCATTGTAGGCAGCTTCTTCACCCACTGAGCCATCGGATAAACCCTGGAGTCCGGGGTAGGAAGATGCTATGTTATCGTACATTTTTTGCACCATTGAACCCTTTGAATGTATCCTTAAAATGGGAAACTTTGGATTCTCTGACTTTGCAATGCTTTTAGATTGCTGACACAGTGAATACGTTGAAATCTGTAAACTTTGGTCATGGAGTAGGCTGTGTTGGGTTAATTCTGTGGGCGGGGGGAGGGGGTCCCACACAGACCAGTAGTCTTCCAGTAGTCATGTATGTATAGTTTTCCAGTAGTCATGGATGGATGTGAGAGTGGAACTATAAAGAAAGCGGAGTGCTGAAGAATTGATGCTTTTGAACTGTGGTGTTGAAGTAGACGCTTGAGAGTCCCCTGGACTGCAAGGAGATCTGACCAGTCCATCCTAGAGGATATCAGTCCTGAATATTCATTGGGAGGACTGATGCTGAAGCTGAAACTCCAGTACTCTGGCCACCTGGTGTGAAGAACTGACTGATTGGAAAAGCCCCCAATGCTGCGAAGATTGAAGGTAGGAGAAGAAGGGGATGATGGAGGATGAGATGGTTGGATAGCGTCACCCACTCGATGGGCATGAGTTTGAGCAAGCTCCAGGAGTTGGTGATGGACAGGGAAGCATGCTGCAGTCCATGGGGTCGCAAAGAGTAGGACACGACTGAGCAACTGAACTGAACTGTGGGGTAGGGGGTACCAGGAGGAAGTACTTGGTACTCAAGTCCCCTGCCTTCATGGGCTTCCAGTTGATTCAGAGAGAGAACCACAAGCAGGCCTTGCAAGGCTGAACTCACCTCCCTACTGCCGTTACCACTTGTACGCACAACCAAATCAAGGCAGGCTCCTCTGGAGGATGGAGCGGGGGCAGGAGTTGTGGGCTGTACGGTTCCTACACCAGCTCTGCAACAGAAGTCACGCATCACCTCAGACACGGGAGATCTCAACACACGTAGCTTGTTATTGATTCTATTTGCCCAACCGTATCTTCATCAAATCAACTACCCAGGAAGGGAGAATTACAATTGGGAGGAAAAAAGAAGCAGCATTTCCCCTCGATGCCACAAGTTTCTAGAAGGACACCTGTTTCTGTGTCAAATCTCTTATGAAGATCAGAAAGTCTCTGAAGAAACTCTGAGAAACAATCTTTCTGGTCCACCAGACTCAGGTTAAGTAATTCCTTTTTCAAAAGATCCAATGTTTTTCTCAAAAAAAATTTCCCCCACCCAGTGCGGTAGGACTCTCCCCTCGGTTAGTGGAGTTGGTGACTGTGATGAGACTTGTCCCCCAGCTGTGATCACCAGGGGATAAGGGCCGCTCTGCAACACTTTGTGGCTTTCCAGCTTTTATGAAAAGAAGAATGGACCTCAGAAAAAGGAAGCTAACTGTATTGGACATTTGCCTTGAGCCAAATAATCTTGCTAAGTGCTTTTCATGCATTGTCTCACGGGTTCCTCACAGACTCTTTAAGGAAAAGTCATCCTGACATTTTCATCAGATCCACTTTACAATGAGGAGATGGTCCTTGAGGTGTTCAGTTACTTCCTCAGTCCTACAGCGTGAGTGACTGCACCAGGATTTTATCCTCTTTTGTCTCCAAAGCCAGTGAAAGCTCTAAGGACCAGGCCTGTGTCTCCTACCAGAACACACACCCTCTGGGGATGAGCTGGTAACTTAACCTCTGCCTTGGCCCCAGGACAGAAATGTGCATACTGAGTGAATGCCTCTGTGCTAAGTCTCTTCGGTCGTGTCTGACTCCTTGTGACCCCATGGACTATAGCCTGTCAGGCTCCTCTATCCATGGGATTCTCCAGGCTTGCCACGCCCTCCTCCAGGAGATCTTCCTAACCCAGGGATCAAACCTGCACCTCTTATGTCTCCTGCATTGCTGCTGCTGCTGCTAAGTCGCTTCAGTCGTGTCCGACTCTGTGTGACCCCATAGACGGCAGCTCACCAGGCTCCCCCGTCCCTGGGACTCTCCAGGCAAGAACACTGGAGTGGGTTGCCATTTCCTTCTCCAATGCAGGGAAGTGAAACATGAAAGTGAAGTCTCTCAGTTGTGTCCGACTCTAGCGACCCCATGGACTGCAGCCTACCAGGCTCCTCCGTCCACAGGATTTTCCAGGCAGGAGTACTGGAGTGGGGTGTCATTGCAGGCAGATTCTTTACCACTGAGGCCCCAGGGAGGCCCACTGACTGAATAAAACCTGCTAAATTCTACAATGTTTGGCTTTATAGGGTTGTCTCCTGTGACACCATTTGATATGTTCCCTAAATTTGCTGTCAACTGGCAGTTCACTCAGTGGCCTGGTTATATTCAGGTTAAACATTTTGGAAAGAATGTTTTCTAGGTGATGTTCAGGTCTTAACACACGACTTGGAGGACTGTGATGTTGGCCCATGTCTCTCTTAGTGATGCTCAGACTGACCACGTTGTTAAGGGGTGACTGTGGGATTTCACCTTATAAAGGTAGGCTTTCCCCTTGTGAGAAGTCAGGAGTCTGTGAGGGAATATTCTAGCACCAGGCAATACATTCTGTTCCAAACATTTCAGAATGGTTTTAGAACCATTTGACTCTTCTTGCTTGTATCAGTTATTTCCTTCAGAACCGCAGAATGGTGATTCTTGTGATTTTTCTCATTATAATACACATTTGGTAGCATCCCTGGTGGCTCAGATGGTTTAGCGCCTGTCTACAATGTGGGAGACCCGGGTTTGATCCCTGGGTTGGGAAGTTCCCTGGAGAAGGAAATGGCAATCCACTCCAGTACTATTGCCTGGAAAATCCCATGGACAGAGGAGCCTGGTAGGCTACAGTCCATGGGTCGCAAAGAGTTGGACACGACTGAGCGATCTTCTTCACCAATCTTATGAAAGAAGAGCTTGCCAGTATAAACAGAAAGTAAAACTATAGTTTCTCAAAAAACACAGAGTTAATGCTTCCCTCCCCGCAACCCCCACTTCATTTACCAATTTTCAGAGTAAGAAGTTGGTGTAAAACCACCTCCAAGACTGGGAAGTGATTCCCCCAACCCTGCCACCTCCAGGGTATCCCTACGGACTCGTTTGTGCCTGCTAAGTCGTTTCAGTCGTGTCCGACTCTTTGCGACCCTATGGACTGTAGCCCACCAGGCTCCCTGGGATTCTCCAGGCAAGAATACTGAAATCGGTTGCCATGCCCTCCTCCAGGGCATCTTCCTGACCCATGGATCAAACCCATAAGTTTCTTATGTCCCCTGCACTGGCAGCAGGTCCTTTACCACTGGTGCCCCTTGGGAAGCCATGGATATTTATTATTCCATGAATTGGTCTTTTTCTTTTTCTTTTTGAAGTTCAGATAGCCACCCGTCTCCCATTTAGCCAGTGAGGTTCCATGATGTCTTGGTGTGTCCTGACACACTTGATGTCTAGGCTGTCTTGACAAGATCCATTTAGTCCTGGAGTAT
Source organism: Bison bison bison (assembly GCF_000754665.1). Lineage (NCBI taxonomy): Eukaryota > Metazoa > Chordata > Mammalia > Artiodactyla > Bovidae > Bison > Bison bison. The sequence goes on along the minus strand of NW_011495018.1, from coordinate 4,445,943 downwards.
TTCTGTGTCTTCCGGCTTAAAATTTTACCCCACAATCACCATCTATTTTTATCTTGAATCATTATTTCCTGACTTGAGAAACCTTATTTCCTTACAGGGAAAAATGGTGCGTAGAGACTAAGACCTTGGTGCTAGGTAGGCTCCTTGTCTATAGATGCTTTCAGTAAGTAAAGCCAGGGTTTTAAAAAATATATTACTTGATATTTAAATTTAACATATACAAATGTTTTAGATTTTATAATTCTAGCTTCTCTTTTCTCTTACACTAAATATCTTGGTTCCTGATAACACATTAACTTATTTCCTTTACCCAACAACATACATTAAAATATTTCAAAATTACTATACCAATGTAATTTCTATAAATGAAATAACTAAAGGAAGTTTAAATTTATTTGCTGTTCAATTTGTTGAGGAGATAGATCTCACAGAGTATTATGCTCAAATGTCACTCAAAACAACTCATTTCTGTGTAATTATTTTACCAACTTGATATGTGGTTAGTTATATAGATTCCATTTGATTTTTAGCTTTGATTTTCCTTGTGTTTTGTTCTTTTATATATAATTTTCCTTTTTGAATATATAAAAAGACTTTCAGGATTCAAACGTCTAAATTGTATGAAAAGGGATCCTCTGAGAAATCACATTTTCATCAGTGTTTCCTCTCACTCTGTTCCCGCTCCCCTAACTCTTCTAGACAATCATTTCATTCATTTCTAGCTATCTTTGCAGCTTCTTTGTGTTTTTCAAAAGTAGGAAAAGAATGCATTGCTCTGTATTTCCCCTTCCCTTTTACCCCCAAAGCCTCATTCTGTGCAACTGCTCTGCACGCCACCTTTCCTCTTGTAACACCCCAGAGCAATACACGGGGGCTGCCCTAGCTTCCCCATGACTGCGTAGTATGCCACTGCACCGACATGCCATCATTTGTTCAACGCGTTTCTGTTCCTGACATTTGGATTGGTTCCAACAATCTACAATTACAGAAAGAGGCCACAATTAGTAAACTTGACCACGACTGTTCTTGTATTTGTGGAGGTGTGTCTTCAAGGCAGCTTTTTAGAAAAGAAATAATTTAGTCTAGGGCAAATACAGCAGTTTTGCTAGATAATTCCACATTCTCCTGGAGTTCATATAATTGTGTGTTTCTGCCAGCAACCTCCAGAGAGTCTATTTCTCCACAATCTTATGAACAGACTGTGTTCTTCCATATCTGCATTTTTTTTTCAGAAAATAGGTAATAAATAATATTTCAGTTAGCTTTAATTTGTCTTTCTGTTTTTATGATTGAGACTGAGTATGTTTTCATATGTTGAACAATCATTAATCTTTGCATGCATGCGTGCTCAGTCATGTCTCACTCTCTGTGGCCCCATAGACTGTAGCCCACCAGCCTCCTCTGGCCATGGGATTTCCCAGGAAAGAATACTGGACAGGGTTACTATTTCCTGCTTCAGGGGATCTTCCCAACCCAGGGATCCAACAGGCATCTCTCATGTCTCCTGATATGGCAGATTCTTTACTACTAGCACCACTTGGGAAGCCCTGTTTATCTTTATTTCATTTGAAATCTTTGTGTTTTGTGCTTATTTTTAAAATCTGGTTTATGACCCTTTTATGTTTCCTTTTTAAATCATTTTTTGTGTCTTAGGAGGTTAACTATTTGTCTTAGATTTAGTATGTGAGTATTTTCTCCCAGAAAACAAAGAAGGAGAATGTAAACAGCATATGAATAGGCAGGAAGGGGTGGAGGGAAGAATAGGTGGAGCACAGAGGATTTTTATGGTGGTGAAACTGCTCGTTATGGTACCACAGTGATGTACATGTGTCCTTACGCATTTGTTCAAACCCGCAGAGAAAGCAACACCCAGAGTGAACTCTAATGTGAACCATGGACTCTGGGGGATTATGATGCATCAGTGTAGGTTCATCAGTTGTAACAAATCTACTGCTTAAAGGAGAGTGTTGGTCATGGGGGAGGCTGTACGTGTGGCGGACCTGGGGGTATATGAGAAATCTCTGGATGTCCCCTCAAGTTGGCTGTCAACCTACAGTTGCTCTGAAAAATCAAGTCTTCTAAAAAAAAAAAAGTAATCACGTGAATTTTGAACATAAAATGTGAGACTTAAATAGCTTTCTCTGTTAGGGTCAATGCTAAGTAAGGGACACACCTTCCCTTGCAATACTTCAGAGGCTGCTTGTCACATGGACCTTGTTGCAATAATGAGAGCTGCCTTTGATCACTGAACACTTACTCCGAGCCCGTGGCTGTGCCAAGCACCAGCTCCATGGAGTAGTCCATATTATTTCCTTTTTGCCAAGGAGGTAACTGAGCCACCTGGAGAAGTAGGGAGCAGGCCCAAGGCCATCTGTCTGGTGTGAGATAGAGATAAGATTTGAACCTCAGTTAATGGAAGCCCCAAATCTACACTCTTGCCCCGTGGGCTATTTATCTCCCACTTTAAGAAGGAAGTAGAGGATGAGGCAATGGCACCCCACTCCAGTACTCTTGCCTGGAAAATCCCATGGATGGAGGAGCCTGGTAGGCTGCAGTCCATGGGGTCACACAGAGTCGGACACGACTGAGCGACTTCACTTTCACTTTTCAATTCATGCATTGGAGAAGGAAATGGCAACCCATTCCAGTGTTCTTGCCTGGAGAATCCCAGAGAAGGAGGAGCCTGGTGGGCTGCCGTCTATGGGGTCGCACAGAGTTGGACACGACTGACGCGACTTAGTAGCAGTAGCAGCAGCAGCAGAGGATGAGAATGTCTGTGTTCCAATGAGAACATTTGCAGAGTCGATCTGTGCTGGAACACAGCAGCAGCCGTGTTGAAGCATCGTGGTGGAGAGTAACAATCAAACTTATTAAACAATCAAACAAATTAAAGTTCCTAGGCAGCTGGAAACATGGCTTAAAGGCAAGCTATGTCCCTGAGGACAGTGAGTGGACAGCTCACTTGGGGCGCCTGCCCGTCTTCTTGCTTTATTGTCAGTCACCCAGGGAAGCAAGTATGACTTTTATCTTCATTTTAGGAATGATTTTTCCTTGTCACTAAGGCCATGACTGGCAAATCCAGAACTCCTATTTCCAAACCAAAGCTGCCTCTAGGATCCATATTCATGTCCCAAGATCATTTTCCAAAATCTTTTCAGTGCTAGCGAGGCTCAGAGAAATTTACTGACGTTATCACATTTCATTCCATCTTGACAAAAATATGGAGGTAGGAGCATTTTTTTTTTTAACCATTACTCTGCAAGTTGAACTCCATTTTGATGAAGAGAAAAGCTAAGTCTCAGCAAAGCTCAGTGACTTGCCCAAGTAAAATAGCTGGTGAAAGAGGGGCTGTGCTTTTAATCCCTGGGTTTCTAATCCCACATTTAGTAATCTTTCCTTCTTTGTACCATCTAGTCATTTATTTATTTATGAAGTAGCTTAGTAAATTATTAGAAGGTAATTAATTGAGTGATTAATTGAGAAATAGAAGCTTTCCAGCCACCTTATAAATTCTTCCAGTGCCCCATTCCAATCATAGACCTCCGTCTTCCCCAAAGTTACTACTATCTGACTTTGAGTTACAACACCACTTGGGAGTCTTTCTTTGTTCACTCAAGTCATCTTTAGATATTATAGTTTAGTCTTGCCTATATATATATATGGAGAAGGAAATGGCAACCCACTCCAGTACTCTTGCCTAGAGAATTCCGTGGACAAAGGAGCCTGGTGGGCTGCTGTCCATGGGGTTGCACAGTTGGATACAACTGAAGCGACTTAGCACGCATGCATGCATTGGAGAAGGAAATGGAAACCCACTCCAGTATTCTTGCCTGGAGAGTCCCAGGGATGGAGGAGCCTGGTAGGCTGCAGTCCATGTGTTTGCTAAGGGTTGGACACGACTGAGTGACTTCACTTTCACTTTTCACTTTCATGCATTGGAGAAGGAAATGCAACCCACTCCAGTGTTATTGCCTGGAGAATCCCAGGGATGGAGGAGCCTGGTGGGCTGCCGTCTATGGGGTCACACAAAGTTGGACACAACTGAAGCGACTTAGCAGCGGCAGCTGCACACACACACACACACACACACACACACACACACACTGCTTGCACCTCGAGGCATGTGAGATCTGTTTCCCAACCAGAAATTGAACCTGTATTCCTGCTTTGGCAGCATTGGAGTCTTAACCATGGAGACCACTAGGAAAGTCTCACCCGTATATTGAAACAATATATTTTCTGAAGTTTTGTGTAATCAACATCCTTTTCTTTTCCTTATGATCTGTGTAGTCATTGACCTATGGTTTCCCATAGATTGGACTTTGCTGAATGCACAGAGTACTTCAATATGCCCCAGCTTTCTGCATGTCCTAGAACTTGACAGATGAATCAGACTCAGGTTAAACACCTTTGGCAAAGACCACAAGCTGTGTTTGTTCATTAGGAGGAAAGAGGAGCTGGCTTATGCTCTTTTAAATGTTAGCAGTCATGGTGCTCAACGCTTTGATCCTTTAATTCACTGGAGGTTGTATTATAGAAACATGACTCTACCATTTCATTTCAATGGATTCACAGAATAATTTTCTAAGGAGATATTTCCTCCACCTGCTATTTGGTCAACCACTGGCATAGTTTACATAACCAAGTTGGGATAAATTTTGATTCTTTTCTCTATTTTCCCAGCTTCCAAGATGGTGAATTGATTCCTGTCATTTGTTCCAGGATTTAACATTTGTTAGAGTTCAACTCACTGCATCTCTTTTTCTTGTTGGAGCTCACTTTAATTATCCCATATCTGATCAGTGGAGGTGGTTGTAGTAGTTCCCTTGCCATCTGGTTGTTACGAGATGTTCCAAATTCATCTTACACATCTCCTGCGTGAGACCTGGTATCAATAAATTCTCTAAGTCCTAGTTGTCTTTCCTGGGAAATGATATTTCAGGACCACGGTTTGGTTTCTCGGAATGATCAGTGCTAAAGGATGGACACAGCTATAGCGTACAGAATTAGAAGAGATAGGCATTTCACCCCCGAATAAAGACATTATAATCTGTGAATTCGTACTGATATCTCCAAATTATCTTCAAGGCTACAAGGGAATTTAACTTGACCTGGACTATATGACATGCTTCCTCGGTGGCTCAGTGATAAAGAATCCACCTGCCAACGCAGGAGATGCAAGAGGCTTGGGTCTGATACTTGAGTTGGTAAGATCCTCTGGAGGAGGAAATGGCAACCCACTCCAGTATTCTTGCCTGGGAAATCCCCGAGGAGTCTCGTGGGATACAGTCGCAAAGAGTTGAATATGACTTAGCGACTAAACAACAACAATTTCATCTGGAAGTTTCTATTCTTTTACACCAAGTCTTGATTATAAAGGACACAGTGGATGATAAAGGTAGAATACTCCAAAATGACCTCATTCCACTTAGACACACTGGATTTTTTTGATGACAATTCTAATACTACTGCCGACTGTATTTTTTTTTTTAATTTAATTTCTTCATTGTGCTGATCCTCTAGCTATATTTCAGATCATAGAGCCATTACATACATATTTCCCTTTTAGCTCTTATTTAATCTTTCTTCTATTTCTTTAAGTAACTATATGATTAATGCTCACTGACAGTCCTTATGCCCGTGACTCTGATAATTTTGTTGTCTGAAGCTTTTTCCTTAGTCAGGTCCTTGAGAAGACCTCACATAAACAGTAATCTCTGAGCTGTTTTATCTTGGTAACCATTTGTCTGAGCTCTTTCTACTTGAATATCAGTTTTGCTGTATATAAAATCCTGGCTTACATTTTATTTCCTTAAATATTTTAAATATGCTACTTATTTTTTTCTGGCAGGCAAACAAGCACTGGAGAAATAATCTGATAATAATATAATTTTATTTTCCTTATAAATCACATTTTATTTTTGCTTAGTTATCAGAAGGATTTTTTTTCTTAAAGTGAATCTAGTAATTTTACTAGAAAATATCTTCTTATTGGTTCTGTGGCAGTATTCTCAGATAAACAGTGTGCTGTTTCAGTATGTAGTTTCAGATCTTTGTCTTTATTTCAAGAATGTTTCCTTACATTAGAGTGTATATAATTTATTCTGCATCCTTCCTTTAGATTTTTCTTTAGGTACTACGTCTTTATTTTGCATCTTCTTTGCTTGTCTTCAATATTTGTCATATTATCACAAATGTTTGAATAATATTTTCTTTCTTTTTAATTTTAACCTACTATTTTTACTAAGAAATTAGTTGCTTATTGGTGCTTGCATCCCTTCTAGTTTAATCCTCATTTCCAATTACATGTAAAAAATTTTTTATTTTCAAGTGTTATCTGAGTTCTGTGGTCTCATTCTGAGTTTTTCTAATTCTGATTTACCTTGTTCTTTTGTGTCTTATGCTGTTTGCTTCGTGTCTTTCAGCTCATTTTAAAACAGGCTTCTTTTTTCTTAGTATGAATGTTTAGAGTGCTTTCATTGTCTGTAAAGATGTTATTCTGTTCCATAATCTATTTTTTCTTACGTAACTTTGTATTGGATTTGATCTTGATTGTATTCTAGATTTGTTTTTTTTTTTTTTTAATGAAAAATAGTTTTTCTTAACTTTTAGAAGAAGGCTTGAAAGGAGGCTTGGCTCAAATATGGGGCTTCCTTGGTAGCTCAGCTGGTAAAGAACCTGCTTATAATGCAGGAGACCCTGGTTCGATTCCTGGGTCGGGAAGATCCCCTGGAGAAGGGACTAGCTACCCATTCCAATATTCTGGCCTGGAGAATTCCATGGACAGAGGAGTCTGGCAGGCTACAGAGTCCATGGGGTCGCAAAGAGTCAGACACAAGTGAGTGACTTTCATTTTGGTTCATGTATAGCTTTCCCAACTTCATAGAGCTCCTTCACCTTGCATTTTGGAGTCTTCAGGAATATTTCACTGCCTAGTTTTGTTGTAAATTTTGTCCATGGGTTTTGATTTGCAATGCAGCTGCTGTTTTTATGCAGAGATTCTGGATAATTCACAAAATATACTCCCTGCCATCTTCCCTCAATTGTATTTTTAATTTTGTAAAAATAAATACTATTGGGGTTCTTCAGAAAAAAATGGAGATTTATTATAGGAATTGGCTCATGTGTTTATGGAGGCCAATAAGTCCTGCCATCTGCCGTCTGCAGGCTGAAGAACCAGGAAAGCTGGTAGCACAATTCCATCCAGAGTCCAAGACCTGAGAAGTGGGGGCTGGTGGTGTAAGCCATGGTCTGAGACTGAAAGGTCAAGAGCCAGGAGCTCAGAGGAGACAGGAGGAGATGGACATCTCAGCCCAAGCAGAGAATGCCAGCACCACCCCTCCTTTTTGTTCTGTTTGAGTGTCCAGTGGACTGGATGATGGTCACGACCTTGGGGAGGGCGGGTCACTTACTCAGTTTACCAATTAAACACTGATCTCTTCCAGAAACATCCCAGGGACAGTGTTTCATCAGATACCTGGGTATCCTTTAGCCCAAACTGACACATAGAGTTAACCATCACAGAAATTATAAATGATGTCAGATGAACCAAAAATATGGAAACTAACACAGCAAATATTGCATGACCACCATCCAGCTTAAGAAGTAAAGCATCACAGCTGAGGCAGAAACTCACTGGGGTACTTCTCTTCAATCACATTTCACTCAATTCCGCACCAAACTTAGCAAACGCCCTGGAGGCCACCACTAGCTGATAAACAATTTGTAGTATATTCATAGAACAGAGAATACAGCCATGAAAGTGAATGACTAAAACCAAAGGTATCAACCTGGATAGATCTGAAGTACTCCACAAGAAAGTGCACATTTTTTATCTTTATTGGACATGTGTGCATACTCAATCACTCAGTAGCATCCTACTCTTGGCAACACCATAGACTGTAGCCCACCAGGCTTCTCTGCCCATGGGATTTCCCAGGCGAGAATACTGGAGTGAGTTGCCACTTCCTCCTCCAGGGGATCTTCCATGGAGGTAGCTGCTTCCATATCTTGTCCACTGAAAAGTGCTCTCCATCCAAGTGGGAAGCTGATGAACTGACCTCTGGTTTCTTTCAGCGACTTCTTACAGAACCAGCTAATTCACTTAGGTGGGAATTTTTAGTGGGCCAAATTCAGTATTTTCCTATTAGAAATAGACTTCTTTTTACACTTCATGGTTTGTAATTTCCACAGGTTAATATGCTTTGCACCAAGGGGGAAAAAAAAAAACATAATTACTTTGCAGTGAGCTGTGAGGAGCTGTACCAACTCAAGAACGTAATTACTGCTGTGTTGTGAGCACAGCAGAGTTGATTCCTATTTGTGATCCTGAGTTATTATGCTTCAAGCCTGCAAAATTATTTAGACAGAAATAATTATACCCAATGTAGTCAGATTCAGAGTACTACAGATTGCAGTAAATTAGAAAACTTGATCCTAAATATATACATTATGTTATCTTGTTTTTGCTCTCTTTCCCTAAGTGATTTATTCCTTTCCCTGCAAACTTTTGATTTCCTTAGCTGCTTGTCTTTGAAGATATTTTCTCTTTGAATCATATTTTAATCAGATGGATGTTATGGACATCACAGAAAATTCAGTCCTCCCTTGGCTGGCTGTCTTCTCTGAAAGTACATGATCACGTGGATTCTCCCCCTCTGCCCTGGACATTTACCTACCACTCAAAGTCAACCTTAAAGAATCACATGGACCTTTAACAAGCAATTATCAAATAATCTCTAACTGGAGGGAGACCAAACTCGGCAGTAAATCTTCAATAACTTGAAGGCTGTGTGGTACAGGAGCAAAATCCCTGGGCAGGGGCTGAAAGCCTTCGTGCTGATGCCATCACCTGGAGCTGTGCTATCTTAGGCACTTCTACCTTTCTTACCATCACTTTCTTTGTCTGTAAAAAATGGGGTTGGTAAAATTAGCCCTACCTAGTTCAGAATGGTACAGACTGTACTTTGTAAAGACTATTATTAAGATAAGGGCTTCCCTGGTGGCATTTCCCTGCAATGCAGGAGACTCTGGTTTGATCCCTGGGTCAGGAAGATCTCCTGGGGAAGGGAATGGCTACCCACTCCAGTGTTCTTGCCTGGAGAATTCCATGGCCAGAGGTGCCTGGTGGGCCACAGTCCATGGGGTCACAGTGAGTCAGACACGACTGAGCGACTTTCACTGTCTCTTCACTTTTTTTTCACATTATTAAGGTAAATGGCAAGCAGGGATTTTTTTTTTTTTATCTGAATGACCTGGAAAGTCAATATAAGGCAATCAAATATTGATGTCCGATCTGATGTGTATTTAAACATGTTTGTTTAATTCCATTGTCCTTAATCTTGGCTGCTCTAGAATCTTCTGGAAAAGCTCTAAAACATAAACAACACCCAAACCCTGCCACGAGAATTCTGACCCCAGTGGTTTGGAAAGAGAGCAAAGCATCCTATTTTTAAAAAACTCCTAAAAAAAATAAAAAAATAAATAAAAAATAAAAAGCTCCTCCAAGTAACTCAGATGTGCAGCCAGGACTGAGATGCCTCAGCTGTTCAGCTACAGCCTGAGATGATCGAACTTTTATCTTGCAATGATGAATCCCTCCAAGTGTGCTGACCCTGCAGCTGGCTTTGAATAATAATAAATGTGTGGCTCCCACAATAAGCCTGCTCAGAATCATCCCAATAGGTATTTAAAAGTGGAGATTTCTGAGCAAAATCCCAGGTCTGCTGAATCAGACACTTTAGGAGCAAAGACCCGAAATCAGAGTCTTTTATAAGCTCCCCAGCTTTAAGTGGTTATCTGAATGCCAGCAGGCCTCTTTAGTTACTCTTGAAGGGATTGCCTATCAGGAGAAGCAATGAACACGGGGTCTAGAGTTCTCCTTTGAAAAACCAAACAAGGCAGAGGAAATGGAGTGTGCTATTTGAGTCCATGAGAAATCATTCTTTTATATCTCAATTCCTCCCAAGAACCTTTACGTATTCAATGTGGCTTTATCAAGCAATGAGACCTATGCTGGGCAGACACCTTGCAGGTTCTTGCTGGTGAAAATACTGGTGAATCAGATGTGGCCTTTTCCTCCTAGAATCCTGCTGGGGAAACAGTGATCAGAGAACAGTAAGAGCATTTCTGCAATACTTTTCTTTTTGGTATTCTCAGGAGAAAGAAGCACATAAAATACTGTAATACCTTCTGAAAATGCACTCTATTTGATGCACGCATATGGATGTATTCCCAGGTGGCTCAGATGGTAAAGTGTCTGCCTGCAATGTGGGAGACCTGGATTCGATCCCTGGGTTGGGAAGATCCCCTGGAGAAGGAAATGGCAACCCACTCCAGTACTCTTGCCTGGAAAATTCCATGGACAGAGGAGCCTGGTAGGCTACAGTCCATGGGGTCTCAAAGAGTTGGACATGACTGAGCGACTTCACTTTCATTTTTCACGTTCTTTCTAATTCTGGGCAGTGTAGAGTCAGTGCCCCAAGCCAGATGAGATTAGAGCATCTACCCTGCGGGATCCCAGAGCACCTGTCATTCCACTGGGAAGGCAAGGAGTTCATGATTCCCTCATGGCTGCCATCTATCGCTGGCCTCCCGAGAATTTTGGGTGAATTTCAACTCATCAATGCTCATTTTGCAAATGCTCCAGCTCCACAAAGAGCTGAAGCCTCTTCATTCTCCCAAGTCAGCTTTTTGGGTGCCATGATTTCAAAGGACAATGTGAGGAAAATCTGAATTTAGAGAAATGTTTTAGTCAATGTGGATCTATGACAAGGTGTGAAGCATCAAAGCTACTTGTTCCTATTCATATACTGTTTGAAATCTTGCGATATTTGCAAGAGGATTACACGATCACAGTAAGGTCAGTGATGTCCTTCCTGAGGTGGCCAAGCCCTCTTTAAGGACAACCTGGACTAGCCAGGTGTTAACCCAGTCCCGTTCATTACTCTGTGCCCCATTGAGGATTTTAATGATTCTTAGATATCTCAGGCTGAATTAACAACCTGGAAGATGATCATTCATTCATTGAGGAAATGCATGTCCTGTGTATCAGTCATTATCATGGGCTATGGCAGAGGATGAGCTTTACTCAGTGTTCCTGGATCTGAGTCTGTGCTAAGGCCAGAGCCTTCGTGCCACATGTCAGGAGTTTAGAGAGCTTATCAAGTGGCCTCTAGACATATTTACACTGTTGATACCGTGTATAAAACAGATAACTAATTAAACTCACCATATAGCACAGGCAACTTTACTCAGGGCTCTGTGGTGACCTAAATGGAAAGGAAATCCAAAAAAGAGGGGATGTCTGTACACATATAGCTGATTCACTTTGTGGCAGAACCTAATGCAACATTGTAAAGCAAATATACTTCAATCAAAGCTAATTGTAAATAATTGTGGCCTCATCCTCAAAGTACCTGTGTTCAGTGTGGGTCAAAGGCATAAGAATTGAGTGTGCCTGGGCTTTGGTGACAGAAAGGGGCTCAATTCCAGGTGCATTCTAACCCCTCTAAATGCTTTGAAAGGAAAAAAGAGAAAGTGATTGAACATTTCAAAGATGGGTGAGTGAACTGGTGAGCGAACACTTCAAAGACCAATCACTGCAAATTTTGTGGAGGTGAAGGACATCAAGGACTTCTGACCTCTAATAAAAGTCATTGCAAATGGACATAATGAAAGTGTCAGGATGTCTTTCTCACAGGTTGTTGTGAAGACTCCATGAGACAATGCATGCAATGCACAGTTACCTGGATCAAAGCAAATTTTCATCCTCTTGTTGTGATTATTGGTTCAGAGGGTAAAGCATCTGCCTGCAATGCAGGAGACCTGGGTTCGATCCCTGGGTTGGGAAGATCCGCTGGAGAAGGAAATGGCATCCCACTCCAGTTTTCTTGCCTGGAGAATCCCATGGGCAGAGAAACCTTGTAGTCTACAGTCCATGGGTCACAAAGAGTCACACACGACTGAGCAACTTCACTCATAAATATATAGACATTAAAAATATGAATTGTGAAAACTTGGCTGTCTATGAATTAAGGATAAATTAAGCCACACTTCAAGGAAACAATCGAGCAAATACAGAATATGGGACATTGATTTGAGGCAACTGGGCTTGTCTTTTCAAAGAGCCACTGTTGGTAAAAATAAGTGGCAGACTTAAAATTTATTAGAATTTGGAAACATAACTAAGTAAATGCAGTACATGAAACTTGATGGGCTCCTGGTGAGAAAGCAGCCTAGCTATAAAACACATTTGGAGACCACAGATGAAATATGAACATGGCTGAACATTAGACAAGACTGGGAACTTATCATTCATACTCTCAGATGTGATCAACGTCCCTACTTTCAAAGTTCACATTTTCAAGAGCTACAAGTTGAAATATTTAGTATTAAAGTGTCAGGATGTGGGCAACTCACGCTTTAATGGTTCAACAACTTACCTGGACAGGTAAGGAATTATTGACAAGTGTGTGTTTAGATGATGGGCATTTATTTGGACTCAGATAATAATCACTGACTCAGTTGACATGAGTTTGAGCAAACTCGGGAGATAATGAAGGGCAGGGAAGCCTGGTGTGCTGTAGTCCGTGGCGTCACAGAAAATCAGACACGACTTAGGACTGAACAACGACAACTTTTATTTGGACTTGCTACTCATCTTTCAGCTTTTCTTTATGTTGATTATGCTAAAACTTCTTGTATGCTTGATCATATTAAGAAAACATTAAAATTGTTTTCTAACTAAATACTTCATTGGTCTCTCTTAAATCCTGTAGGAATATTGGTGCTGTAGGAAATCGTGCATTGTTTATTCAGAAACTTTAAGAACTGCCCCCCACCCCAAGGCAGGCACACCCATGTCAGGAGTAGGGAATGGTTGGCGAGATGCTCAGATCCAGATGTGCTTCTGCGTCACCAGGCCTGGGGGAATGAAACCCTCCTCCCCGTGGGCTTTCTGCATGGATCTGGCCCCCTGCCTCCTTCCAAAGGGTGTGAACACAGACCTCTTTTGTTGTGGACTCCAGCCACAAACTATGGCCAGATAGAGAATGTCTCCCTGTGGAACCTCAGGAAGTGACAATTTCTTGGAGCCTCAGTGTCCTTATATGCAGAACAGACACGTGATGGAGTCTACTTCCTAGACCTAAGGCGATGAGCCCGTGCGATGATGCACACAGAGCTCTGGGCCGAGTGAACATCCCGCAGCCAAGTCTCCATCAGTTAAAATGAGTTATCCTTCTCATCTATCTATTTCAGTTACTATCACTCTCCACCTGGGTATGGATGAGATACAGGGTTGATGCCTCAAAAGTGTTAAATGGGATCAGAGAGCTGGTGATGACAAAACATGCAAAAGCTGCCCATCTGTCTCTCAGCATCATTCCCTGTGAGTGGACCCCTCTCACCCATTCCTCTTGAGTGATCCTCTCTCAACCCATCGAGACCTGAGTCACCCTTGGTTTTAAGGTCTAAGTTTTAGGGGTTCTCTCTGACCTAAATCACCATCCCATTTCTGCTTAGTCCCACTAAAGGTAACCCAGTTGCCTTCTGCTTTAACTATGGTCAGAATGGGGTCTGAGCATAAGCACTCGGGGTCCCCTCCCTACACCATTGCATCCACTCGCTGGTGGCGGTCCAGATGCCATCCAGCAGGAGCCACTCCAGTGTCAGCAGGAACCAGGGCTGGCCCGGGGTGTGGGCAGCCTTGCTCCTTGCTGATTTCTCCTGGGTTGAGGCTCATCCTTCCTGTCCTTTCCTTGTGCATCAACAGCTGCCTCTGAAGGTTGACCCCACTTCTTCCTAAACCATGGGGCCCATCAGTTCCTTTCCAGGTCCTTGCACTCCCATTTGGAGGGAAACAATGTCTCAGGTGCCCTCAGGTGCCCTCCTGCCTCATGTGGGGTGCACAGAAGTGTGGGGTGCACAGGACCCTGGCTACTCCGAACATCAGAGAGGCTTGAGGGCAACTCCACAGGGACCTGGCGACTGATGGCTCATCCCGCCCACTCATCTTCTGGGGTTTCAGCCTTAGCAGGGCTCAGAGCTATGACCTTCTCAGGGACCTAATTCATGCCAGTCATCTCTGTTCTCTCTCTTGTGACCAGGTAGGCAAGACTTTACCCATTTTTGGACAGAAACAAGTGAGTTCTCCTCATCTATTATATATGGATTAACATTGCACCCTCATCCTTCAGAACTGAGCTTTTGGTTTTCCAAACGAAGCGTTTTGGAATTCAAATCAGCTTTTCTCTCTCAAGGGCTTGGCTCTTGGAATTGAACACTGCAGTTTTCAAGACCATCATATGCTTCAGTTTCCTCTTATCTTCTTACTGCTACTTTTTTTTTTTTTCTTTTCTTGGGGGTTGCCATAGAGAAAGAGTGATGGAGAAGAGGGAAGAAGTAAAATGAATTAAAAGGGAAAACAGATAGTTATTATTATAGGTAAATAATGGCTGCCCAAAGATGACCATCTCTGCAACCTAATCTCTATAACCAGTGACATTACCCTAAGGGCAAAAGGGACTTTGCAGAGGTGACTATGGTGTGTACTTTGAGATGGGAGATTTTCCTGGGTTATCTGAATGGGTCCAATGTAGTCACAAAGGTCCCTACAAAAGTGAGATAGAGTCAGAGTCAGAAAAAAGAGACGAGACAACAGAAAGGATGTTTGAAGGGATAAGCTTTGAGGATGGAGGGAGTGGCCACAGGCCAAGAATTGGGCAGCCTCTAGAAGCTGGAAGAGGCAAAGGAAAGAAATCCTCTCCAGGATCCTCCAGAAGGAGCGCAGCCCTGCCGATACCTTTTTAAAATCAAATGCATATATAATTGACATACAGGGGCTTCCCGGGTGGTGCTATTGGGAAAGAACCTGCCTGTCAATGCAGATCCCCTGGAGGAGGGCATGGCAACCCACTCCTGGAGAACTGCCCAGAGAATCTTGCCTGGAGAATCCCGTGGACAGAGGAGCCTGGTGGGCTAGTGTCGCAAAGAGTCAGACAAGACTGAGGCGACTTAGCACACAGGCACGCCCCACTGACATGCAGCATTGTGTTAGTTTAAGGTGTACAAGGCACTGATTCAATGCTTTGTATATTGCAGTATGATTGCTACTGCAGAGTTAACGAACACGTCCATCACATCTCATAACTGTCATTTCTCTTTTGTGGCAGAAACAGTTAAGATCCAGTCTCTTAGCAGCTTTGTAGTTCACTTACAGTATTGTTGTCTGAATCACTGTGCTGGGTGTTAGATCTCTGAAACTTATTGATCAGCTGGTTGCAAGTTTTTTTCCCTTAAATACCATCTCCCCAATGCCCTCATCCCCCCAGCTCTGGTAGTGACCAGTCTACTCTGCTTTTATGAGTCCAGCTTTCTCAGATTTCACATATAAGTGAAATAAGGTATTTGTCATTCTATTTCTGACTTATCTCACCCAGCATAATGCTTTCTAGGTCCATCCATGTTGTGGCAAATGACAGGGTTTTCTTCTTTCTTATTCTGCTGACATCTTGGTTTTAGTCCCATATGACTCATTCTGGACTTCTGACCTCTAAGAAAATTAATTTGAATTGCTTTTTAAGACACTACATTTGTGGTAATTTATTACAGCAGCCATAGAAAACTAGTACAGAAATATATCAAAACATTACCCAGCGGCATGTCACCATTCATGGGTGTGAGTGAAGAATGCCATCTCTTGCAGTAGAATAGAAACTCCACCAAGCATAGAATCCAGGTCTCTTTTGCTTGCCACGGTGGTCTGCCTGTGGAGATATTTGTTGAATGAATGAATTTCTTCAGGACGTTTCTCAAAGATAGCTTCTGCTCCTGAGATAAGTGCCTGCTAATCTCAAGGACCCATTATCTTTCCAATCTGGTGGTTTCTGGCCTCTGGTCTACGCAAAATGTGAGTGTCTTACTTCCTGCTATGATGTCTGTTTTTCAAGGTCAAAACACAGCCATCTCAGCCCTCATTTCTGTCTCAAGGATCATACTTTAGCCTTGGCAAGTGGTAGGGACTGGGATGCTTGATGAGACATTGACATTACCCCTTTCAGACAAGACTACACTCTCTGCTCATCTTTGAATTTGTTTATGGGGACTCAGTTCATACTCCCTCATCCTATCTCCTCTCAAATGACTTAGAACAGGTGATGAATGGATAAAGAAGATGTGGTGTGTACACATACACACACACACACACACACAGGAATATTATTCAGCCATTAAAAAGAGCAAAATGATGCTATTAGCAGAAAAATGGATGGACCTAACTGAAGCGACTTAGCAGCAGCAGCAAAGATAATTACACTAAGTCAAACACAGAGAAATATCATATATTACTTATATATGGAATCTCAAAAAATGGTTCAAATGCATTTATTGACAAAACAGAAACAGACCCACTGACATAGAAAACAAACTTACGGTTACCAAAGGAAGAAGGTGGAGGTGGGGGTGGAGGGATTAAACCAGGAACTGGGCTTTAAAGGATACACACTACTATGTCTAAAATAAACAACGAGGACCTACTGCATAAGCACAGGGATTCGATATCTTGTAATAACATATAAGGGAAATGAAAAAGCATGTATATGTATGTGTAACTGAGTCATTTTGCTGTACACCTGAAACACTGTAAATCAGCTACATTTCTATTTTTAAAAATATAATGAATTTTGTTGGAAAAAAAGAAGATCAAGTGGCCTCATCTGTCACCCAGAATGCAACCACATCCCAGACCTCAGCAGCCCTACATCAGGGAATCTGAACTTGCCCAGAGGAGTTACGGTGACTCTTCCACACTCAGCTACCTTGTTCCTAAGAGCTTTAACCTTTCTGTCACCTTTGCTTCAGACTGACCTCTGAAATATCAGTGAACACAAACCCACAGAGACATGAGCTCCTCCTCCCAACAGACAGTCCACGCCAGGGATGGCACATGGGCGTCCTTGTACGTGACAACCGCAGCTGGTCAATGGCTTCCTGGGTGGGGGCCACGCTGGGAAAAGTCCTAGCCCGCTGTGTTATGACCAGTGCAAATGACACGTATGGAGAACACTATGAGCACTGCCAGCCAGATTTAGGAAGTCTACTGATCGTTGTCCTACCAGCATCACGAGGCTAACTGTAAAGATCGGGGCCCAGAATGTGGGTAAAGAAAGGGCAACAGTTTTGCCTGAGCAGGACACTGGGCTGAAGGCAAAATGGGCTTCCCCTGTGGCTCAGATGGTAAAGAGCTGGCCTACAATGCGGGAGGTCCAGGTTTGATCCCTGGGTCGGGAAGATCCCCTGGAGAAAGGCGCGGCTGCCCACTCCAGTGTTCTTGCCTGGAGAATTCCACGGACAGAGGAGCCTGGCGGGTCCATGGGGTTGCAGAGAGTCAGACCTGACTGAGCGACCAACACTTTCACTTTCTTTCACTCTGGTGAGGCCACAGGTAAGGAGGGAACGAGCAGGGAGTGTCAGTTTCTCTGATGTTAAGTAAGTGATGCAGTTTGCACAATGCTCAGCTCTCTACCTTTCCCAGAGAAGAAGAGCAAAGAAGCGATGAAAGCAGGACACTAACTGGTTTACCATGGTTCCCTCCAAGGAGACACATTTTTTTTTTTTAATAAATGATAGTTGCAACCCCCCGCCCCAAAAAACAAAGAGCAACTACAACTCATTTCAGACAAAATGAGTGCCATGAGCAGCTAGTGCTGTCTGACTGGGCACAAGGGGTGGAAGTGACATCACAAAGTTCCCTTCCCGCTGGCATTTTCATGGGCTTTGGACCACCCATCTTCCTTCTGTGTACCTCTCTCCAGCTCAATTACAAATCTTCTGAGGACAGAAACCAGGACAAAGATTATTTGATTCTCTAGTACCTGGTGCAGTGCTTGGCACATCATACGCCTTTTACAGATGTGTTTGTTTTATTGTTCTCAGAGTATGGCAATAGAAATACAGGCTTAGGTAGAACCAGAATTTCTTATGCATGTTGTCAGTCCCCTTGGAGAGCAGCCTTGTCTGGTTTCTCTCCTCTTTTCACAGCAGGGAGCCCCAGGGTCAACAGTGAACCCACTTTGTTTACTGTTCACTCAAACGAACCTCACCATTGTTTATGTCCTTCTGCTGGATTTTCCCAGTTCCACGCGAGCTCTTTTTATTCTAGTCTCCAAAATTTTGAAGGCTCTCCTATTCAGGTTGGAGATTTACAAATAACAATGATCTAACTCTGGCATTAAAGTGTACAGGTTAATTTTTTAGGTAGGATGCGTGCATATGTGTGTGCTAAGTTGCTTGAGTCGTGTCCGACTCTTTGCAATGCTGTGAACTGTAGCCCACCAAGCTTCTCTGTCCATGCGATTCTCCAAGCAAGAATACTGGAGTAGCTCACCATGCCCTCTTCCAGGGGATCTTCCCGAGCCATGTCTCTTATGTCTCCTGCACTGGTAGGCAGGTTCTTTACCACTAGCGCCACCTGGAAAGCCCAATGGGATAGAGACACTGGTAGTCAACAATCTGGGGAAAAATACCTGAAAATTTATGTACATAAAGCTGAAATTTT
>NW_011495018.1:4412280-4427287 GCF_000754665.1 Bison bison bison | reverse complement strand
TGAAATTTTATGTGCACACCAGTAGTGGGTTTTTTTAATTATACATTTTTGAAATGAGCATGTAGCATAGGTTGTTGATAAATGGCAATTGTGACTCTGGTTTTATTGTTGTTATTTAGTCGCTCAGTCGTGTCCGACTCTGCAGTCTCATTGACTGCAGCACGCCAGGTTTCCCTGTCCTTCACCATCTCCCGGAGCTTGCTCAAACTCGTGTCCTTTGAGTCCGTGATGCCATCCAACCATCTCATCTTCTGTCATCCCCTTCTCCTCCTGCTTAGCAGCAGTGATGATCCCCAATTCTTAACCAGTTGTGTTTAAGAATGAATTGACTATTATACAGATTTCAATGAAGTAAATCTCCTATTAATGATCTTCCCATATTTAACCATTGTTCACAGATGACTCAACTAAATGAATCAATAAGAGTTTAACTCTCCCCAAACCTTTTTTTGGCTTGATTTGTAACCAGCTGTCTTATCTTATGAAGTTCTTTCTGGTTTGCTAAGACACCAGATGGTTTAAACCCTATTCCTGCCACCTCCCCCACTCTCCATATACACTGGAAAGTGAGATGCCCTGTAACTGAGATGTTGTATTATCACTTGAAATGAGTTGTACTCATGCTTAAAGCTTTCAGCATCACAGTGGGTGGCAGGAAGTGACAGTTAATGCTAAAAAGGGTTAATCAGATTTAGTAGATTGCCATCCAAGTTTTATCAAATGTCAGGGTTTTCTCAATATGTTGCACGTCAGCAAGATGAGAATATCACTGAGAGGAAAACATACAAAGTGTGTCTGTGCTGATCCCAGGACACGCTCCCCAAAAGAGTTGTTTCCTGGGCAACAGAAATGTGTTGGGATTCGCCAGTTCAGGGTGCTCTCCCAGCCTGTTTCTTCCCTGGATTGAGGGTTTTGTGAGGAGCCAGACACATTCCCTTTGTTGGAGGAAAGTGTGCTCTCCTGGCCGAGCTGGCCTGAGATCCCAGCTGTCCGTGGTCAATCTTTCTTGCAGATGAGACAGGAGGATGGTGGCTGGGCAGAAGTGAGGGGTGGTTGAATCCAGCCCAGGAAGGTTATTACCCTCTTGCTCAACTGCAGATAAGTGGATTTTGGAAACAGATGATGCCATCTGCAAACCAAATTGAAGAAGGCAGATTCACTGGAGAGGCAAGCACTACCTACCTTCTCTGCCAACAGATGGACAAGCTCTCCACTTATTACCCAGCTACAAGATACACTCTCAATTACCTGTGTTTAAAATTCCAACCGGGAATGGTAATATGGGTATAAAAATAAAGGGAAGCGACAACAAGTGAAAGTTTAAGGATTTAGCAGCAAAGAAGAACTTCATAATTAATGCTACTCGTTAGCAATTTCCATCATGGATTTTTTTTTTTTAAGGGACAGCCAGAGAGAAGAATCTCATGACAGCAGAGACAAAAGGCCCCACTTTTAAAAGCACTGGCTCCACCTTTCTGGATGGTTCTGAAACACAGTGAACATTGGCCATGATTTCTTAGAACCTAGGCATCATCACACTCTCCCATGTGACTGATCAACTAAACCCTCATAGTGAAGTGCTCTGGGCCTTTCAGGTGGGTAGTGACCAAGCGTAGGTTGGCTTGGAAACCCTTCTCCTCGACCAGGAACCTCACTGTTTTCACCAAGGCAGAGATGGCTGTTCTTCATCCAAACCCACTTCCTCTCCTGGGCTCCTTTCTGGTCCCCCTTGCAGCCATCTGATCGAGATCTGGTGAACGCATGATGGGTGCCACCTCAGGACCAAGACTTCAGAGCAGCAACAAGACATAGACGAAGTTGGAGTCCTGACATGGAAGGAACGTCAGCCTTTCCTCACCAAAGTGGCAGGAGAGCCACCCACTGACCAGGAGCAGCCTATGGATGATGCCTGGGCAAAGTCTGTTGTATATGATCCATGGTACCTGCTGGCCTAGAGAGTGGCAGCAGAAACAACAATTAGAAGGCTGCTTTCATCATCCAGATGGAAGATGCCGGTCATTTGCAGCGTGTGTGTGTGTGTGTGTGTGTGTGTGTGTGTGTGCCGGTGCTCAGTTGCTCAGTCATGTCCAACTCTTTGTGACCCTATGGACTGTAGCCTGCCAGGCTCCTTTGTCCATGGGATTTTCTAGGCAAGAATACTGGAGTGGGTTGCCATTTCCTCCTCCAGGGATCTTTTAAACCCAGGGATCAAACTCAGGTCTCCTTCATCTCCTGCACTGGCAGGTGGATTCTTCACCACTGAGCCCTCTGGGAAGCCCCAGTAGGACAATGTCAAAGAAGACAACAAGGTCAAGTGGGTGGAGACATTCAGCAGACAGAGTTCAGACGGAGCTTGAGGCTGATTGAGATTGAAGGAGGGAAGGGCGACTGGGTTAAAAATGGATCACTATTGAAGCCATAACACTCAGAGCCTGATCTCAGAAGATCAAGTACCCACTCAGTCATCAGAAATTAATTGCAAACCAACTCAAGTCTTCACTTGTGTGTTCACTAGTGTGAATAGCTTACACAGTGCCGGAGGATCTTCCCCCTTCTTCCATCTGCCTGTCTCACGTGCTCCTTGGCTCCTGGCTTCTCTCTCCTTAGATGCCTCTCCACACCTGCTTGGTGAACACACCCCACCTCTTTCCAACTCTGCAACATGATGCAAAAGCTAAAAGCTCTGGTTGGCAAAACATTCCTCAGGGAAAGGAAAGAAACTGAATTCACAGAATCTAGGAGTGAGAGACGCTGTCCCATCAAATGAGCAATAGAACGCCAATGCTCAAATTTCCTCAGGGTGGATTAGAACACCTCTTCCTTGGGCAGAAAAAAAAAAAAAAAAAGCTCCCAGAGGCAGACAGGCAGCGGGTTTGTGTCAGGCAAAAGGTCCCTCTGAGAGGACAAACTGTCTTTAATATTTCTCCTGGTTCACAGGTGTCAGATGAAATGACTGTCAGAGAATCCTCATCAGTAGAAGAGACAAATAAAATGTAGGAGAAGGTGTCTTTTTTCTTTTCATCTTTTTGGCATATTTTGAAAAGTCACTTCCTGTCTCAAGCTGTCCTTGTGTTCCTGAGAGAAAGTTAGGTGTAGCTGTGGGGCAGGGGTCAGGGTGTCCCAGGCTATCTGGAATGGGTCCTCGTTGTGGGCGGAGTCCCATTGTGGGCGGAGTCCCATTGTGGGCGGAGTCCCGGGGTGGGCGGAGTCCCGGGGTGGGCGGAGTCCCGTTGTGGGCGGAGTCCCGGGGTGGGCGGAGTCCCGGGGTGGGCGGAGTCACAAGAGTCGGAAGCCGAACACACCTACACTATGAAGATGCTCTGAAAACGTGGTCCTGACTGTGAGCTGTGAAGTGTTACTAAAAGAAGAAAATATCAATAATATGGCAGTTATTTGAAATCACAGATTAGCGCTCCAATGTGAAAATCAGACTTGAGAATGTCAAGGACCTACAATATAGAGAAAAGAGTGAAAATTCTTGGTTGTTGCCAATTTGAATACAGATTTAGTCTTTGCTGGATCAAAAATGCTCTGCATGCCACATCAACAGAAGAAGTTCCAGCCTCCTAACAGTATCAGTGCTGTGATAATGAAGCATTATGAAGTGTGTGTGTGTGATCCAATTTTTACTTTATCACAGCAATAAGGAGTTAGCGACACCCCAGGTTGTTATTGGTGATTACCAATGTGCTTGGATAAGCTGCTATTTTGTTGGTTTTTAAACTCTGAAAAATACATCACATTTTTAAAGAACTAACAGATCATCACCACAGGCCATATTTCAGACATTGAATAAAATATGATTACAACGGGGTAAGGATGTGCTTTTCAGTATAACCCTGACCCAATGCATACAGGAGAGTGCCACACTCTTTCAAAAACATCACTTTTTGAGTCGACTCTTGTTTTCCAGCATTTCTGGGATTGCTCAAACAATTGTCTGATCTGTTCTTCAGAGCCACATTATTTGAAACTCAGAGAATCACTCTCGTGGCTTCTAGCCCTGCCTCATTTTTTATCCTAATAGTAGCTCTCTATTTGACCCCCCCACTGAATTCCCAGCCCTGAACGACTTTTTCCTCTTCCTGAAAGTCAACACCGTCCAAAGCTAAATGGTTGAACAGTGAGGGAATGCAAAGGAATAGTCTTCCTTATTCTCTCAAACTTGGAATTAAGAGTCAGTATTTTTTTTCCATGTGATGGTGTTTGGGGTAAAAAATTATCTACAGACTTCATTTTTTGCAAAGGACTGACTCCTCATTCATAGTTGAAAGAAAAACAACCCCTAAAATTAGGTGGGGAACCGGGAAGATGCATGGAAAAGGGACCGTGTGGTCACCGGGGAGTTTAGCCAGTGACAGCCAGCGCTGAGACTCAGAACTTAGGGGCTTAGGAGAAGGAAGAAATGCATTGGTTCGTCCCAGCTTTCCAACAAGTTGTCCCAGATCACTACTTGTAGCCTGACCATCAAGCATCCAGAAAACGATGCCTGCAAAGCGGAAGCTTCGGACTTGGTGCAAAGTGGGCGAGAACGGAATGCCTCCTCCCCAAGAAAGTCTTGGAGCCTTGGCCGAGTGTCCACAAGAGAGCAGAGACTGGGCCGGGGGCTCAGACTCAGACAAAGCTCATCACGTTGGCTGGGAGTGTGCGGCTGTGACACCTCTGTTTTCTTTCAGAGGGACCCTTTTGCAGATGAAGATAGGCATCAACTCTGGACTTCCATTGACATTTACAGTCTCGGCGGCTTCTTCCTCCTGCCCGTCACTTCTTCATAAAGAGTGTCACCTTGAGACGGTGGGGGCTGAACTCCAGCTGCTTTCCCCTTTACCTGGCATTCTTCCCATCACGTCATATCTAACTCTGCCCACAGGTTTCCCCACAGAACCGCAAGCATAAGAGATTTTGAGGTGGTCTGGCTGCTTTCGGCCCTAAGCCTGCATCTCAGTCTGTCCACAGTTTTCAGGGTCAGGCTGCTCATCTTCCTTCCAAAGAGCCAGGGGCTGTTGTCAGCATCATGCTCTGCCTCTGATGTTTGTTTCCTGGGCTCCCAAGAGGACCCAGCTATTTTCCAGAGGCAGTCCTTTAGAAAAGGATAAACCGTACAGAGAGGTGATGCAGGGAAGCAGGAGATGCACAGGTGTGGTAGGAGATGGTCCAGGGTTGAAATTCCAGCTTTGCCGGTCGTGTGACCCAGGTGGGGCTGTTTTCACGTGTGTGTGGTCCACGGAGTCCCACGGGGCCCCCTGCTCCCTCGGGCCCCAGGGCTGGTGTAGCCGTCTACTGCTGTGTGCGTGCTCAGCCCCGTGGACTCCTCTGTCCGCCTCTACAGTGTCCTCCCCACCCGACTTCTGTCTGCCAGCTTACTTTCTGTATGTTTGGGTCTGTTTCTTTTTTGTTATATTCAATAGTTGTATTTTTAGGTTCTTTAAGTAGGTGATATCATACTGGATTGGTCCTCTGTCTGACTTATCAC
Organism: Bison bison bison; assembly: GCF_000754665.1. Classification (NCBI taxonomy): domain Eukaryota; kingdom Metazoa; phylum Chordata; class Mammalia; order Artiodactyla; family Bovidae; genus Bison; species Bison bison. The sequence continues at coordinate 4,421,814 of NW_011495018.1, read as the reverse complement.
TTAGCAAGTACCACCCCGGTCCATTTATTTGGTACAATTGCAAAACTTCCTTCTTTTTATGTCTCAGTAGTATTCCATTGTGTGCATATATATGTTTGTGTGAGTGCGAGTGTGTGCACACATGGGCGCTCAGTCACGTCCGACTCTTTGCGACCTCATGGACTCGGGTCCACCAGGCTCCTCTGTCCACGGAATTCTCCAGGTAAGAATACCAGAGTGGATTCCCATTTTTTTTCCTCCGGGGAATGTTCCCAGCTGGCAATCACACCTGCATCTCCTGTGGCTCCTGCATTGGCAGGCAGATTCTTTACCACTGAGCCACCTAGGAAGTCTCCATCTACTGTTGTTGTCTGGAAATTCCCACTATTTTTTAACAAGGACCCCCACATTTTCATTTTGCACTGGACTCCACAAATGATGCAGCAATTCCTGCATCTTGGGCAAGACTGTGAGAATAATAGCAACCTGTCACGGGGCACCAGGCCCTTTTCTAAGCATTCTACTTGTATTAAAGCTTCCCCCCCCCACCACAAGCTTACACAACAGTTGCTGGAGTTTGTATCAGCTGCATTTTAGAGATGAGGACACCGGGGCACAGAGAGGTGAGGCCACTTATCAAGGGTCACAGAGCTAGGACGTGGCAGGACAGGGGTCCTTCTGGGCCACCTGGCCCCGGTCAGTCCTCATGGTCTTGTGTTCTGCTGCATCTCAGGCGGGAGCTTGCTCTCTCTGAGTCTGGCAGCCGTGGGTCCCTGGGCTTCTGTGCTAACAGCACTCTGCTTGGCTTCTGGGGAGGCACTGCCCCTTTTCTGGGTGGTTCTGAGGCAATGTTGAGTTTGGAAGGAGAGCTATGACAAACCTAGACAGTGTACTGAAAAACAGAGACAGCATTTTGATGACAAACGTCCGTATAGTCACAGCTACGGTTTTTCCAGTAGTCACATACAGAAGTGAGAGGTGGACCATGAAGAAGGCTGAGCGCCGAAGAATTGATGCTTTTGAACTGTGGTGTTGGAGAAGACTCTTGAGAGTCCCTTGGACTGCAAGGAGATCAAACCAGTCAATCCTAAAGGAAATCAATCTTGAATATTCATTGGAAGGACTGATGCTGAAGCTCCAATACTTTGGCCACCTGATGCAAAGAACTGACTCACTGGAAAAGACCCTGATGATGGGAAAGATTGAAGGCAGGAAGAGAAGGGGATGACAGAGGATGAGATGGTTGGATGGCATCAATGACTCAAAGGACATAATTTGAGCAAACTCCAGGAGATAGTGGGGTACAGGGGATATGAGTCGGATATGATTTAGGGGGTGAACAACTGATGTAGCTGTTCTTGTTTTCTGTGAACCCACCTAGTAAGGTCTTGTGACCCAGCCAGGCCAATCTGACTTTCTCTTGTGGCCATTTTCCCCCAGGGCAGCATTGCTAAGTTTTACTTTGCTGATCCATGCATTCCTGCTACTGAGATGTTGGGTCAATCCACTCATGTCCCGGGCATAGATGTTCAAATCCTCCATTAACTTTTGAGCCTCGCACAATCTCTCTAGGTTTGATGAAGCTAGGGCCTACATCCATCTCTTATAACCATAGAACCCTCATTATACAGGGCCTTGGGTGCTCTCCTGTGATACCTGAGGTGACAAGCACTGTCACACTGGGGTATGGTGACAGAACGAAGCTTGCATCCTGCCTGGCACTGACCTGACACAGCAGGGATTCAGAAAAAGGGAGTGTTAGCCATTTAAGTTAAAAGTTAGATAATATGTTCTTCACGTTCCTGCAACTTTGCTTTTTCACAGCATTACTGGAAATTCATTCTTGCGGCTGCACTGAGAAATTACATGTTTATCATACACTCAGCTGAGACTCCAAAGGAGCTCTTTATTCCAGAGTGTAACGAGGTTTCATCTTTGACAGGTGTCTTTTTCGTAATGCTTACATCTTTCTCAAGCAGCAACTTCCTTTAGAATCTCTCAGAGTAGCCTGTGAAATCACCATCTGTGTTGGCAGACAGGGACAGACCCTCAGGTCCCCTAGTTGCTGCCAAGAAAAGGTGGTATGGCCTGGGCGTCTGATGCCACATTCAGAACACTGTGAGGTTGTCCTGTTTCCTACCTGTATCCCCTGCCCTCTTCCAGGAGCACATATATGAATGTAAAGGAAATGAATGATCTGCCACGTAGATGCGTTCATGCTTTAGGCTGAAAGGGGCAAGTCTTCAATGGGCATTCATGGAAAATAAGTAAAATAATCCCCAGAAGAGCAGAATTCAATAGTCCTCACAGACCTTTCAAAACCACATTATTCGTGGTTGTTATTCGAATCTGGGGTCGAAGTTGGCTGTTCCAAGGTCCTCCCAGCTCTCACTGCCCAGTGGGGGCTGGAGACGTTTCCTCTCTGGGCCCCTCCCTTGTAGATTACCTCAATCCTGTAGCTGGAAATCCCCCAATCATAGGCCACCCTTGCTCCATGCTGAGGATTCACCCATAAGTTCAGTTCAGTTCAGTTCAGTTCAGTCGCTCAGTCGTGTCCGACTCTTTGCAACCCCATGAATCGCAGCATGCCAGGCCTCCCTGTCCATCACCAACTCCCGGAGTTCACTCAGACTCAAGTCCATCGAGTCAGTGATGCCATCCAGCCAACTCATCCTCTGTCGCCCCCTTCTCCTCCTGCCCCCAATCCCTCCCAGCATCAGAGTCTTTTCCAATGAGTCAACTCTTCACATGAGGTGGCCAAAGTACTGGAGTTTTAGCTTTAGCATCATTCCTTCCAGATTCACCCATAAACCTGTATTTAAAAGAAGGAAAAACATATGCAACTATTAAAAGGCCTGTGTGTGTGTGTGAGCACGTGCGTGTGTGCGCTCAGCTGTGTCTGGCCGTTTGCAGCCCCTTGGACTGTAGCCCACCAAGTTCCTCTGTCCATGGGATTTCCTAGGCAAGAATACTGGGGTAGGTTGCCATTTCCTCCTCTAGGGGATCTTCCCAACCCAGAGATCGAACCTGTGTCTCCTGCATTGGCAGGTGGATTCTTACACTTTGCTGCCTGGGAAGGGCTGATAAACCTCCCTGATTTATCAAATCTTCTGATTGCAGCACATACATTCAGAGAAGGTGCAGGCAGCACCAAGAAGCCAGGATAGCTTCCAACACTGTTAGAGGGTTGATACAAGGATGGGCACGGCAGGAAGGGCTATGGTGGGACCCAGGCAGGCAGAGCCGGCTCCTGGGCTGCCTCCTGGCTGAGGGGCAAAACTGGAGAAGCAGAACAGTGGGACCCTAACGGGTTCCTTTCTGCAGGCTTGAGCCTGGCCCCTCTCACTGGCAATGTTTCCGACAGCGGGTTTTATTGCCAATTTCTTGAGCAGGCAGACTCTGAGGCAGACAAGCAGAGCTCTCTCCATCGAAGAAATGGGGTGATTGGTGGGGCTTTATGGAGGGCAGTGGAATCCTTTATGAGGGGCGCCTTCCCCCTCCCACTCCCAGTGAGCCCCAGGAGGCTGCTGGGACAGCCACTGGGAGATAAAGTGACTGACAAAGCAGAGTCCAGCACGAGACCCGAGGAGTAGTTTCGGATGAAGGAGTGATGCTGACTAGGGGTCTTGGTCACCCCCAGTAAACAGAAATTGATCACAGGCCAGGCAAGAAATTCAGGCAAGGCTTTACTGGGGCCCCTGCTGCAGCAGAGGCAGCAAGAGTGAAGAACAGCTTTCCTTGCTTGGTCCCTAAGCGGGGCCCAGCCTGTTTCTTATGAGGGTAGGGGTCCGTCCCGGGGTCGGGCTGGAGGGCTGGCTTAGGTGGTGTGCCCACTCCTTTGGTGGTGGCCAGTGCAGGGGGCGTGCGCAGTATGTTTTTTTTGCTCCCAACACCGAGTGTTTTGCTCCTGGCTCTTCAGACATGGCATTGGGTTTTTTCGGTCTTTGCATCTTTTAGTCCAGAGTCTGCCCGAAATGCACATGCACACAGATATTTTTAGTCCAGTACAGTTTCTCTGTATTTTGTTGCTCGAGGAAAGGTGCGTCCAGGGGCAAGTTTTGTGGCAGAGGGTCCCAGGTCCCAGCCTGTCTCAGGAGGAGGCTTGGTTCCTTCCAAAGGAAGTTTAAGAGCAAATGGAAAAAGAAAAAAAGAGCAAATGGAGGCTCAACAATTGATTTGCAACAAAGCCCCTCAGGGTCCCACTGGGCAATAGGAGAAACGGGGCTGTGGAAACAGAAGGGTGGGGCTCTGGGACAGAGCGTGGAGGCAGACAGACATGTCAAGAATCCTAAACCACATCAGTTCTGACCTTTGGGAGTTGTCTTACAATCAAGAAATCTTTGAGGTCTACTTGATCAAGAGGACATTCCAGAATTCTTTGTTGCCAACCAAAGAGTCCCGATACTTCCGAATACTTTTTTCCTCCACCTAAACTAGGTGTCTCAGTAATGGAAGCCAGTTGTAAAGAACTTTACCAGTTTAGTCCATTTCAGTATATTTTCCCACCATCATCGTCTCTTCACAAGCACAGGAAATAAAGTCAGGTCCCCACTCGGAGGGATATTCCCTGGTGTTCCAGTCTCGTACAGCTGGGCTATAGTTCGAGAATGTTAAATAAGGGAAACAAAACTGTAACCTGTATAACCCATCACTCATGTTTCTCTTTCATCCTTGCACTGGGGAAGGGCAGTGAGACAGCCGTCTTAAGAAGGACCATGGTATCATTCTGGGAATCCCTTGCAATTCAGAAAATGTAGGCACAAGGAAGCCATTCCTGTTCTTTAAGAAAAAAGAGGAGCAAGAGAAAAGATTTAAACATAGACAGAAGACTTCAATAGACTTTTCAAAGAAGACATAGAGATAGCTGATGGTCACACGAAAAGATGCTGACCACTGATCCCCAGAAAAATGCCAATCAAAGCCACGATAAAATATCACCTCACACCATCCAGAATGACTGTCAGCAAAAAGACCACAAATCACCAGTGTTGGCGAGGGTGTGGAAAAAGTGCTAAGTCTCCTCGTCACACCCATGGGGTGGGGCCACTTCTGTCCTGGGGGGAGACATCGTGCCCTCTGGCTTTCCTACCCAGCTGGATTAGCAGCTGGATGAAGCAACTCCAAGCCTGAAACTTCCCGTCTCTCTTCCTTCCTCCCCACTCTCCTCAGGTATTTACCTTTTCCTTCTGGCCAGCATCTGACCTGTATTACAAATCTTTCTCAACTAAACATCAGTCAAGAGAAATGACACACATATTTAAAGCAAATGAGACACTCTCATTGGGCTCCAAAACCTCTCATTTGTTCAAGAGTAGATTACTGCCTCTGTTCCTAATCATATGGCTAAGATATTAGTTAGACACCTTTGAAATGTTCACAGGTGACTGTATGTAAGTAGGTAGCCTAAATATGCAATAAGGCAATGGAACTGCTGTGTCATATGGATCTTAAGTCATCCATCCCAAACCCAAAATATATGTACTGTAGATTTCATACTTATAATCAAGTTAATGTTCCTTTTTGCAGGAAATGGAGAAGGCAATGGCACCCCACTCCAGTAGTCTTGCCTGGAAAATCCCATGGATGGAGGAGCCTGGTGGGCTGCAGTCCATGGGGTCCCTAAGAGTCGGACACAACTAAGCGACTTCACTTTCACTTTTCACTTTCATGCATTGGAGAAGGAAATGGCAACCCACTCCAGTGTTCTTGCCTGGAGAATCCCAGGGACAGGGGAGCCCGGTGGGCTGCCGTTTATGGGGTCGCACAGAGTCGGACACGACTGAAACCACTTAGCAGCAGCAGCAGCATATATACTTAATATTCATTGATAGCTTCAAAAACATAAAAACAAAATCCACAAAATAACAAGAGGGTAAGATCGACATTTATCTTCATCCTATTTAGGGACCTGAAGTTTAGAAAACTCTCTCTCTCAGAGATAATGACGTGAAATTCGTTGAGCCGGGAGATCAGCATCGTTTCATAGGCAGAGGCAGAAGCTTCCAGTAGATAAAGTTTCAAGAGTCTTGTATTTATTTGTCCATGAATACAACCCTAATAAAAGACTGTAAAGTTTAAATGGGTACATAGTTGGAAAATAACTATGCTGCTCATAAAAACTAGATGGTAGGATCTATGGATGTGCTGTCTAAACCTTGGGGGGAAAGGATGAAGAGAGAGGTTAAGACCGAGAGTGTAGTCAGCAGAGTCATCCTGAGAGCTAGGATTTACGGGAATTACGAGTCCTGGATGGCTGCCTACAGACAAGAGCCTTCACTCAGCAAATCAAGTCCTTGGTTCTCTGCTCAGCATCCCTGAAGGGCTGAGGGTTTTTCCACTCCAAGCCTTTAAGCGAAGTTCTGTGGGGGATGTGCGCCCCACCCCAGGCCCAGAGCACCATAGTGGGTGTGGGTGCAGGGTTCCTTTTCCTCCCGTCTGCTTCCCTCTTTGTGACACTTAGATCATCTGGAAAGTGGCCTCTGTAGGGTGCAAGAGGGGACTTATGGCTCAATGATAGTAATCTATGAGCCAGAGAAAGTGCAGTGGAGCAAGGAGATAGAACCATGGTCACAAATTTCCTGAGAAGCTAGGGGGGTTGGCCCCCAACAGGAGAAAGGACTTTACTCCATCACAGCAAGGCAAGAGTCAGGACATGGGTACTGACATGAGGGAGTCGATGCTTTTTATAGTGGAAAGATCAGAGAGAGCCTGACTCTGCCTCTGCTTTCTCAGCAAAAACATGAGCTCAAAATTCTGTATGGGCTTCCCAAGTGGTGCGAGTGGTAAAGAATCCACCTACCAATGCAGGAGACATAAGAGACTTGGGTTTGATCCCTGGGTTGGGAAGAGCCCCCTGGAGTGGGAAATGGCAACCCCCTCTAGTATTCTTGCCTGGAAAATTCCATGGACAGAGGAGCTTCATTGGTACAGTCCATGGGGCTGCAAAGAGTCAGACACAACTGAGCACACACCCACATACAGATTTGTGTGTATGTGTGTGTGTGGAGGCAGAGTTGGTGTAAAACAGGACCGTGGGCCATAGGAGCATTAGAGGAGAGAAGGTATGAAATCTCCTTTTTGCATACTGAGAGAAGGGGCCTATTTAGCAGATACATCATGCTGGTTGGGTGGGGTTGGGGGCTCGTGGCAGATCTAGGGTCATGAAGTTTTACATGAGACCAGGAACCACTGTTGTAAGATTTTGCTACGGTTATAACTGGAGTGAGACTCAGAGATGGGGTCACATGGATTCACTCAAGGTTGGAGTTTTGCCAGTTGTGGGGGTGGTGCTTTGGCAGGGGAGCATCACTGTAATGATGGGCCGTGGCCTCTGAGCTGAGTGAAGGAGGAGAGGCCCTGATGAGGGTGAAGGATGGTGAGGATGCAGCTGGAACGAGGCTGGACGCTTGTGTGGTTAGCCACTCTGGAGAAGGAGTAGGGGGGAGGAGGGACTGGGAGGATGGGAGGATGTGATCAGGCTTGGTCACTCTTGACCTTTGGATGTGCTGCACTTCTGAGTGGCTATGATGAGCTGGTGAAAAAGATTGCTCTGAATCACCCATTGCCCCACACGTCTTGTCACTAACGGTGTCCATTCATTTCTGTCTCCCAAACATCTCAGTTTTATCTACTTCTTTCCAGCCCCAGGGCCACCACCCTGGTGCACAGCCCCACCACCGTCTATACCCTGACCACATGGCCCATGGGGGGGCCTCTTTGTCCCAATGCCCAGTCTTCCCATTCCACCCGCTCCTGACAGCCAGAGCGTTCTTCTAAAGCACAGATCCGATTAGGTCTCCTCCCCAGCTTGACAGCATTTGTGAGCCTCAGATTCAAGGGTAGGATGTGCACACCCTGCCCTGTGGGGAACCCCTGGGCCTTCCCAAGTGAATCCTTGTGGTCACCAGACTGAGCCTCCTTTGGGTCCTCAGATGGCCACGGGCTTCTTCCCTGTCCCCTTGGGGCTCATGCTGCTGCGCCCTTCCTCACAGTCAGGGCCAAGTCCTGTTAGGGGCTGCTCCCACCCCCACCCTGACCTTGGAGTTGTCCTTTTCCCTGCTGTGTTTATCCTTTGTGAGGTTTCTTTACGGCTGCGTCCCCAGAAACTCAGGCAGTTCCTGGAAGAGAGTGGGCCTTCATTGATCCTTGGATGAATTCATAAATGAAGTGTTGGCTGCTGTGAAGATCATTCCCGAAAATGCTTTCCGGAGGCATCCAGTCTCTGGCAGAACAAGGTGCTTTATAGCAGGGTTTCCTCTCCTCACGGTGCTTCCTTATAAAGGCCACTTCTGGCTGCTGTTCACCAGGTGCATCAGTAGTATACCATAGATATCACATCAGTGATTAATGGAATTTATTTATAAAAACACCACTTATGATGACACTGTGTCTAATATGACATCTGCCTTCTTGAAAACAACTTCAGGGTATTATTAAAATAAAATCAAAATGTAAGAAAAATAGACAAGGTGCAGAAGTATGCAACTAAGAATGTAAGTCAGTGAAAAAAAGTAAGAGCATACTTCCTTATTAGTCAGGCTTCCCTTGTGGTTCAGACAGTAAGAATATGCCTGCAGTGCGGGAGACCCACGCTTGATTCCCAGTCAGGAAGATCCCCCAGCGAAGGGAATGTCTACCTGCCCCAGTATACTTGCCTGAAAAATTCCATGGACAGAGGAGCCCGGCAGACTTGATCGATGGGGTTGCAAAGAATCAGACACAACTGAGCAACTAACACTTTAGCTTCATTTCACTTTTCAGTTCAGTTCAGTTCAGTCGCTCAGTCGCGTCCAGTTCTTTGAAACCCTACGAACTACAGCACGCCAGGCCTCCCTGTGCATCAACAACTCCCAGAGTTCACCCAAACTCATGTCCATTGAGTCAGTGATGCCATCCAACCAGCTCATCCTCCGTTGTCCCCTTCTCCTCCTGCCTTCGATCTTTCCCAGCATCAGGGTCTTTCCAAATGAGTCAGCTCTTCGCATCAGGTAGCCAAAGTACTGGAGTTTCAGCTTCAACATCAGTCCTTCCAATGAACACCCAGGACTGATCTCCTTTAGAATGGACTGGTTGGATCTCCTTACAGTCCAAGGGACTCTCAAGAGTCTTCTCCAACACCGCAGTTCAAAAGCACCAATTCTTCTGTGCTCAGCTTTCTTTATAGTCCAACTCTCACATCCATACAAGACCATTGGAAAAACCATAGCCTGGATTATACAGACCTTTGTTGACAAAGTAATGTCTCTGCTTTTTAATATGCTGTATAGGTTGGTTATAATTTTCCTTCCAAGGAGTAAGCGTCTTTTTTCTTTTTTTTTTTTTTATTCTTCCAATTTTATTTTATTTTTAAACTTTACATAATTGTATTAGTTTTGCCAAATATCAAAATGAATCCGCCACAGGTATACATGTGTTCCCCATCCCGAACCCTCCTCCCTCCTCCCTCCTCCCTCCCCATACCATCCCTCTGGGCCATCCCAGTGCACCAGCCCCAAGCATCCAGCATCATGCATCGAACCTGGACTGGCAACTCGTTTCCTACATGATATTTTACAT
>NW_011495018.1:4402007-4412180 GCF_000754665.1 Bison bison bison | reverse complement strand
TGATATTTTACATGTTTCATTGCCATTCTCCCAAATCTTCCCACCCTCTCCCTCTCCCACAGAGTCCATAAGACTGTTCTATACATCAGTGTCTCTTTTGCTGTCTCGTACACCGGGTTATTGTTACCATCTTTCTAAATTCCATATATATGCGTTAGTATACTGTATTTATGTTTTTCCTTCTGGCTTACTTCACTCTGTATAATAGGCTCCAGTTTCATCCACCTCATTAGAACTGATTCAAATGTATTCTTTTTAATGGCTGAGTAATACTCCATTGTGTATATGTACCACAGCTTTCTTATCCATTCATCTGCTGATGGACATCTAGGTTGCTTCCATGTCTTGGCTATTATAAACAGTGCTGCGATGAACATTGGGGTACACGTGTCTCTTTCCCTTCTGGTTTCCTCAGTGTGTATGCCCAGCAGTGGGGTTGCTGGATCATAAGGCAGTTCTATTTCCAGTTTTTTAAGGAATCTCCACACTGTTCTCCATAGTGGCTGTACTAGTTTGCATTCCCACCAACAGTGTAAGAGGGTTCCCTTTTCTCCACACCCTCTCCAGCATTTATTATTTGTAGACTTTTGGATCACAGCCATTCTGACTGGTGTGAAATGGTACCTCATAGTGGTTTTGATTTGCATTTCTCTGATAATGAGTGATGTTGAGCATCTTTTCATGTGTTTGTTAGCCATCTGTATGTCTTTTTTAATTTCATGGCTGCAATCACCATCTGCTATGATTTTGGAGCCCAAAAATTTAAAGTCAGCCAGCCACTGTTTCCACTGTTTCCCCATCTATTTGTCATGAAGTGATGGGACCAGATGCCATTTTCTGAATGTTGAGCTTTAAGCCAACTTTTCACTCTCCACTTTCACTTTCATCAGGAGGCTCTTTAGTTCTTCTTCACGTTCTACCATAAGGGTGATGTCATCTGCATATCTGAGGTTATTGATATTTCTCCTGGCAATCTTGATTCCAGCTTGTGCTTCATCCAGCCCAATGTTTCTCATGATGTACTCCACATATAAGTTAAATAAGTGGGGTGACAATATACAGCCTTAGACGTACTCCTTTTCCTATTTGGAACCAGTCTGTTGTTCCATGTCCAGTTCTAACTGTTGCTTCCTGACCTCGATACAGGTTTCTCAAGAGGCATGTCAGGTGGTCTGGTATTCCCATCTCTTTCAGAAATATCCACAGTTCATTATGATCCACACGGTCAAAGGCTTTGGCATAGTCAATAAAGCAGAAATAGATGTTTTTTCTGGAACTCTCTTGCTTTTTTGATGATCCAGCGGATGTTAGAAATTTGATCTCTGGTTCCTCTGCCTTTTCTAAAACCAGCTTGAACATCTGAAAGTTCACTGTTCACGTATTGCTGAAGCCTGGCTTGGATAATTTTGAGCATTACTTTACTAGCATGTGAGATGAGTGCAATTGTGCGGTAGTTTGAGCATTCTTTGACATTGCCTTTCTTTGGGATTGGAATGAAAACTGACCTTTTCCAGTCCTGTGGCCACTGCTGAGTTTTCCAAATTTGCTGACATATTGAGTGCAGCACTTACACCGTATTTAGGATTTTAAATAGCTCAACTGGAATTCCATCACCTCCACTGGCTTTATTGGTAGTGATGCTTCCTAAGGCCCACTTGACTTCACATTCCAGGGTGTCTGGCTCTAGGTGAGTGATCACACCATTATGATTATCTGGGCCATGAAGTTCTTTTTTTACAGTTCTTCTTATTATCTAAATGAACATGTAATATTAAGTAACATGCCTCAAATAGTGCCTTTGATAGTTCCTTTCTAAAAGTAGGTACTATTCCATTGAACCTAAGATTTTATCCACTAGAAGATGCACCACTATTTTATGCATCACCAAGGAAGAAAAACATACTGTCATCCGACAGTGATGCCAGGCTTGTGAAATGTATGTCCACCCACAGACTCCACGTCTGTGGACAGAGAGCGAGCAGAGAACTTATCTCTAAACAGTGGTTCTCCATGGAGGTGGTTTGGTTCTCCTACTTCCCTGGTGGCTCAGACGGTAAAGCGTCTGTCTACAATGTGGGAGACCCGGGTTCGATCCCTGGGTTGGGAAGATCCCCTGGAGAAGGAAATGGCAATCCACTCCAGTACTATTGCCTGGAGAATTCCATGGACAGAGGAGCCTGGTAGGCTACAGTCCATGGGATTGCAAAGAGTCGGACACGACTGAGGGACTTCACTTCACCCAGGGGACATTTGATAGTGTCTAGAGACATTTTCCGTTGTCCCAGCTCAGGGGGCAGAGGGGAGTTCTACCAACGTCTACTGAACAGAGGCTGCTGCCACCTCCTCCAACACACAGGAACCAACCTCCCAAAACCATCAGCTACAAATATCAACAGCACCGACACCGAGAAATGATGCTCTGAAGCAAGGAGCCTTGCTTGCACTTTTTATGTTCCACCAGCACCTTCTGGATTGTCTTTGCCTTTTATTTCCGTAGAACCTCAGTCTCCAACACTGGGCCTGTTCTGAACGCCCAAGTGAAAACTCTAACAGAGCATTTTAGGAGCAACCAGGCACTGGAGAGATGATTTATTTCAATAAATTAACCTAAGCTCTGCCTAAGCCTTTATTTCCCCTACTCTGGTATAAAACCAGAAAATGCACTCAGCCACTTTCTGCATTTTAATTATACTTTCAGAGGATAGAGCAGTTGTATGAATTAAGAAGCCGTTAAGATGAAATTGATTTTTCCATATATGCTGAAAGATGCAGGGCTTAATATGTGTTATAGTTAGGGACAATGGAATCAATTGTAGAATTATTTTTAAGACACCAAAACCCTAAATTAATCTGAGCTGATGACCTTTTCCAGCTTGTCACTTATTCCCTTAAAATCATTTAAACACATTTCCAAGTTCTGCTTTCAGCAAGGAGCCAAATGCGGTAGCGATCAAGGTGGTGCTTGGCGGACATTTCTTGGGGTCATAACAGGAAGGAAGCACTGGAAATTAGAAAAGAACGGGCTCCTGTTGATCTTTTCTGTCCAGAGTACATGATGTGCTTGAACTTCTGAAACATGGTTCTGAACGCATGTCTCGACTTCAGGTTTGACCAATGAGAAGAAAAAGTCAAAAAGAACGTGTCCCTTCTCCCTCTGGCATTCACACTGATGCCATGAGGAAATGTGTGAAAAGGGCTTGGGTGATTCAAAGATGGTTGCGTTGTGACAAATAAGAGGATAAACTTTCAATGAAAAGTCTATTAAATTCCAAAGTTGAGTGGAGCACTTACCTGCCCTTTTGGTGTTGACAGTGGGTCTCTGCACGTTCCAATTGAGCCAGAAATGCCTCTCATGGACATCACTTGACAGGCACAGTTAACAAAGGAGGTGGTGGTCCCAAGCAGAGCCCTGTGAACCAGTGTCTGGCAGAGTTTTCTAGATACCCCTGACTCCAGTCTCATCCCCCTGTCCCAAGATACCCCTGGATTCCACCCCACATTTTCAGGCATCCAGGCTTCCCTGGTGGCCCAGCTGGTAAAGAATCTGGCTGCAAGGTGGGAGTCCTGGGTTCGATCCCTGGGTTGGGAAGATCCCCTGGAGAAGGGAAAGGCTACCCACTCCACTATTCTGGCCTGGAGAATTCCAAGGACTGTATAGTCCATGGGGTCACGAAGGGTCGGACATGACTGAGCGACTTTCAGTTCACTCACTCAGTGCTCAAATTTCTGTCTTTTCCCCACCATTGAATCCTAGTTGAAAGAAAAACCTTGCTACAGACACTTTACAGCATAGGGTGGACCTCAGAGACAAGTCTTCCTTTCACTTGTCTCCAGAGTAAAGAGCTAATGGTGTGCTCGGGGCACACCATTGATTGATGTGATCTACGGGGCTTGGCTTTGAGCAAAATGCTTGTTTAACCTTCCTTTTGGTGGGAGAGGACTCCATAATGCCACTGTACCTGAGTCAATCCATCAGGCGGTCCTCTGCCTTACCCTCTTTTCAGGATAAATCTATGGTCTTCTGACAAAGCAGAAGGTGTCTGTACATGGGAACTGGGGAGGGGAGGTGAGAGTGAATTGATTCTTAACATTCCAGAGGATCCTCCTTCGTTAGGACCACTTTCACCACATCTGACAGTAACACGTTCCGTGAATACTCAAGTCTGCTGTGGGTCTGTTACTGAGCTCCGTTTCAATAGACACTTTCCTCAAGCCTGCTTCAGTGATTTCTCCTCACTCAGCAAAATGCTATCTGTGTCATCTTTTCTTCCTTTCTTTCTAGTTTCAAGTTCTTTTCCATTATAAATTATTACAAGATATTGAGTACCCATGTATTTCTTCATAGCTCTAATTTTTTAAACTGTTGGTAGCAATCCTGCTTCTTTCATCTCTGATGCTAACAATTTAAGTATTTTCTCTCTTTTTTCTTTTCTTTGGCCAATCTATCTAAAAAAAATCTTTACAAAGCATAGGCTTCTGGTTTCATTGATTTTCTCCATTGTTTCTTAAAATTTTAGCTGGGTTTAAGGAGAGACCAAAAGTAACCATGGGTGTTGAGTCGCTTGGTGTCTTAAGTCTCTGCAGAATGTCTCCAAAAAAGCTATCAAAGGTTTGGATCAGATGTCCCAGCTCCCAACTTGGCACTAATTTCCAGATTCTCTTGAGAGTCAGGTCGACTACTTTTCCTTGTGGAAGGTGGAGTGTGACTGTGTGATTGAAAATCACATGAGAATCATATTGTAGGGCAGTTCCCAAAAGAAAGGGATGAAGCACTGACCAATGGGCATTGAAGATCCCAGACATAGGACAGCTTTGTCCTCCAAAAGATGCTGATCTTGAGAAGGCAAGGATTTTCCTCCATTGCTTTGAATTGCAAAAATATTGTCTCTGTCTCAGAAGTACTAGTTACCCAAGCAGGAAGCAGCACCTTGCTTGGCGTTTCCCTCCATTGTAAGCCTCAGTGACATCTGCTCACCCTTAGTGCTCCTGAATCCACTTATTAATGTGACACCCATCATTAATGTGGATGCCATTTATTAATGTGGTACACAAGGACAGGAGAGGCTTCCTGGAGAATTTCATGCCCTGGAGAGAAAAAAGCAGCTGTGGCAGACAGGCCCTCCTAGAACTCTGGCCCCAGGACTTTGGGGATGCAAAACTATGGTTTTTCCAGTAGTCATGGATGGATATAAGAGTTAGACCATATAGAAGACTGGGTGCTCTTGAAGAATTCATGCTCTGGAGTTGCGGTATTGGAGAAGACTCTCGAGAATCCCTTGGAGTGCAAGAGAAACAAACCAGTCAATTCTAAAGAATATCAATACTGAATATTCATTGGAAGAACTGATGCTGAAGCTGAAGCTCCAGTACTTTGGCCACCTGATGTGAAGAGTTGACTCATTGGAAAAGACTTTGATGCTGGGAAAGATTGAAGACAAAAGGAGTAGGGACTGGCAGAGGATGAGATGGTTACATAGCATCACCAACTCAATGGACTTAAATTTGAGGAAACTCTGGGAGACAGTGAAGGACAGGGGAGTCTGGTGTTTTGCAGTCCATGGGGTCGCAAAGAGTTGGACATGACTTAGTGACTGAATAACAACAATGGAAAGGGAGGAGAGATTGTGCCTTCCCCTTATCTAGAGGATGAGTGGCAAGTAGTGGGTGGGAGACGTCTGTTTCCCTCCTCTAATCTCGGAAGTCCTGGAAAAGGGCATCTGCTGTGGAAAACTCAATGTATGCACAGTGTTTGGGTTGATGTTCTTCATTCCTGTAAGGATTCTTTGTGCATTATTCTTTGAAAATAGACGTCTGGATATTCAAGGAAATAACGTCATCCTTCTTAAGTATTTAAACTCTGAGGTAAACAAACTTTTGGTTCCTTTTGAGACCTCTGGTCTAGAAGACAAGGCTTTTGAAGGACATTTTTAATGGCAAACTTTAAATAAAGTCAATAGTTGGTAGGTCAATGACAATGCCTATATGTTATTGTCCTTTTCCAACTTAAGAGAACAAAAGGCCTCAGCCAGAATCAATTAGTCACCTATGATGGGACATGATGACATTTTCACTCTTGAACTTTTCTGGTATAAAAGGATCACCCAAGGAGGATCTGACAGTAACAGTGAGGAATCTGGGAATAAAATCACCCATCTGCGGAGATCTTAGGAAGTCCAGAATGATTGGGTAAGAGATTGCATTTTTCCACAAAGAAAAATGTTAAATTTGTATATGCTTTTTAATTTATACTTGCCTGAATAAGACTTTTCTGAATTTTTTTTTCTCCTCTGCAGTTCGTTAAAATTCAATCTTATTCTATTTCTGTTGATTTCTACAATGCATATGTTTTGGTGTCATCCAATTTCGTCTTCTAAGGTAAGAGTTTTGCCTCTATTTTTGATGCTTGACTAAATAACTAAAATTATAGAGTATGTAAATTCAAAATAATCTCTAGAAATATGTGACAAAAGTTATTTCCTTTATTATTAGAGCTTACAATGAAAGAAATATGAGTAACCATAAAATTAGGTAAAAAGGGACATTTTTACAATAGTAATACAGGTTATATTAAACTTTGCTTTGAATTATTTAAGAGTTGGCCTTGCATAAGAAAATAATTTCAACATAAAATTTAAGTTACTTTCCTCATGATAAATTGTTTGTTTCACATGCATCAACTCATAATCAAAGTGAACATTTAACACTCGAAGCTATATTAAAGATACAGAGGATTATTTTTCAAAAGCAGCAAATTTCTTATTTTACAAAAATGGTAACTTTTTCAGATACAGGATATAGATAATACGTCAGTTCTCAGTGAAACATAATATAAAATACTAATTCATGTGTTTATTGAAGAACATTGATTGAACTCCTAACTGTGTTCATTGAAGTGATCAAGACATTCAAAACATGACATTTTCTTTCTTTGGAATTTTTAATGCTGTTTCTACATGATATTTCAGTTGTGTTATGTCAATAGAAAAAATTTTTTAAAAATATTTTTGTCATTGATAGATTTTTATGCTTTAACTCTGCTTCAGTACAAGTTAACATGGCACACAGTAATTACTGAAATCAGGGTAATTTATGAAGCCACTTTTAAGATAATGAGTTGCCACATGAATTCTGAACAATAACTATATGTCCCAACATAATGATCTAGCTATTTACATTGTGAGTCTTCTCACGATCTTTGCATGTCATTTTTCTGTTTCTTGTTTACTTAATCTAGTTTCTTTTTTCTTGGTTTACTCCTATGAGCATTCCACACTAATTTAGTCATTGATTCTATAAGACAGCACATTGATCAAAGAGATGAGTAACAATCCACAAATTGGTATATTTTCTCAAATGCCTTCCTAATCACTTTCTATTCTTTCCCTGAAGGTTTGTTCATGACATTTCTCTTGAACAAAGGCACTTGTGCGTGTTTTTTTTTTTTAATTAAGAATGTTCTTTCTTCTATTGTTCTTATGAGATCGTCTTGTCCATAAGTGAAATGTTTCTTCCTTCACTGAACGTCCCATATTTCTATTTTTCCATGTGACAGTCTTGTTCTCATTATAAGTAATGGTGCCAATTGGACTGTTTAGGGTGAGTGTGCAAAGAACACAGAGGCCTTTATAATATTTGTTGTAAACTTCATAAAGTTTATCAAGCAGGCAAATATACCATATTATGCAGTTAATGAGTCTGTCTGACAAGGACTACCTTCATTGATCAGCAAAGTATCTTTTTAGGGGTGTTTACTGATGTTTTGGGTTTCCCAGGTGGCTCAGTAGTAAAGAATCTGCCTGCCAAAGCAGATATCACAGTTTCGATCCCTGGGTCGGGAAGATCCCTTGGAGTAGGGAGTGGCTATCCACTCCAGTACTCTTGCCTGGAAAGTCTCATGGACAGAGAGGTCTGGTGGGCTATAGTCCATGGGGTTGAGAAGCGTCGGACACAACAGAAAGACTGAGCACGCACAGGCATTGATGTTTTGCGTTGTTGTAACTAGGATTAATGCATATATATATATATATTTTTTACAATATAAATGTGGAATTATGAGAATTTCTGGAAAGAACTGGAGTGTTCCCCTTCCTGAAATGACTCATAGGCCCTTGTTGGAAGTTTAAAATAAACGGCATTATATCAGGCTTAGATCTTCTCTAATACAGGGTAAGACACAGAGTGTAAAAGTTTTTGATTGGCTTTCCCATGACAAATATGACCAATACCTCTGAAATTCTCCGATTACTCCCAGATCTAAAACTCCTAAATGCCCATGCATTCCCACAGAGATCAGTGGGAATGGTTTTTCTGGGGGCTCTGATTGCTGAGGAAGCCTCCACCCCAGTGTGGGGTGGAGAATCTTGGGATGCACTCTGGTCCCATCTCAACTTTCAAAGTCACTCCAAATCAAACTTGTTTTCCTGTACCAGGAGAGGAAATATGTGCTTCTGGCACTGTAGAATGTTCTTTATCTGTCATAAAAACATTCAGCCCCCTATCCTCTTGTAGCTCTCACACAGTTGAAAAACATGGGCTTGGAGTCTGATTCCTCAATTCAAGTCCTGCTTCACCTATAAGCCATGTAATTAATTTCCTTATTTAAGGGAAATTATAAGCAAGGAAATAATAGTACCAACTTCATAAAGCTTTTTGAGGGGTTGAAATCAGGTGATACAAATAAGCATGTAGCACAAAGACTACCCATCATGCCCCTCAGGTCTTTATTTAGCTTCTCCATCTACAAAGTATGGGATTGAATTGCGTGTTCTCGATGGCCAACTTGAGCTCTAAGACGTCAGACTTGTTTCTCTCACAGCTAAGTGCTCCCTATACCATCTTACATCATTCAGGCCCTTGAGCCCCTGGGGGAACTGAGCCAAAGTCAAGAGACAAAGATGTCGACTCTCAAGTTCAAAGACATCCTTGTGGAGAGACTTGGAAAGTGACTCAGGACAGGCCTCAGAAGGAAAGTGGCTGCAACTTAAACCTGGAGTTTGGTTATCATGGGTTGTTTTCCTCAGTGAATTAAAAAAAATATTCCCAAGACGAATTAGTGCCACTTGAAAGGTTCTTTATAAAGTAATAGCAACAAGATAACTGTAGGCTGTACGATGCAAATACTGAATAGCTGCAATCACATAAGTAGTACAAAATTTAGAGAAGAGGGTAGACAGCTTCAAACAGTATTTTGTATTTTGATAAAGTCTATATTTAAAAAGTGTTTTAGCAAAACCCTCTTTGAATATTGGTTATATTGGATTTATCGCCATAAGATTCTGAAGATTGTTACAATTGAAATAAGCTTTGAACCCTAAAGCTGTATTCTCTCCCTCTCCCCCATCTTAATTGCCAGGTGTCTGGAAAATCTGATTACTTTGTCATTCTGCTGAACAGCTGCCCAACCAGGATGGACAGGAGAGTGGGACTAGATTTTCTAAAGCCAATTTTGGAGAAGACACTTATGAAAAGGTCCTTTCGCAATGGTGTCGGCACAGGGATGAAAAAAACTTCCTTTCGAAGAGCAAAATCATGAATAAGTGTGCAAAGGACTCTGGGAATTAATCTCAAATTTTGTATAGTGTGACTAATGTGCTAAGAGTCAGTTATATCTTTATCATTAAGTATTGGTACACTGTCAGTTCTTAAATATCTTCTCTCTCCTTACTGGTACAGAGTAAATTAAGTTTTAAAAAATGTAAGCCCGTGTCAAACGTTCACTGTGAGAGAATAAAATATTTATGTGATCAGTTAGCAGCTTGCCTGAGTAGGGATAGATGCAATTGCTTTGATCTTAAATTGACCAAAAAGTATGGGTATTTTTACTATGATGACAATGGTACGATTTTTTTTCCGTGCCTGTAATATAATACTGATTTTTTTTTTCTTTTCAATATGGTTTTCTGAAATGGCTTAGCTGGGCCAATGCTTTGGGGATGTGTTATTTCAGCTTCTAAAAAAGTCTTGTGAGAAGCAAAGTTAAGGCTGATGACACAAGTGTGTTTTCCTCAGTTGATTGACACCAGAAACAAATATGATCAGAGCCCTCTGGGTCTAACTCTTGCCACCCTTTCCCATCAAATAAACTTAAACATGGATCATTGTTTTGTCTCGGAAATTTGTCTTCTTTTTAAATCTTTAAACACAGAAATATC
Source organism: Bison bison bison (assembly GCF_000754665.1). NCBI lineage: Eukaryota > Metazoa > Chordata > Mammalia > Artiodactyla > Bovidae > Bison > Bison bison. The sequence goes on along the minus strand of NW_011495018.1, from coordinate 4,402,029 downwards.
GCCGGTAAAGATCAAGACAACC
>NW_011495018.1:4372449-4401907 GCF_000754665.1 Bison bison bison | reverse complement strand
CTCCCAATCTGCGCTTCTTAAAGCCCCACTCCCTCCTGCTCCAGAGAAAACCAGGCATCCCTTCCATAGAAACTCTTGACATTACTTTAAAAAAAAAAAAACAAAGGGAGAATGGCATTGAAATATGTATAATATCATATATGAAACGAGTCACCAGTCCAGGTTCGATGCACGATACTGGATGCTTGGGGCTGGGGCACTGGGACGACCCAGAGGGATGGTATGGGGAGGGAGGAGGGAGGAGGGTTCAGGATGGGGAACACATGTATACCTGTGGCGGATTCATTTCGATATATGGCAAAACCAATACAATATTGTAAAGTTAAATAAAATAAAATTAAAAAAAACAAAAAACAAAAAAAGAATAATGCAACATCGGTTGATGAGTTGTTACCTCAAATGCATAACCTTAATAAATATGTATGTGCACGTTTAATTCTGCAAAAAACACTAACCAAGAAAACTGTTATATTTTCCATTTCACTTTATCAGTACAGACACAGATGAGATGAACAAGTCCTAATGTATTTTAGGACTTAGGATCTTTGTGTCCCTTTGTTTTCTATCCCTAAGGTCCTGGCCTTTGTGTCTATGAGGACAACTTTGCTTTTTTATTATTATTATTCTTGAAAATATCAAATTTCTAAAGAGAGACATGGATTTAAGGAAAATACATTTATAGGAAATAAAAATTAACAGTTACAAATTTGATGGTACATTCAACATACATTTGCATATATATTTAAAATTTAATTTAAAGTGCATACGAGAGTAACAGCTTTAGTGAGCACACACTACATGTGTGTGTGCCTGTCGTGTCTGCCTGTGTGCAGCCCCATGGATTGTAGTCTGCCAGGCTCCTCTGTCCATGAGATTTCCCAGGCAAGAAGAATACTGGAGCGGGTTACCATTTCCTACTCCAGGAGATCTTCCCGACCCTGGATTGAACCCGTCTCTTGTGTCTCCTGCATTGGCAGGTGGATTCTTTACTGCTAATGCCCCCTGGGAAGCCCACATATTAAGTACCAGACATCTGATATGTATTATCCTGTTTACTGTTCATAATATCCCGATGAAGGCAGTTTTAGAACCGCCCTGGCACTTCTACTGGCAGCTCCACTCTCCTTATCCTCCACTGCAAGCCTGGACTCTCCTCAGGGCATCTGGAAATACCAGGAGGGAATCCATGCACTGCCTGCCTACAGACAGGCTCCAGAGCCCCAGGAGGCTTTGTGGAGGAGATGTAAAGCACTTCCAAGAAACGGTGGAAAATCTGACAGGTGATTGTCAAGGAAAATGGTGTTTTTTTTTTATTTGGGACTTAAAAAACCTTCCTAGCATTGTTGGTGGGGGAGCTAATTAGACAGGCCGATAGACATCACTTCCTTCTGCAAAGCTGAAAACAGTGACTGCATCAGTAAGCTCATGGCAATCATCATGTCCATCGTGCAGGGAAGACAGAAGGTTTTATTGCAGAGGAATCTTCCTAATTCCCTATTTGTATTTAGGGATTGGTTGGAATAATAATATACCAAAAACATAATTGGAAAAATTCTCTTCCCATTTCTGGATCTGAAATATCATTCTAACCTCGAGGGGGGAGTGCAGGACAACAGGCCTATGAGAAAGTATTTGCACTCTAAAAATTGTAGCAGAGGAAACCTGGCAGGCAGGAAAATTTGCTTTCCAAGGAAAAGGTATATCTCATGCTAAGGTTTTAGGAATAAAGTGTTTAAGATAAAAAAGACTTCCAAGTCATGCTTAGATAGTGTCATTAGAGAGATGAAGGATGACCATGGAAACCTTTGGAGAAGGTGAACTCCAAGAGGGTAGCACCCGAGTGGCCCCGGGTCGCATCCAGTCATTGGTACCAGCTTTATGCAGGGTTCTGAGCAAAGCTGCCTGCTCCCAAGGGCTGCCTGCAGAGTGGCCTGGGGTCAAAGGGTGCGTTGACCAGATTTTTGACTCTCTGACCTTCCCTTTGTCACCAAGCAGTGTTGATGATGTCACCAGGCAATGCCAAAGAATGCTCAAACTACTGCACAATTGCACTCATCTCACACGCTAGGAAAGTAATGCTCAAAATTCTCCAAGCCAGGCTTCAACAATACATGAACTGTGAACTTCCAGATGTTCAAGCTGGTTTTAGAAAAGGCAGAGGAACCAGAGATCAAATTTCCAACATCTGCTGGATCATCAAAAAAGCAAGAGAGTTCCAGAAAAAACATCTATTTCTGCTTTATTGACTATGCCAAAGCCTTTGACTGTGTGTGTGGGTCACAATAAACTGTGGAAGTTTCTGAAAAAGATGGGAATACCAGACCACCTGACCTGCCTCCTGAGAAATCTGTATGCAGATCAAGAAGCAACAGTTAGAATTGGACATGGAACAACAGACTGGTTCCAAATAGAGAAAGGAGTACATCAAGGCTGTATATTGTCACCCTGCTTATTTAACTTATATGCGGAGTACATCATGAGAAACACTGGGCTGGATGAAGCACAAGCTGGAATCAAGATTGCCGGGAGAAATATTAATAACCTCAGATATGTAGATGACACCACCCTTATGGCAGAAAGTGAAGAAGAACTAAAGAGCCTCCTGGTGCAGGTGAAAAAGGAGAGTGAAAAAGTTGGCTTAAAGCTCAACATTCAGAAAATGAAGATCATGGCATCTGGTCCCATCACTTCATGGGAAATAGATGGGGAAACAGTGGAAACAGTGCCAGACTTTATTTTTGGGGATCCAAAATCACTGCAGATGGTGACTGCAGCCATGAAATTAATAGATGCTTACTCCTTGGAAGAAAGTTATGACCAACCTAGACAGCATATTAAAAAGCAGAGGCATTACTTTGTCTGTAAAGGTCCATCTAGTCAAGGCTATGTTTTTTCCAGTGATCATGTATGGATGTGAGAGTTGGACTATAAAGAAAGCTGAGCACTCAAAGAATTGATGCTTTTGAACTGTGGTGTTGGAAAAGACTCTTGAGAGTCCCCTGGACTGCAAGGAGATCCAACCAGTCTATTCTAAAGGAGATCAGTCCTGGGTGTTCATTGGAAGGACTGATGCTGAAGCTGAAACTCCAATACTTTGGCCACCTGATGCGAAGAACTGACTCATTCGGAAAAAAACATGATGCTGGGAAAGATTGAAGGTGAGAGGAAAAGGGCATGACAAAGGATGAGATGGTTGGATGGCATCACTGACTCAATGGACATTAGTTTGAGTAAGCTCCAGGAATGGGTGATGGACAGTGAGGCCTGGCGTGCTGCAGTCCATGGGATCACAAAGAGTCAGACACGACTGAGTGACTGAACTGAACTGAACTGAACTGAAGCATTGATGAAACTGGAATTGCACCTTTACAGCCAGCTGCCCCAGGCAAGGTGTTAAAGGCCCACAGAATGCAAACATTCCAAGGGAGGAGTAACTGTAACTTCATCTTGATCTGCTTGACAGCAAGTCCCTTGAGTTTCATTTCTTACCTAGAAAGAGTTTATTGAAGGGGGAGGAAAAGAGCTCTAATGTTAGAGGAAACCCCCCACCTTGACCAGGCTCCATAGTAACCATTTGCGTGAATTATTTTATGACAAGAGGTCCTGGTAAGGAACACGGAACTAAAGTAGGGAAGGTCGAAAGGAGGTACCATGTGTCCTGCCACCGCCAGAATCCTTCTCACTGGCATCGATCTTGGCTGAACAATGAGTTTGCAACCGGGAAGAGCACTGAGTCAGACTGATCGACCAAAGACAACCCAGAAACCAATTCCATCACCATAAAACCTGAGACTGAGAGCCATGTGGCAGAGCAGTCTTCCTGGGTCCCTTACCCTGATGCTCTCCACCCGGGCGCCCCTTCCCAATAGTCTCTTGCTTTGTCCGCATGTGTGTCTCCTCAGACAATCCATTTCTGACTGTTAGACAAGAGCCCTCTCTTGGGCCCTGGAAGGGGTCCCCTTTCCTGAACACTGAGTGCCATGGGCACCTGAGGAGGAGAATGCTGGTGAGAAGCTGACCGCAGAGCAGAGCCTGGGGATACAGGAGCCTGAAGACCCACAGGCCACACACACAGGGTGCCTGGATTCAGCATCACTGACTACTCAGCTGCGTGACCTTGCTCAAGCTCCTAGAATCCTTTTGAGCCCAAGTTTCAACACCTGTGAAACAGGACTAATTTTACTTACCTTACCGGATTGTCCATTCACTTGCCAATTAACTCACTTGGCAAATATTTATTTAGCACCTGCTATATTCTAGGGACAGTGTTCTAGGCAGTGGGAATGCAATAGCTAAGAAAACTGACCAAAGTCTTGCTCTCATTGACCTTTTACAGGAGTGGGAAGGGAGTTGGAGAAAAGATTATGTATATTACATGAAGATGAGGGTTAAGTGATAAGGAGAAACAGCGAGGAAGTGGGAGAGGAAAGGCAGAGGCATAGGCTGTCATTGTTCATGCAAGTCAGTTCATGTCATCAGTCAGTAAGTCATGTCTGACCCTTTGCGACCCCATGGACTGCAGCACATCAGGCTTCCCTGTCCTTCACCATCTTCCAGAGTTTGCTCCAACTCACATCCATTGAGTCAGTGATGCCATCCAACCATCTCGTCCTCTGTTGTCCCCTTCTCTACTAGGAGGAGGGGCATGATTTCAGATACCGTCATCAGGAAAAGCATCATTCAGAATGATTAGTAAAACCCCCAAATTCTGAGAAGCAAGTGATCAGGGAAAGGGTCCCATCAACTAAAACTCGCCTTAAAGGTGAACTTCTATTTCACTGCTTTCTCTCTCATGTAGGAATGTGAAGCATTTATTGAGATTCCCATGGAAACATCTCAAATTTTGAGGGAGGGAGGAAGGTGTGTAAATTTTTGTTTAGAAACTCAAGCAAAAAAAAAATACAAGAATTAAGCTTTTGACTCACACACTCACTTGAATTTTCGAGATGCTCTTCTCATTTTTCTTCTGGCGGTGATTTATTTCTAATGCAGAAGCATTAAAAAACAAACAAGGATGTCTGCTACAAAATTTCCACTCCAAACACTCAGACTCATTCATTTTTGAGCTGTCACAGAAGAAGCAACAATTTAGGGAAGGAAAATCTGAAAACAATTGAATTTCATTTCCCTCATGCAGTAAGACCCAGAATAGAGCAGTTTGACATCAAAGTCCCATTTCTACACTCAATATTCTCATCTCCTTTTGGTCCTCAGACAATAAATATCTGGAAAAGGAAATATCTGGGGGCTTTTCTCCATCTCCTCCTCCAGGTGCGTTTTTCTCTGCTAATATTCAGAGAAACTCACGTGCTAAGTGCAGAGGCAGATTCCCCTGTTGAGGGAAGACTCGTGCTTTAATTCTTTTCTATAGAGGACAGACCATCGCCTCGGTGCTGGACAGCTCCCCCTGGGCTGCCTGGGATGACTCTGCAGCGTGTTTCTTCCACTTTATGAGAGCTGAACATCCTCTCAACAGTCCCCACGCCCAAGCCAGGACACGCACCTTTCCTGCCGTTGCTTGTTGCTGGTCAGTCACTCAGTCATGTCTGACTCTTTGTGACCCCATGTAGCATGCCACATGCCTCTCTCCTCTACTCTCTCCCAGGGTTTGCTCAAATTCATCTCCATTGAGTCAGTGATCCTATCTAACCATCTCGTTCTCTGCAGCTCCCCTTCTCATTTTGCCGTCAATCTTCCCCAGCATCAGGGTCTTTTCCAATGAGTTGCCTCTTCACATCAGGTGGCAAAGGATTGGAGCTTCAGCTTCAGCAACCGTCCTCCCAAAGAATATTTTCAGAACTGATTTCCTTTAGGATTGACTGGTTTGATCTCCTTGCTGTCCAAGGGACACTCAAGAGTCTTCTCTGGCACCACAATTCAAAACATCAATTCTTCGGCACTCAACGGCTTCCTTATGGTTCAATTCTCACATCTGGACATGTCTATTGGAGCAGCTGTAGCTCTGACTATACAAAAATTTGTCAGCAAAGTGACGGCTCTGCATTTTAATATGTTGTCTAGGTTTGTTATGGGTTTTCCTGGTGGCTCAGATGGTAAAGATTCCACCTGCCATGCAGGGGAGGCAGATTTGATCCCTGGATTGGAAAGATCCCCTGGAGAAGGGAATAGCTACACACTCTAGTATTGTTGCCTGGGAAATCCCATGGACAGAGGCCTGGCAGGATACAGTCCATGGGGTCATGAAGAGTTGGCATGACCGAGCGACTAAACACGCAACCACACCTAAATTTGTCATAGCTTTCCTTCCAAGGAGCAAGCATCTTTTAATTTCATGGCTGCAGACACTGTCTGCAGCAGCTGACAATTCAGCTCAGACTGTTTTTTCCCAGCTAATAAATCCATTCTCCTGCTTGCCCTACAAAAAGTGAGAAGGTTGGCAGGACCTCTTTCCTGTGGCACAAACTATGATGAATGAATCCAGTTGTGCAGATGGAAGCACTCCTCCTTGAGGGACCCAGACCAGGCCCTGCAGGCATCATCCAGCTGCTGGGCTTGCCTCTGACCCCTGCCTTCCATGGCGTGATGCTGAAGTCTAGGCTGGGCCTTTGGCTGATGCCTTCTTGATTAATCTCTGCCCATCTACACTAATGCCCACAATGGCGAAAATTTGTAAACAAACAAACAAAAAGCAAACCTAAAGCCATCTTTGCTAAGTGGGTGTCAGTGGGACTCAACGTGTGGTTACAGTCTTCTCTGCCATGATATTCAAATCCCCGTGTACCAGGCTTGGGGCTTTGCTCTAAGTGCTTTCCAGACACTGCCCCATCTACACTCCCCACAGCCCTGGAAGAAGACACTGGGTTGCTCTTGTCTCCATGGATAGACAAACAAACTGAAGCTCAGGGAGATCCAGTGGTTTTGTCATATGGGATCAAGATCAAATATCTGGTAAGTGGCAGGTTGGCCTGACTCCAGAGAAGGTGCCCTGTGGTCTCTGATGTCCAACTGCCCACAGTCATGGGGTCAGCTGGACCATAAAGGAGTCTGAGCCTTGGAGAGCTGATGCTTCCAAACTGTGGTGCTGGAGAAGGCTCTTGAGTGTCCCTTGGGCTGCAAGGAGGTCAAACCAGTCAATCCTAAAGGAAATCAACCCTGAGTATTCGCTGGAAGTACTAATGTTGAAGCTGAAACTCCAATACTTTGGCCACCTGATGCAAAGAGCTGACTCATTTAAAAAGACCCTGATGCTGGGAACGATTGAAGGTAGGAGAAGGGGGCAAAGAAGATGAGGTATTGGATGGCAACACTGATTCAATGGAGATCAGTTTGTGTGAACTCTGGGAGATAGTGGAAGATAGGGAAGCCCGGTTTGCTGTTGTTCACGGGGTTGCAAAGAGTTGGACGTGAAGTAGTGACTGAACGACAGCAAATGGTGTCAGGCATGAATAGAAGGAAAGGAAATCAGAAACCAGAGAAAGTGTATGTGATGGTTAATTTTGAAAAAAAAAATTATTTTACATTGGAGTATGGTTCATTTATAGCGTTCTGTTTGTTTCAAGTTTGGGAGAAGGCAATGGCACCCCACTCCAGTACTGTTGCCTGGAAAATCCCATGGACGGAGGAGCCTGGTAGGCTGCAGTCCATGGGGTCGCTAAGAGTTGGACACGACTGAGCGACTTCACTTTCACTTTCCACTTTCATGCATTGGGGAAGGAAATGGCAACCCACTCCAGTGTTCTTGCCTGGAGAATCCCAGGGACAGCGGAGCCTGCTGGGCTGCCGTCTATGGGGTCACACAGAGTTGGACACGACTGAAGCGACTTAGCAGCAGCAGTAGTTTCAAGTTTACAGCAAAGTGATTCACTTATACATATAAGTGTATCTATTCTTTTCATATTCTTTTCCCATTTAGGTTATTACTGAATACTGAGCAGAGTGTCCTGTGCTATATAGTAAGTCCTTCTTGGTTATCTGTTTTAAATATAGAAATGTGGACTTGTCAGTCCTAAACTCCCAATCTGTCCCTCTTCCCAACCCTCCTCCTTGGTAACCATTAGTTCATTCTCTAAGTCTGTAAGTCTCTATCTGTTCTGTAAATAAGTTCATTTGTATCATTCTTTTTAGGTTCTACAAGTAAGTGATATAATAGGATATTTGTCTTTCTCTGACTTTTGTGACAGCAAATTTTATGTGTCACTTTGACCAGCCCTTGGGGAGCCTCGATATTTGGCTAACACCTAAACATTTTCTAGGTGTGTCCAAGTTTCTGGGTGAGATTAGCATTTGAATCTGCAGACCAAGTAAAGCAGGTTGCCCTCCCAGGCGTGGGTGAGTGTTAGCCAGTCCACTGAAGGCCCGAGTACCATGAAAGGCTCTCTCTGCCTCACTGTCTTTAAGCTGGGACATCGGTCTTCTATATTCAGTGTAAACAGTGGCTGACTTTATTTTTCTGGGCTCCAAAATCACTGCAGATGGTGATTGCAGCCATGAAATTAAAAGACGCTTACTACTTGGAAGAAAAGTTATGACCAACCTAGACAGCATATTAAAAAGCAGAGACATTACTTTGTCAACAAAGGTCCATCTAGTCAAGGCTATGGTTTTTCCAGTGGCCATGTATGGATGTGAGAGTTGGACTATAAAGAAAGCTGAGTGTGGAAGAATTGATGCTTTTGAACTGTGGTGTTGGAGAAGACTCTTGAGAATCCCTGGGACTGCAAGGAGATCCAATAGTCCATCCTAAAGGAGATCAGTCCTGGGTGTTCATTGGAAGGACTGATGTTGAAGCTGAAACTCCAATACTTTGACCACCTGATGCGAAGAGCTGACTCATTTAAAAAGACCCTGACGCTGGGAAAGATTGAGGGCAGGAGGAGAAGGGGACGACAGAGGATGAGATGGTTGGATGGCATCACCAACTCAAGGGACATGGGTTTGGACTCATGGAGTTGGTGATGGACAGGGAGGCCTGGCATGCTGCAATTCACGGGGTCACAAAGAGTCAGACATGACTGAGTGACTGAACGGAACTGAACTCACCACTCAGCCTGGACCTGTACTGCCAGCTTTTCTGTGTCTGAACTTCTTACCTTCTCTACTGCATGAGCCAGCTGCGTGCAACCTCTCTCTTCTCTCCCTTCCCACATCTTCCCCTCTCTCTCCGTATACATCCTGTATTTTCTGTTTCTGTGAGGAACCCTGATGAACAACTGCATTGGTTTTCTGTTGCTCCATGAAAAGATTACCAGAAACTTAGTGGTTCAAACAACACATGCTTGCCAACTTGTGACAGCCAAGAGGCCAGACAGAGCTGTGTCCTCTAACTGAGGGCCTCAGAAGATGGCAGTACAGGTGTCACTGTGGCCACACCTAAGGTTCAAGAGGGGAAGGACCCACCTCCAAACTCACGTAATTGTTGGCAGAATTCAGATCTCTGTGTCTGGGGACCCCAGTGCCTCAGTTTCATTCTGGGTGTTGGCAAGAGATTGTTCTCAGCTTCTAGAGGCTACCGTCAGTCTTTGCTACATGTGTGTGTGTGCATGCAAAATCTCGAGTCATATCCATCTCTATATGACCCCATGGACTGTAGCCCACCAGGCTCCTCTGTCCATGGGATTCTCCAGGCAAAAATACTCAAGTACAAGTGGGTTCTCATGCCCTCCTCCAGGGGTTCTTCCTGACTGAGGGATGGAATCCAAGTACAAGCACATCTCCTGCATTGGTAGGTGGGTTCTTTACCACTGAGCTATTCGTGGCTGCCAGCTTCATCCAAACCAGCAAGGCGGAGAATTCTGCAGCAGATGGACACGACAGTCTTATGTCCCACCATCATGAAAGTGACATCCCTCACCTTTGCCTTATGATAGTGATTAAAAGCAAGTCACAGGTCCTGTCTGCACTCAAGAGGAAGGTTTGCAGAAGGGTGGGAACACCAGGAGGCGCGAAGTAGCAGGGACCACAGTCGATACGGAAGTTATGGGTGACTGCCTTTGCTGTGGGAGATAGCCATTTGTCTCCAGGCTGGAGCTCTGACAAGGAGTAAGATACAGACCAAAGGCGACTGGCAGTCTGCGAGGAAGACAGACTGATTTTAAGGCTTAAATGTAGAGTGAAATTCAGTTACTGGAGTCCGACTATACGCCAGGTACTGGTTGAAAAGTTTACATGTGTGAGCTCATTCAATTCCCATAACTCCTTTAAAAATGCAGTAAAATGCTTCTAAGGCAAGGGTTCTTACTGGCCTGTTTTACAGATAAGGCATTAGGGGCAGAGGGGTTAAGTCACCTGCCCAGGGCCGCACAGCTCATGAGCACTAGAGCCAAGATGGGGACCCAGGTGGTCTGACTCAGCAGTGGAGGAGCCTCCTCAACTCAGCTGCTGAAGTCCTTAGGCTAAGAAAGCCTCCTTCTCCCTGGAGTGTGCAGCCGTTTTTTGAAAAGCACAGGCTGGGGAAGAAAAGCTGGCTCCAGCTGGAGTAGAGGAGAAATGGGGTAGACAGTGGGGCAAAGAGGGCACAGTGAAAGGAAATGAAGATGCATTTAAAATTTCCAAGGCAGGTTTCCCGTGATGAAACGTGTTCTGATGGGAGAGAGCAAAGAAGCAGTCAGAAAATGAATGTCTCCAGTTCAATCAGAAAATTCAGAAATTATGAAGAAGCTGCCTTTGCACTTAACACCGACCTGCTATCAGAAAGTAACTTATCTGTAAATAAGCAAGAGATAGAGTATTTCCTTTTACAGCAGTAAAACTCTTAAAAGTTTTACTGGCAAAGACAGCCTGCAGGAGGTGTGTAACTCTTGTCTTCCTGTCCATGATGGGCCTTCTCACGTCCCTGGGCAAGCAGGTCAGTGATTACCGGAGTGAATTATGGTCACTGCCAAAGGATGACATTAGCTAGAATCCTGCTTCCTGCCACCATGATGGAAACCCTCCAGGTACATCAAAGAATTATGGATGAAGGTGCTTTTATAGCCTTTAAGAAACAAAATCTGCAGCTCAGAGTCAGCGCACTGTGTTCTCTGCCCAGGCTCCTCTGGGCTTTGGTGACCCAGGCTGTGCATGGCCAAGTCAATGCCGAGAGGTCTCCTGTTTCTTGAGATTTAGAAGCACAGGCTTTGACTTAGACCTATATGCACTCAGACAGCATTCCACTTGATAAGCTCCATGGCTGTGGACATGACCCTGGACTTCTCCAAGCCTCAGTTTCCTCATCTGTCAGATGGAACTCATAGTGACAGGACAATAAAGTTGTAGTAAGGGGGAAGTGAGATAATATCCATTAGGCACCTAACACAGTGCTCCATCTGCCTGCTCCGTAAACGGCAGCCAGCTGCTGCAGAACGCACCAAGCATCTCAGCTTCACGTCGCATAGGAAATGGGGTATCTAACTCACACTTACAAATTAAGTTGGGGAAGATTTTTGGAGGCAGATATTGTTTGTTGAGTCTTCCCTGGTGACTCAGATGGTAAAGAATCTGCCTGCAATGCAGGAGACACAGGAGACATGGGTTTGATCCCTGAGTCAGGAAGATCCCCTGGAGAAGGGCATGGCAAACCCCTCTAGTATTCTTGTCTGGAGAATCCCATGGACAGAGGAGCCTACAGTCTATGGGGTCGCAGAGGGTCAGGTATGACTGAACAATGAACAGAGAGATCGTCTGTTGATGAGAGGTATATAGATTCGATGTTATCCCAAGTATATCACTAAGCTCTTGTAGATGCCAGTAGGGCTGACTGCAAGGGAAATTTTCTATGTCCTTTCGAAATGGTGTGGTCAATAACGTAGACTAATTGAAATCCATTGAGAGATGAAAGATACGGACCAGCAAGAACCAGACCAAATAGGACAATGCAGACCCATGCCTCTGCGGCAGCCAGCCCAGCAAGCCAATTTCTGCAGCAATTGGTGCAGAACGGTCAGGACTTGGTCAATGACTGCCAATTTCTCTGTTTTTTGGTGTTTTTTTTTTTTAACCCCCACATCCACCTCATAACCAACAGAAAAAGTCAAATATGCTCTCAAATCAGATAAGATGCCCCCGTTCTAGTTAGCCTCCCTCCAGCTTTTGCAGACCAGCAGCCGCCCAGAGGGGCACACTTGAAGCTTCCCCCTTTCAACTAAACAGCCTTTGTGCTCTTCTGTCTTCAAGCCTCTGCCAGAGGTGAGTGATGGAGACTGAGCCTCTTGCTATGGCGAGCTGTGAAGAACAGCAGGTTTGTTGCAACTTGTCTCATCTATTTGTCTCCATAAATAGGTATGACTGAGGTGGCCGACTTAATAGTAAAGCTATACCTAATAGTTAAGCTTTACTTAATAGTAAAGCTTCCCAGGAACTCCACAATATTGGTTGACAGTAAATACCCATTGGCTTAAGATTTTTTCAATGTCTTTTTTTTAAAAAAGACACTATTATTCACTTATTGTAAATTTAAAAATCAGACATTTAGAAAATGTCTGCAAAAAAACCCTCCTAAAAGCAAAAAAATATATATTTTTAACCCTAAACTACCACCCATCAGTAATCTCTCAACACTTTCAGACATCCGTGTGATGCGGATGGGAGCACAGACACATGCCTGCGTGAGTATTTTTATATAAACGTGTAAGAGCATGCTGAGCCGCTTCAATTGTGTCCATCTCTTTGCAACCCTATGAACTGTAACCCTCAGGGTGCCTCTGTCCATGGGGTTCTCCAGGCAAGAAAGCTGGAGTGGGTTGCTATGCTCTCCTCCAGGGGATCTTTCCAACCCAGGGATCAAACCCTTGTCTCTTATGTCCCCTGCACTGGCAGGTGGACTCTTTACCACTCGCACCACCTGGGAAGCCCATAAACGTAGCTACCCAGTTCAGACTCTGGAATCTGTTCAATCAATTCACCACAGGCACGCGTAGCTTCTATGTCTGTCAATGTTGACATACACCATCGTGTTTAAGGTCTGCATCGTATACAACTGCACGAGTGTGTCACAGCTTAGATTGTCCTCTACTACTGGGAATTTTGATCATTCAATGTTGTGTTGATAGGAAAAATGCTGCATTATATACTTTTGTACATTTGGCCAATTGCTTGTAATGATGAAGCTCTAGAAGCGATAAAACTGATAAACAGGTAGACACATTTAAAATGTCAACATCTGCTGCTAAAGTGGCCTCTGAAAAAGTCACATCCCTTTTGGAACACTGGTTATTGCTATCTTTCTCAATTTGGGGAATATGGTAGATAAAAAGCAATATCATATTGTTTAAATTTACATTTTTTCTTTTTTCATTTTTCATTATGGGTAAGAATAAACATCTATCTTTCATCTGTCTATCAATCTAACTACCTACCTACATACATGTACACGTTTGGAATTTTTTTAATGAATTGCCCTTGTATGTACTCGGTCCATTTTTCAATTCGATGTCATTTCTTATTGATTTTAAAACTTACTTATGTAACAGGCTATCAAACATTTGTGTCATATTTTGTAATTATATTTTTCTTTTATTTGTCTTTATTAGCTTGCAAGCATCTTTAGTTTTTCTCCTTCAATTTTCCTGGCTATTAGGTCATGGGAAAGAAAGTGTTTCCATTCCAAGATAATAAAAGGTTTTAAGATTTTATTTAAGTCTTTGATCCAGGACATCATCTCTTGCTGAGTTAGATTATATCCTCAAGTGAATTTACATAAAGGTACATCAGCCCTCTTTGCATATTTAGAATGTCCTTCAGCTGACTTCTAATGTAAATAACAGCTTATTGAGTATACCATTTTGAGGTTAGCATTTCTCTTTCTGTCAAAATTTTGTAGACATTCGATTGCTTCATTTTTCATTGGAATCTTATGTTATTGAGAAATCTGTCTTTACTTTTTTTTTTTTTGCTTGTGAGTCACCTGTTTCTTCTTATTGCATATTTGTAAAATTCTTTAAGCTTCTTTAACAGTTCAGTTTGAAAGTTTAAAGTTCAGTAATCTTACCAGGATAAATATCAATATTTATCATTCTCTATTCATTGTCTAGGTACATTGTCATGGTACTTCCTTGAATGCTCTCCTCTCTTAAATTTTCATTATCATTTAATTCTACTTGCTTATTTTCAAATTCACAGAACTCAATATCCATATCGAATATCCAGCGTCTATCACATTTGGATCACTACCTTAGTCTGAATTCCCTGGAACACACAACATGGGCAAAGCCTCACAGCTGCCCTCTGTTTGGAGTGGAATCCCAAGACAGCAAGGATGATGGGGGAATGCGAGCGGAGCGAAGAGGGAGGAACAGCAGACTCAAGGTTGTGCCGTCATCACACAGCGCCGCCGGCCTCAGGACACGTCGCTGGAGAAGGGGTGGGCTGCAAGGCCCCTGTCCGCTGAGTCTGTGGCTCCACTGGTCTGCTTGCTCCTTCCCATCAAAGCTTTTCCCAGGAATACTCCCTTTTCTGCACTGCTGGTCTGTGTTGTTCAGCCCCTCTCCCCAACCCTGCCAAGGCAGCTGCCAGGGAAACCAGGTGCCCTGTCCCAACGTGGACGCTTCACCTAAGCCTGTAAGCGGGGAGAGTGGGAGCCCCCCCAGATCCTGGCGGGGGGGTTGGATGCAGATGCAGACATCCAGTGACAGGAGGGGACACGGCCAAGGGTGGGCCTGGGGCCGGGGGCGTGTTGGCTGCACACTGGTGTGCCTGCAGCCCCTGGTCCAGGAAGTCTGACGCCACGTGTGCAGCCCAGACACTGGGGAGCTCAGCTGCCGGGCCCAGCACGACCGTGGTCTCGGCCCTTCTGTTGCTTTGCTTCCATATTTACCTGCAGCTTTTCATTCCTACCCTGAATGTCACTAGCTTGGCTTCTGTAGTGTTGATTCTGATGACTGCAGCTTCAAAAATATTTCTAATTTCTGCAATCAGACTATCTTTATCTTCAGGCCAACAGACCTACGTTAACCTCTTTCTTTTCTAGCCTTTCACTTTTCATCTTTTGTCCTGTTTTACTCTCTAAGGAGATGAAGAAAATTTTCTAATTTGTTTGATTTCCAAAAATGACTGCTTTGGGATATTTGCTCTCGTTCTCTTTCCTTTTTCTTGTTAAAAAAAAAAAAAGTTTGGACTTCCCTGGTGGTCTAGTGGTTGGGACTTCACCTTCCAAGGCAAGGGGTGCTGGTTCATTCCCTGGTCAGAGAGCTGGGATCTCACATACCTTGTGGCCAAAAGGCCAAGGCACAGAGTGGAAACAAAGTTGTAGCAAATTCAATGAAGACTAAAAAAAAAAAAAAACAACTTTACAATAAATAAATAAAATAATATTTTAAAAACATTTAAAATTTAAATATTTAAAAAATTCAAATAATAAAGATAATCATTTCAAACAAAATAATTGTACATTTTGAGTGTTTACCATGACAAATATTTTGTTAAGCACTTAGCATAAGTTACCTTGTAATCCTCACAACTGCAAGGTGACATCCATAGTATTATCTCAAAGAGGCACAGTGAGATTAATTAAACTGCCCAAGGTGACAGAGCGAAAACCTAGAGAAGCCAAGGCTTAAACCAGCTGTGCCTGACTCCAAAGCCTGTTTTCATTTATTGAGTGCTTTCTACATATGATGTTGGCTGCACCTTCCCAAATAGGCCACGTATTGCCTTTTGAACCTTGTTCTGTTTGTCAAATTAGTGGCAGAACCTCAGCCAGGCGATTGCACTGCGTGTGCTCAACTTCCTCCTCTGTGACACTGCGTGAATCGTGTTCTCTCCGGCTCAGAGCGACCTGCCTCTCTTTCACCATATTCTGCACTGCAGTCCCTAGTCTGGACTCTGATTTGGGTTGCTACTCATCCAGGGTTGAAATAGGGAGGCTGCACTCTTAGCTCTTCTTCTGCCAAAAAGAACTCTTGAAAACTGGGCTCAAACGTCACATTGTCCCCGTAACATTTTCTCAATTAGGCAGGGAAGTGCAATAAACCACCAGTTACTAGAAGCAGGGAAAAAAAACAACTAGAATTTTGCCTTCCGGAGATTGAAGGGTGGAACACAGCTTTGGGGTAGATGGTTTCTTTGTTCTAGGAAGAGCCACTTCAGGAAACCCTCTTGACCACCACATGTAGGTCAAGTACTTGCTCTGTGTCCTCAGCAGAGCTCCAGACTCCAGCAAAAATGCAAATCTTGGGTGAGACCAGGATGAGGCGGGCTCTCTCGGTAACCTAAAATGCTGTCCTGTTGTGGGGGGTACGGGCGGGAAATGCGTGTTTACAGCTCTGCAGGTTAAAACAAAAACTGCAAAATTCTTTTCATTGGCAGCTTCCTCGGGTTTTCCAGAGATGAAATCTGAGGATGCTAGGCATGTGGGTAGGAACAGAGCTGGTGAAATGTGTTCTCCATTAGGGACCGCAAGATGCCTGATTTTTAACCACCAAGCCCAGTATCTGGACTTTGTTTTCAGAAAGCAAGGAGATGTTATGAAGTGACTTGGTCATGATGTTCTTATACTTTCTCTGGGTTTGGGTAGTGACCCAGAGAACTGCCGAGCTCTTCCTCACCCCCCTCTTGGTCTGGGAACCAAACGGGAAGACTTCTCTTGGAGACGCACACTCTTTACCACCTGCGGTCCCCTGGGGCTCTGCCCCCTTCCTCCTGGACCCGTCAGCACATGAAGTCCCCCTCCACAGGATGGGCTGCAGCATGAGTACCTGAAGCCCAGAATTTTACTAAACTTGCCTGGAAGGAAAATTCCCTTTCTTCCATGGTCTTGGGCTGTGAGAACAGGTCCTGTTGGCAGCCACTTTTCCATGTTGGGAGTGGACATTTTAAATTTTTAAAACTAAAAAACAAATTTTTTTTTGGACACACTATGAGACATGTGGAGTCTTAGCTTCCCAACCCAGTGATCACACCCATACCCTCGACATTGGAAGCATGGAGTCTTAATCACTGGACTGCCAAGAAAGTCCCAGGAGGGGACTTCAAATGGTAGTGGGTGATACAGGGACATGGGAACAAAGCCCAGAGGAAAGGAGGAGACCCCAGAGTTTATAATGTGGGTGTTAAGTCGCTTTAGTCATGTCTGACTCTTCGTGACCCCACGGACTGTAGTCCACCAAGATCCTCTGTTCATGGGATTCTCCAGATAAGAATACTGGAGTGGGTCGCCATACCCTCCTCCAGGGGACCTTCCCGACCCAGGGATCAAACCCATGTCCCTTACATCTCCTGCATTGACAGGCGGGTTCTTCACTACTAGTGCTCCCTGAGAAGCCTGAGTTTATAATGCCTAAAGTCATATCCACCCAACACTCTTCTTGATGCGAGCCAGTAAAATTCCCTTTCACTTCAACAGCTTTAGCTTAGCTTCCTGCTGCTGGCAAACTTTCTACCATACCCTGGGCACCTCTGAAGCTTGGACCCGAGTGAGAAGTTCATTGTTCTCTATTTCTGCTGAAGTCAGATGTCAGCCCTCCTTCCAAGGTCTTGGTTCCTACTAAATAACTTTGATATTCTCTAATAACTTGGCCACAGTATTTCATTTGCCCAAGGAACCTGCCTTGGGGTACTGTTTCACTACAAATCTTACATAAAGCTTTCAACAACCAAAATTAATATATTCTCTTCTTGGGCTTCTCCAGTGGCTCAGTGGTAAAGAGTCTGCCTGCAGTGCAGGAGATGCAGAGACTTGGGTTTGATCCTTGGGTCGGGAAAATCCCCTGGAGAATGAAATGCCAAACCACTCCAGCATTCTTGTCTGAAAAATCCCATGGAGAGAGGAGCTGGGCGGGCTACAGTGCGTGGAGTCACAAGAGTTGGACGCGACTGAGCGAGTAAACAATGATAAATCCTCCTCTTAGGTTGGAGACTTCCGTCCCTTGGCTGCAAAGCAAAGGCTAATAAACTCCAAGCGAGAAAATGGGTCTAAGAAGGCTCTGAATTACCCTTCATCTCAAATGTGCACTCAGCTTCTGCCTGGTATAAATTGGGAGCAGTGAGGAATAATAAAGGCGGTGGCGTCTTCTGTGATAAACTCCTGCCAAAGAGCATGAAGGACAGTGACGTAACAGACGAGCAGGAGAAGGAGGAGGAGGAGACATTTACAAGTTTTTGTTTTATTTTGTGGGTATAACCATAAAAAAGTAATGTCTTCCATTTGGATCGGGCTGTTATTGTTTTATTTCTTGAGGAGAGTTCACTTACAATATCTGAATTGACGTGGGTAGAAAGGATGTTGCAATTTCCATTTTACAGTTGATGAAACTGAGATCCTTAGGAATAAGCCAAGGACATATAACTAATTAGAAATCTGTGTTTTGTTTGTTTTAACCTTTCAAAAAATTATTTATTTTTCATTAGTCGTCAACTTGCTGCTGCTGCTGCTAAGTCGCTTCAGTTGTGTCCGATTCTGTGCGACCCCATAGACGGCAGCCCACCAGGCTCCCCAGTCCCTGGGATTCTCCAGGCAAGAACACTGGAGTGGGTTGCCATTTCCTTCTCCAATGCATGAAAGTGAAAAGTGAAAGTGAAGTCGCTCAGTCGTGTCCGACTCTTAGCGACCCCATGGACTGCGGCCCACCAGGGTCCTCCGTCCATGGGATTTTCCAGGCAAGAGTACTGGAGTGGGGTGCCATTGCCTTCTCCGTCAACGTATTGAGGTATAATTTATGTATGATAAACTGGATTCATTAACTCTATAGTTATCTGACAAACATATACATCTGTGTAAACTCCACCCCAATTAGATACAGACCTTTAAGTATTCAACAAAATTCTCTTGACTCTTTTCACTCTCTCCTTGCAGACACTTCCCCTTCAGCCCTCCTAGCCTGGGTACTTTTTTTAAAATTTATTTATTTTTAATTGGAAGATAATTGCTTTACAAATATTATGTTGGTTTCTGCCTGACGTCAACATGAATCAGTCACAGGCATACCTATGTATGCCTGTGCCTGTACCTCTAGATGTTTTGAACTTTTTATTTTGTGTTGGGAGATAGCTGATTAACCATGCTGTGATAGTTTCAGGTAAACAGCAAAGGGACTCAGCCATGCATACACATGTATCCATTCTCCTCGAAGCTACCTTCCCATCCAGGCTGTCACATGACACTGAGCAGAGTTCCCTGTGCTATACAGTAGGTCCTTGTTGGTTTTATTAATACACAGAGCAGTGGGTACACGTCCATCCTGAATTCCCTAACCGTCCCTTCCCCTCACCCTCACAACCACAAGTTCCTTCTCTAAGTCTGTGAGTCTGTTTTGTAAGATCAGTTGTATCAAGCAATCTGTACTTTTTTAGTAGTCAATTCTGTGGGTTCTCATCATAAGCACTGTCTGTTTCTGAATTTGCAGATGACATTAACCTTTTATATTTCAAGCAGAGCATGCACGAACTTGCCACCGAGAACACGGAATCTTTTGTTCAGGATCCCAGAAATTTCTAATTTGTAGAAGGACTTTCAAAGGGCCAGATGTATGTTACTATTACGCTTTCATCGGTACCTCCTAAAATTAACTACTTTCAAAGGCCACATTCAATGTTTTAGAAGAACTTTCGGAAGGTTTAAATCGTTATTCCTACCTCTTTAAGGTTACCATTTCAGAGGCCGCACATTGTATCAGGTAGGAGGGACAGATATTTGCAAGATGACAGGTGAAGTACAACAGTACTTTAATTGACAAATAGAAACAGCTATGACTTTGCAAATAGAGTGTAGGTGGGCGGATCTCCCTGGGCTCCTGGCCTCAGATCAATAAGCAGACTTGTGTGGGATTGGGATGGAGGTGCCCTGGATTCCATCTCTTCTCTGTCAGCATCCTGGGCTCTGTCTCGTAGACCTAGGGGCAGTCACAGCTCACCATGGACTTACTGGCAGCCTCGGTCACACTGCTGTTTTCTCTAGCCTTTAGTTTCCTATTTGGCGAAATGTCCTTAGCAACAGAAACTATTTTGCAAGGTTTTTTTTTCAATATTTATGTTATTGAGCTATAGTCTTTTAAATTAATTTTCCTTGGAGTATGCTTGACTTACAATGTTGTGTTAGTTTCTGCTGTACAGCAAAGTTAACCAGTTATTTTCTTGTTTAGCAGATAAGTCGTGTTCAACTCTTTTGCTACTCCATGGACTGTAGCCCAGCAGGCTCCTCTGTCCATGGGATTTCCCAGGCAAGAGTACTGGAGTGGGTTGCCATTTCCTTCTCCAGGGGATCTTCCCCACCCAGCAATCGAACCTGGGTCTCCTGCAATGGCAGGAGGATTCTTTTCCACTGAGTCACCACCCACTCTTTTCCAGACCCTATTTCTGTATAGGTCATTACAGTCTTGAGGAGAGTTCTCTATGCTATACGGCAGGTTCTTGCTAGTTATCTATTTTATATATTGCTTGCTAAGTCCCTTCCGTCGTGTATGATTCTTTGTGACCCTATGGTCTGTAGCCCACCAGGCTCCTCTGTCCATGGGAGTCTCCAGGCAAGAATACTGCAGTGGGTTGCCATGCCCTCCTCCGGGGGACCTTCCTGACCCAGGGATTATGTCACCTGCACTGACAGGCGGGTTCTTTACCACTAGCGCCACCTGGGAATCTGTTTTATACATAGTACTCTGTATACTACTGGTAGTAATATACCGTGTGTGTGCCTGTGCTTGGTCACTCAGTCGTGTCCAGTTCTTTGTGACCACATGGGCTGCAGCCCACCAGGCTCCTCTGTCCCTGGGATTTTCCAGGCAAGAATACTAGAGTGGGTTGCCATGCCCTCCTCCAGGGTATCTTCCCGACCCAAGGGTCGAACCTGCACCTCCTGCCTCTCCTGCATTGCAGGCGAATTCTTTACCACTCACCCATCCAGGAAGCTCAGTAACGTACTGCTGCTGCTGCTGCTGCTAAGTCGCTTCAGTCGTGTCCGACTCTGTGCAACCCCAGAGACGGCAGCCTACCAGGCTTCCCCGTCCCTGGGATTCTCCAGGCAAGAACACTGGAGTGGGTTGCCATTTCCTTCTCCAAAGCTTGAAAGTGAAAAGTCAAAGCAAAGTCGTTCAATCGTGTCCGACTCTTAGTGACCCCATGGACTGCAGCCTACCAGGCTCCTCCATCCATGGGATTTTCCAGGCAAGAGTACTGGAGTGGGATGCCGTCAATCCCAATTTCCCAATTTATCCTTCACCATTTTCTACCTTGGTAACCATAAATGTGTTGTCTACATCTGTGACTCTATTTCTGTTTTGTGAACAAGTTCATTTAAACTATTTTCTTAGATTCCATATGTAAGTGATAACATATGATACTTGTCTTTCTCTATCTGACTTACTTTACTCAGTATAACAATCTCTTTGTCCCCTCGTGTCATTGCAATTGGCACTATTTTCGCTTTTTTGTGACTGAGTAATATTCCATTGTGTATATGTACCCAACTTCTTTATCCACTCCTCTGTTGATGGACACTGCTGTTGCTTCCATGTTGTGGCTATTAGGAATATTGCTACAGTGTATATTGCTACAGTGTTCTTTAGAAGGAATGATGCTGAAGCTGAAACTCCAGTACTTTGGCCAGCTCATGTGAAGAGTTAACTCATTGGAAAAGACTCTGATGCTGGGAGGGACTGGGGGCAGGAGGAGAAGGGGATGACAGAGGGTGAGATGGCTGGATGGCATCACTGACTCGATGGACGTGAGTCTGAGTCAACTCCGGGAGTTGGTGATGGACAGGGAGGCCTGGCATTCTGCAATTCATGGGGTCGAAAAGAGTCGAACACAACTGAGCGACTGAACTGAACTGAACTGACAGTGTATATTGGGTATGTGTATCTTTTGGAATTATTTTTTTCTCCAGATATATGCCCAGGAGTAGGATTTCTGGATTATATAGTAGTTTTATTTTTGTTTGTTAAGGGACCTCCGTACTGTTCTCCATAGTGGCTGTACCAATTGCATTCCCACCAACCATGTGGGAGGGTTCCCTTTTCTCCACACCCTCTCCAGCATTTATTGTTCATAGATTTTTTAATGATGGCCTTTCTGACTGGTTTGAGGTGATGCCTCACTATAGTTTTGATTTGGATTTCTTGAATAATTAGTGATGCTGAGCATCTTTTCATGTGCCTCTTGGGCATTGGGCTGGTAAAGAATCTGCTTGAGATGCAAAAGACCTGCGTTCAATCCCTGGGTTGGAAAGATCCCCTGGAGAAGGGAAAGGCTAAACACTCCAGTATTCTGGCCTGGAGAATTCCATGGACTGTACAGTCCACGGGATCACAAAGAGTCGAACACGACTGAGCGACTTTCACTTTCACTTCGGGCATTTACTGAAGTATAGCTGATTTAGATTGCTGTGTTAATTTCTGCTGTATAGTAAAGTGATTCAGGTATAGCTATAGACATACTTTATAACATTCTTTTCTATTGTGGTTTATCTTAGGATGTTGAATATAGTTCTCTGTGCTATACAGTAAAACTTTGCTGTTTATCTATTTTATATGAAAACCTTACATCTGCTCATCCCAACCTCCCTTGGAGGCAAGGCATATAAAAACTCAGTATGAGGCCCGAGACCCAGTCAGTGCTCAGCAAATGTTGCTGTCACTTTTGGGGTCATCTTAGCCCAGCACCAGTGACATCCGCCTCATTGCTGTGGTCCTTGTCGTCGGGATAGCTGGGTCTGTCTTTCGGGAAATCTAGCTGGCTGTCTTCCTGTGGTCTACCACAACTTGGTAGATCAAGGGGTCTGTGACTTTGCTTGTCTGCCCATGACGGACATACCTCAAGCCTTGCACACAGGAGTCAGAATAAAATATCTTAAGAGATATAAATTTTCTGATTTATTTTCTGTTGAAGGATAATTGCTTTACATAATTTTGTTGTTTTCTGTCCAAAGTCAACATGAATCAGCCATCAGTGTACATATATCCCCTCCCTTTTGAACCTCCCATCCCTCCCCTCTCAGTTGATACAGAGCCCCTGTTTGAGTTTCCTGAGCCAGACAATAAATTCCCATTGGCTATCTATTTTACATACGGTAATGTAAGTTTCCATGTTACTCTCTCTCCATACATCTTCATAAGAGATATACATTTTTACACTAATGTTTCGTCTCATGTCATTGCAAGCCAAATGACTCAGTTGTTGTACAAACACTCGACTTACAAATTTGTGGGTCATGTGGGCGTTTTCCATTTTATAGCTCTAATCCTAAGTGGCTTGAAATTGGCCTCCATGGCAATCTGTAGTGATGGCTCTGTTTTTCTTTCACTCTGCTCCTCACAGGGCTCTAACACTACACTGCACAGCCCGGGGGAAACTTCAGGACTCTATTTTGCTTGGAGCTAAATCTGAAGTCTTCCTTTTGCCCTGGATCTGCTGACTCATGCCTCTGTGTTATGATCAACTGTATTTTTCAAAGAAAAACAGCTATGGCTTAGAAAATCCCTTTGGATTAAGAGAACCCCCTCCAGCTGGGTATTTTCACTAAGAAAATACTGATGCAAAGTGCTACTGAAAACTTTCGAATCTCCAAGATATGTGACTTAGTGAAAGAAAAGAAAGCCTTCCCCCCACGGTGGAATGATCTGAGACAGATGGAACAAAACAGGTTAAAAATCAAGAATAATAGATTTTAAAAATTATTTTGCTCTTCTCGCCCTCCTCTTCTCCATAGTAAGCCACTCAAAAGAAGAAAAGTAATTATAAAAGTTAGACTATATATTTTGGAAACTCATAAGCTTTTAGAATTCTTATAGTGGTATGGCTGTGCGGGATTTCTATTTACTTTGGGCTACAAATTTTCTATGCTTAAGTTATATGTACAATATTCTTTTTCCACATTTAGTTGTAGGATGGTATTCTAGTTTGCAGAAAATATTTACAGCTAGAAAAAGAAGTATATATTACACAACAGTTAATGCAAAATCCTGCTGAAACTTAAGAGCAATTCTTTGTGAGTATAAAGTCCAAATTCTAACTCTTGTGAAACTGCAGACACAACCCTCTGAGGGAGGCGGTGGTTTTTGTTTTTGGTTGTTCTGTAATTGGTTTTGGGATTTGAAGCAAGAGAAGCCACTAATACAAACACTGAAACATAATAATTCTGGTTTCTTGGGACATAGGCATAATCGTGTAACAAGATTTTCATATTATTTGGGACCAGGAAAAACATTTGCTTATTGCGTGACAATCAGATCCTTGGTGAAGTAAGACACATGATTATCTACGAATATACTAGAATCTGTCATGACCTTCTTCTACTGTATATAATAGGATTCAAAGAAGATGGAGGAAGAGATGGAGAAAGAGAAGATGAACCCAGTCCTCAAGCACTTGCCACCAAGTAGGAGGCTTGTTGAAACATTGCATGAGCAGGTAAACCAGTGCAGAAAGCAACGTGATGAATCGCCCTTGGCTGTCTCCACGTTCCACAAAAGAACTTTTTCATAAGTAGAGGAAGAAGCTTCCTTTCTAAGGGCAGCAAGATCTCTCATGGTGGTCAGTCTCCTCATCCTGCTGGCTAGCAAGGTATGTCCTGGGTATTTCAAGACATCTTTAATGCAAGCAGACTCTCCTTTCCTTTTTTCTCCCCTTCTTTTTAAGACCCTATTACTTTATTTTACTATTATTATTTTTCTGGCTGCCCCCCACAGCCTGTGGGTTCTTAGTTCCCTGAGCAGGGACTGAACCTGTGCCCCCAGCAGCGCAAATTCAGAGTCTTAACCACTTGACTGCCAAGGAAGTCCTCCCCTTCCTCACTCTCACTTGAATCACTGCTCCAGGTGAGCCCTGGGAAAAGAACACCGCCAATGGAAGAGGCACACTGGCCTCCCAAGATGTTTTGGCTTCATGTGCTGGAGGAGAACCACAGGAAATCATAACAGCTACTCCAGAGGAAAACCGAAGGATGCTTGCTGGGGGAGGGAGGGCATTGGTTAAGACTCTTTTGGTGGCAGGTAACAAGAACCCAACTCAAACAGGTTTTAGAATAAGTGTGTTACAAAGATGTGGAGCAAGGACTGGCTGAACCTCTGAAACCACTGGAACCAGGGTGTAGTCTCAGCCAGACCCTCTCTGTCTGGGTAGCTTGCCTCCATTCTCCCTCTGTGTCAGCCTCATCCTTTTTAAATTCTACACAAGAGCTTCCCTCATGGAGTTCCCATTCATGCAGGGCAGATAGATTCTTTACCACTGAGCCCCCTGGGAAGCCCCATGAACCACACTGATGTATGAACAAATCTCATTTATGGGTGAAACCTGATGCAGAGGGGCATTTTCAGAAGGCAGCCATTCATGGCAGACCGTCCCATGGAGGGGCACTGTATGGAAGGCTGTGCACTGATCTTTCATTTCACTGAGTCTCCTGTAGAGTTACAAAACATCCAGATGCCAGGGCAAATCAGTCAGGAAGAACAATTAAGCAGCCAGGTGCTTTCCTGTACCGTGTATTGGACTTGGTCATCAGGGTTGGTCATCCTTGATATCTACACACCTCCCCTCAGGTTTTTGGAATCGGACAGTGGCCTGAGCATTGGAAAAAGATGCCTGGTGCTTAATTACGTGTGTCAATGTAACTGGGCAATGCCCAGTAACCGGTAAGACCTTATTTCTGGGTGTGTCTATGAGGGTGTTGCTGGAAATGATAAAGATTTGCATCAGTAGACTGAGTGAAGCTCTCTCCTCACCAATATGCGTGCGTATCATTCAATCCGTTTATGGCCCAGGGTGAAGGAAAGGCAAATGCTTTCTCTCTCTTCTTGAGCTGGGATATCCATCTTTCCTGCCTTCATACATCAAGCCCCTGGCTCTCAGGCTTCCTGACTCAGGTTGGATTATACCACTGGCTTTCCTGGGTCTCCAGCATGTAGACAGCAAACTGTAAATCTTCCAGCCTCTGCAACCACTGCGGCCAATTTCTCATGGAAGAAGAAGCCATCAAGAGTGCCTGCCTCAGGGCACACACCTTTCCCTGGATTCCTGGCCATGTACAGCTATGGGCACATTTGGCCTGAGTAGCCACTTCCATTGGGTAATTAGGAAATCCTTAGGTAATTTCACAGCTATGTATATCCACAGAGCACACTGATGTCCAAGGTTCGATATGATTCTCTCATTTCTTGCCAGGTACAAGTTCAATGCCAGTTTTCCAGCCTGATGCAAAGGTACAGCAGCTGCAATTGTCTGCTTTATGCAGCACGTGTTGTTGTTCAGTCACTAGGTCATGTCCAACCCTTTGCAACTCCGTAGACTGCAATACGCCAGGCTCCTCTGTCCTCCGGAATCTCCCTGAGCTTGCTCAAATTCATGTCCGTTGAGTTGGTGATGCTGTCTAGCCATCTCATCCTCTGCTGCCCTCTTCTCCTCTTGCCTTTAATCTTTTCCAGTGACTTGGCTCTTCAAATCAGGTAGCCAAAATATTGGCGCTTCAACTTCAGGATCAGTCCTTCCATTGAATATTCAGGGTTGATTTCCTTTAGGACTGACTGGCTTGATCTCTCTGCAGTCCAAGGGACTCTCAAGAGTCTTCTATTGCACCACAGTTCAAAAGCATCAATTCTTCAGCATTTAGTCTTCTTTATGGTCCAAATCTCACATCAGAACATAACTACTGGAAAAGCCATAACTTTGACAATATCAACTTTTGTTGGCAAACTGATGTCTATGCTTTTTTTAATCTACTATCTAGGTGTGTCAAGCTGGTTTTAGAAAAGGAAGAAGAACCAGAGATCAAATTGCCAACATCCACTGGATCATCAATAAAGCAAGAGAATTCCAGAAAAACATCTATTTCTGCTTTATTGACTATGCCAAAGCCTTTGACTATGTGGATCACAATAAACTGTGGAAAATTCTGAAAGAGATGGAAGTACCAGACCACTTGACCTGCCTCTTGAGAAATTTGTATGCAGGTCAAGAAGTAACAGTTAGAACTGGACATGGAACAACAGACTGGTTTCAAATAGGAAAAGGAGTACGTCAAGGCTGTATATTGTCACCCTGCTTATTTAACTTCTATGCAGAGTACATCATGAGAAATGCTAGGCTGGAGGAAGCACAAGCTGGAATCAAGATTGCTGGGAGAAATATCAATAACTTCATCAAGGTATGTCATCATATGCAGATGACACCACCCTTACGGCAGAAAGTGAAGGGGAACTAAAAAGCCTCTTGATGAAAGTGAAAGAGGAGAGTGAAAAAGTTGGCTTAAAGTTCAACATTCAGAAAACAAAGATCATGGCATCTGGTCCCATCACTTCATGGGAAATAGATGAGGAAACAGTGGAAACAGTGTCAGACTTTATTTTTTGGGCTCCAAAATCACTGCGGATGGTGACTGCAGCCATGAAATTAAAAGACGCTTACTCCTTGGAAGGAAAGTTATGACCAACCTAGATAGCATATCCATCTAGTCAAGGCTATGGTTTTTCCAGTGGTCATGTATGGATGTGAGATTTGGACTGTGAAAAAGCTGAGTGCCGAAGAACTGATGCTTTTGAACTGTGGTGTTGGAGAAGACTCTTGAGAGTCCCTTGGACTATAAGGAGATTCAACCAGTCGTCCTAAAGGAGATCAGTCCTGGGTGTTGATTGGAAGGAATGATGCTAAAGCTGAAACTCCGATACTTTGGCCACCTCATTCGAAGAGTTGACTCATTGGAAAAGACCCTGATGCTGGGAGCAATTGGGGGCAGGAGGAGAAGGGGACAACAAAGGATGAGATGGCTGAATGGCATCACTGACTTGATGGACATGAGTTTGAACTCTAGGAGCTGGTGATGGACAGGGAGGCCTGAGCTGCGATTCATGGGGTCCCAAAGAGTCAGCCATGACTGAGCAACTGAACTGAACTGAACTGAGGTGTGTCATAGCTTTCCTTCCAAGGAGCAAGTGTCTTTTCATTTCATGGCTACAGTCACCGTCTACAGTGAATTTGGAGCCCAAGAAAATAAAAATGGTCACTGCTTCCACTTTTTCTCCATTTGCCATGAAGTGATGTGATGGGATGCCACAATCTTAATTTTTTGAATGTTGAGTTCCAAGCTAACTTTTTAACTTTCCTCTTTCACCTTCATCAAGAGGCTCTTTAGTTCCTCTTCAGTTTCTCTCATTAGAGTGGTGTCATCTGCACATCTGAGGTTGTTGACATTTCTCTCAGCTATCTTTATTCCAGCTTGTGATTCCTCCAGCCCCGTATTTTGCATGATGTACTCTGCATCGAAGTTAAATAAGCAGGGTGACAATACACAGCCTTGACACACTCCTTTCCCAATTTTGAACCAGTCTGTTGTTTCATGTCCTGTTCTAACTGTTGCTTCTTGACCTGCACACAGATTTCTCAGGAGACAGGTAAAGTGCTCTGGCACTCCCATCTTTTTAAGAAATGTCCACAGTTTATTGTAACCCACACAATAAAAGGCTTTAAAGTAGTCAGTGAAGCGGAAGTAGATGTTTTTCTGGAACTCCCTTGCTTTCTCTATGATCCAATGAATGTTGGCAGTTTGATCTCTGGTTCCTCTGCCTCTTCAAAACCCAACTTGTACATTGGAAATTCTCAGTTCATTTACTGCTGAAGCCTGGCTTGAAGGATTTGGAGCATAATCTTGGTAGTATGTGAAATGAGTACAATTGTATGGTAGTTTGAGCATTCTTTGGCATTGCCCTTCTTTGGGAATGGAATGAAAACTGACCTTTTCCAACCTGTGGCCACTGCTGAGTTTTCCAAATTTGCTGACATATTGAGTTCAGCACTTTAACAGCATCATCTTTTAGGATTTTTAAATACTTCAGCGGGAATTCCATCACCTCCACTAGCTTTATTTATAGTAAAGTTTCCTAAGGCCAATTTGATTTCACACTCCAGGATGTCTGGCTCTTTTTATTTTATGTCTTTAATAATAAGCGTGTCCCAAACATGATTATTATAGACACTTAAAGATTTTAGCAGCTTTTAGTGGCAAGCAAATCTAAATGCATTATGTAAAATGTTTAAGATTAAAAATTATAATTATGTATCACAAAAGAGTCCAACTGAACAACAATAACAAATCACAGAAGAATATGTTACTTTCTTTTCTATGCATCCATTAGAACTTGGGAAAGAATATTAATGCAGTGGCACTTCCATATGCATGTATAAGCTGGTATTCCAAGAAGAAAAGTGATGATCCATTAAAAAAATTTTTTTTGGCTGTGCTGGGTCTTTGTTGCAGGGTGCAGGCTTCTCCAGTTTTGGTGTGTGGGCTCAGTAGTTGCCTCGGTAGAGGCGTGTGTGGGTCTGTTTCCCGACCAGGGATTAGACCTATGTCCCCTGCTTTGGGTGACAGTTTGTTCACCGCTGGACCACCAGGGAAGTCCAGAGAACAATGATGTTCCTATTGCAAATTGATGGAATCTGACATCTAAGTTCTTCTCTGCTCCCATAGCATCTATATTAATTATTCAGTTCTTCAGTGAAATTTTTGAAACATCAGTGGTATTATCACGCTGCAAAAGAGAACCTCAGCAGAGAATTCAAATGACCACAGACACTTTTGAGAAATAACCCTTCAGAAGAACACAGGTCA
>NW_011495018.1:4339176-4372349 GCF_000754665.1 Bison bison bison | reverse complement strand
GAACACAGGTCACTTTAGTGTTCAATCTCAATGAGCGGTTTAGAAAGTAAACACTAGAACCTATTCTCCACTAGGATAGGTTGTAAAGTCCTTGTGGACTGAATATATATTTTCTTCTTTACTCTTGCAACTCCTGACTTAACACAGTGACTGGAAAATAGTAAATGCTTACTGACTAAATGGATAAATTATTTATTTATACCTTGTTTTATTTTTAAGAACTGACTAGCTAGAAATAAGTAGGGATAAAAAAAAAAAGACCTAAAGAAACACAATGGATCATAAATTACACTTACTGCTGCTGCTAAGTCACTTCAGTCGTGTCTGACTCTGTGCGACCCCAGAGACGGCAGCCCACCAGGCTCTCCCGTCCCTGGGATTCTCCAGGCAAGAACACTGGAGTGGGTTGCCATTTCCTTCTCCAGTGCATGAAAGTAAAAAGTGAAAGTGAAGTCGCTCAGTCGTGTCTGACTCCTAGCGACGCCATGGACTGCAGCCCACCAGGCTCCTCCATCCATGGGATTTGCCAGGCAAGAGTACTGGAGTGGGGTGCCATTGCCTTCTCCGAATTACACTTAGGCACAAGTTAAAAATTAAGATGATTCTTAATGAAAGAGAGGAGTCCATTTACATTTGATAGTGATTTCATAGCACACCTGACAACATGAACAGGGAAGACATTGGTTAGCTGTCTTTCATCTTCATGGAAAATACGACAAGAGAAAGTGAGTCAGACATTAATATGTTATATTTGAGGTAGACATAAGAAGGTGATTGCTGATGACATTGATTTTTAAAAAGTTTATCAGGGAACTGTTGATTGGCCTTCCAGTTATAATAAAAATGGAAGAAGAAACACGTGTCTGTTAACATACTCCATCAATTGCACTAAAATCACAACAAAGTAACTTTTAAAAAATCGGTTTCCTTGTTTTCTTTTCAATTTATTTATTTTACTTTTGGCTGTGCTGGGTCTTCATTGCTGTGCATGCTTTTCTCCAGTTGTGGCGAGTGAGGGTTCCTCTCTAGATGCGGTGTGAGGGCTTCTCAATGTGAAGTCTTCTCTTGCTGCAGAAGACAGAGTCCTACCTACCCAGGCTTAGTAGCTGTGGCTCTCAGGCTCAGAGCGCTGGCTCAGTAGTTGCAGAGCACAGGCTTAGCTGCTTTGCCGCCTGCGGGGACCTTCCTGGATCAGAGATTGAACCCACGTCTCCTGTATTGGCAGGTGGATTCTTTACCACTGAGTCACCAGGGAAGACCACAAAGTAACTTTTAAGCCTACAAGGCTAAAGAGAATGAGAGAGGAAATAACAGGGAGTTGGAAAGAAGACAGAAAAGGACAATGACCTACTGGACCCTGTAAACTTCATCCTAAACTGGCAGTGGGAAGCTTGTAGAATTAAGTTGATTTCTACTATTAATGCATAATCCTCAGATGGCCTGGTGATTAGTGGCACTGGATCCCTCTGGAAGTAGGTTAAAGCAGGGTGACTAAAATAAGAAGAATTTTAGAAGTCCGTCAAAAGGGCAGTTAGGCCTCCAGATTCCGTCCCCACTCTCTGTGATCACCTCTCGCCTTGCCCCCCAGCATGGTCCGAAACTGCAAGTTTATTCTTTGGCAGGTATAAAAAGGAGTCTTTGGATCAAAGGAATTAGGCATGATTAAATAGAGGGGTCCTCTACTGAGAGGACTTCCCTGGTGGCTCAGACGGTAAAGTGTCTGCCTACAATGTGGGAGACCTGGGTTCAATCCCTGTGTCTAGGAGATCTCCTGGAGACAGAAATGGCAACCCACTCCAGTATTCTTGCCTGAAAAATCCCATGGATGGAGGGGCCTGGTAGGCTACAGTCCATGGGATCGCAAAGAGTCAGACATGACTATGCGACTTCACTCACTACTGAGAGCTTAGGGGTCGGGCTTTCCCGGGCAGACCACCCTTGGGTTGACTGATCCACGGTTTTGATGGCGTGCCAGGCTCTGGAGCTCAGGCTGCAGTCTTCAGGATGCACGACTTGGTGCCATGTATGCCTTGGCACCATTCCCCTCCTTTCCTCACGACACTAATTGTCGGGTTTAGCTCACTCTTGAACTGACTATAATCATTCATTAACAAACCAAATGAGTATCACAGGCAAGTTCTCCCAATTTAGGCTGGGCTCAGACGGACATGTCTGAGGTGAGTCAATTAACACCAGGGTTGCTTTTGCCCAGCTGTTCACACATTTGTGGTACACTTGGGAGACCACGGCTGTGTTTGCAGAATTTACAATTCAGATTAAAGGAGTATTTTACAGCTCTTTAGAACAGATTTTTGAAGACAACCCTTTGATCTTCTCAAGCCTTGTACACTTGCTGGTTTGGCTGCCGTGTGGAGAGAGGAGCGGTCCAGCTCTGTGGCATAGTAAGAGGCAAGCCGTCTTCAGATGGATGCTGGTCTCCTGAACGTTACTGGACTTAAGTGGAAGGAGACTTGTAATCAGGTGTGCACATCTACGTACCATCCTCCTTCTGTTTTGCTGTCAGAATCACTGGATATCAACCCTCTTTCTCCACTAAAAGGGGTGTGGGAGAGGCAGATGAGTGGGAGGGGAGCTAAGTGGTTCCCTGGATTCAGGTTTAAATTTCAGCATTACTGGGTGATTCAGGCCATAAAGAATCTGCCTACAATGCAGGAGACCTGGGTCAGGAAGATCCCTGGGAGAAGAGAATGACAACCCAGTCCAGTATTCTTGCCTGGAGAATTTCATGGACAGAGGAGCCTGGTGGGCTACAGTCCATGGAGTTGCAAAGAGTCTGACACAAGTAAGTAAGTTTAGTCGCTCAGTCGTGCCCAACTCTTTGCAACCCCATGGACTGCAGCCCGCCAGGCTCCTATGTCCATGAGATTTTGCAGGCAACAATACTGGAGTGGGCTGCCATTTCCTTCTCCATGGGATCTTCCCAACCCAGGGATCGAACCCAGGTCTCCTGCACTGCAGGCAGATTCTTTACCGACTGAGCTACAAGGAAAGCCCAAGTGGGACAGAACTGAGTGACTAACACTTTCAGTTTTGGCATTACTGTTCATTTGGGCTTCCCTGGTGGCTCAGATGGTAAAGAATCCGCCTGCAGTGTGGGAGACCTAGGTTCCATCCCTGGGTTGGGGAGATCTCTTGGAGGACAGTATGGCAACCCACTCCAGTATTCTTGCCTGGAGAATCCCCACGGACAGAGGAGTCTGGCAGGCCCAGTCCATGGGGTTGCAAAGGGTCAGACAAGACTGAGCAACTAAGCACAGCACAACATTCATTTGGGCAACTGATGTCATATCTCCAAGCCTCAATTTCCTTGCTTATGAGACGAGGATTCCAACATTCTTTCAAAGATCCTGAGAGGATTATCTGAGATCACGTGAACAAGCACACCGTAGTGTCTAGTATACTTGTCGTTCAGTGAACGAAGCTATTATTACTTGATGAATTGCTTCATCTAGACTTTAAAAACGAGGACCACTTCAAAGCAGCGCCATTGACAATTCAAACTGGGATGCATGACGCACATTCTTATGCTGCCAGTACGGAAGTACAAGCGAAAGTGCTGGTCGCTCAGTCGCATCTGACTCTGCAACTCCATGGAGTGTAGCCCACTAGGCGCCTCTGTCCCTGGGATTCTCCAGGCAAGAATGCTAGAGTGGGTTGCCATGCCGTTCTCCAGGGGATCTTCCTGACCCTGGGATTGAACCTGAGTCTCCTGCATTGCAGGAAGGTTCGTTACTGTCTGAGCCACCAGAGATAGCAGTCTTAAAAAGTAGGATGAGCAGGTATCACAGGGTAGTGCATGCCTGCTAAGTCACTTCAATCGTATCTGACTCTGCGACCCCATGGACTGTAACCCACCAGGATCCTCTGTCTGTGGGGTTCTCCTGGCAATAATACAGAAGTGGGTTGCCATTTCCTCCTCCAGGGGATCTTCCTGACCCAGAGATTGAACCTGACCCTCCTGCAGCTCCTGTGTTGCAGGTGGCTCTTGACCAATGAGCCACCAGGGTCAGAGGAGTTAAATAACATCCAACTGGTCATCTAGCTGGTAAAGAGTGGAACCCAGGCTCTCAAATCATCCTAATATCTCATACAGGAATAGTCTTGCTTGTGTAGAGTCTAAAGGGTGGTTTGTATTGTTAGAAAGCCCTTTCAAACACTGAGCTGGAATCAGCCACTTAATGAAGTCAACTCTTTCTTGATCTGATGACCCTTAGAAGTAACTACTGTACTCTCTACACCTTCCTGAACTCCCAGGCAACCGTCTGAAGCTCAGACTCAATTATCACCATTTCTGGGTCAGTGCGACCTGTCCTCCAGGCCCCAGCACCCACGAGCACACGAGTGTCTGGACCATCAGCCAAGGTGTCTTTCAAGGGCGTTTGGAAGCTTTCTCCTCTCTGATGGCCATTTCATACATCCTGCAGGATATTGGGTTCTCCAGGTCCTCACATGGCCTTGCTATACGTTCTTTGTGACAGCTTTTGTTCCAAGCATTATGCTTACTTAGTCATCTTTGCAACTTTATGTGAGATTAAACAGTGTGAAGATTGGAGCAACCACTCGATAGAAAAGTGTTCAAGGCCCATTTGTTATTGCTTGTGTCGCTCCCGTTCTTGGAGCAGGTTTTGTATTCTTGCAAATTTAAATCAACAAAGTGCCCTTCACTCACACACACCAGCGTTCATGGACTGAAAACTGCAACTTCAAGGCTGTCAGTTTCACCCTTCTGTAATTTTCTGTGCAACTCTGGGCAGGTGACCACAATCTTCCATCCATACAGAGGGCCTTGCATCCTACAGGCAGCCAAGGAGAGCAAGGGAGCTTTACAACGACAGTTAGTAAAGATGATCCTGAATGCAATGCCAATTGCACCAACATACCTTTGGAAATAAAACTCTGAACACAAAATAGCCCCATTTGGATCCCAGGGAGAGTAGGAAGACACAGATTCTAGTTGAGGAGGGATGATACGGAAGGACACGTTGCTCTGCACCACTCAGTGCTTCCTGCTGAGCCCAGGGGTCAGCGAGTCTGCTGGGTGGAGACACTGGCTCTGAGTGTGTCTGTGTGGGTTTGGGATCCAGTTCCCAGATGGAGACAGTGCAGCTGGCACTGGTAGCACATGCGGGTGGGAGGATTCAGCCCCTTGGAGAAGGAGTGAAATCCTATTCCCAGATGGAGAGGTCAAGACTGTGGATATTTTGGGTGCCTTTCAGTGGGAGGACAGCCTTATTCCAAGACCTGATTGGCAGTCCTTTCTGGCATAATGGAACTTACACGTTGGCAAGGATGCTAGCTTGCTTGCCACCTGATTGCCTTACAGAAATAAAACAGGGTGCTCTGCTTGTCTGTGACGTATGACTCAGTGGTTCTGTCTGCAGGAAATGCGTGAGAAAAGGATTCATTGGATAATTTTAGAGAAGAAAGCTGGATACGACTCTTCCTTTTGTTAGAAGACAGGAAAGAGAAATATTTAAGACATCTTCAGCTACTGCATAGAACGGAGAAGTAAATACTCAATATCTTGTAATAACCTGTTATGGAAAAGAATCTGAAAAGGAAAATATATATATATATGTATGTAAAACTGAATCTCTTGGGTTTACCCTTGAAACTAATGCAACATTGTAAATTAGCTATCCTTCAACTTTAAAAGAAACATCTTAGTCATACAGCGGCAGTCAACTGGTAAACCAGTCAGTGGACATATAATCCCAGTCATTCGCTACTTCTGTCCATTTGTATAAACCTTAACAAAGGGATCAGCAATGGAAAAGATGCCAAATAGTACAACCTTGCCCGATACAATTTATGTTACTTCCTGGCAGTAGAAGCTTATTCAAGAACTACCCAGAATTCTGATTTCCATTGTTTAGTTGGCATTTTGAGCATTTTAGCAAGAAGGACCTAAAAATTGCTCCTCTTAAACATTTGATAAAATGGATCAGAAATAAAGTGTGCCTAACTTCACTTTATCTTTTCTTCGTGAAAACACTGCCACCAGCTGGTTAATAAATGATTTTGACAACTTTTTTTTTTTTTTTTAAATGAGATGAATGAGTCATTTTCCCTTCATTTAAAAAGGGAGCACAATGTCTAGTTTTAGGTTTTTTTCTTCTTTTCATAAAAATCATGTGCATCTCATAATGCCTGTTACTCTTCAGTCCTTTGAAGAGAAAAAATGATCTGGAGAAGGCCTATGCCAGCCACCCCTGGGCAAAAGTATAAACATGTTCAAGGACACGGATGGTTTATAGCCAGAACCATTGAATTTCTTGATTTCAATTGTGAATCACACACAGCCCATCCTCCAGTTCATGGGACAGTTATCCTCACTCCCATAAAAGGAAGGGCTCCTGGTTTAGGGGCCTGACCAGCACAGCAAACATCCCCGGGCAGCTTCCAATGCCTTATGTCCTGGGCATGGTCCTTCCCCCTCCACTGAAATGGGATCTGGCTTTCTCTCTGCATTGGTGCATGGTGTACCCCCAAAGAAGCTGTTTCCACTATAGAACATGTTTAAATGACCTAAGATTTCTTTAGGTATTAGGACATAGAACAACAGAAAAGGAGGGGAGAACCCTAAACAGCTACATCTGACAAATATGAAGTAGAACGCAAGACCTGAGAAAACTTTATAAAACTGGAGCCACCATCTCAATACTTGCATGCGTTCATCCAGCTCACACGTGACACCAGGAGCAAGAGCCCCTCACTTGGTTCAGAAACGTCCTTCATTAGGAGGACGTCCCCACTAGGAGAGTCGGGAGCCTTCAAGAGAGCTCGCGTTTCATGAAGGACACCCTGAACATGCTCCGTGTACCATGCACATTCGAAGCTCTTCCTCAGCAGGTAGGAAATGCTGGGCTTCAGGGAAGGGAGTGAACCTAAGTTCATGTGAGCAGTGAAGGAGGGCCAGGGATCAATTATGGATCATTCATGGGGCCAGGGTGGGCGGGTGTGAACAGAGGCAGCAGTCCTTCAGTCATGGCAACCATAGAGTGGGGAGGGATGACAGTGTTGGCAATGTTGGAGGCTCTCAGCCCTGGAAATGGCTTTTGTTTTGTTTTCGTGAGGTTTGGTTTGATTTCACCTCCCTTCAGCAGGAGTCACAATGCCTGGGGTGTTCCTGACCACAGTAGTTCAATAGGGTGCTGGTGGATGGGGTCCGAATATTCAAGAAAATGCAGAATTAACCAAAGCTGAACAATGCATGGTCTTCCCCAAATGTATCGCTTTACAAAGTCCCTTTGTACAGAGTGTGGGGCAGGACTGTGTCCAGGGAGTGCCCACTGGGAGACCGGCCATGCCAGCTGCATCTCCTCTGTATCCATGCAAGACTGAATCAGCACAGGGGAACTGAAAACAGGGGCCAGGGAGCGGCCAACATTTCTAGGAGTCTGCTTCCATGATGCATGACGCTTCTCACCTCCCAGCCTGTGGGGCTGATGACACCTGCCCCACTTTAGGGGTGGGAAGTGGGCTCAGAGAAGCCCAGTTAATGGGCAAGTAGAAGACTGCAGACTCATAAGTTCCTGTCCCTTCCATACCACATGGCCAGACAGAAGGACAAGGAGACTGGGCTATGACCTTGGAGCTTCTGGAACCTGCTGGGGAGCTTGAACACTTTGCTTGGCCTCTCTGAACTTCTGTTTTCTGATGTCTAAATTTAAAGAGTTGGACTCCAATGATCGCTTGAAGACTTTAGCTCTCCTCATGTTTCAAGGTTTCCCACAACCATGATTGTGTGTGTGTGTGTGTGTCTGTGTGTGTCCAACCAAAAGCACAGGGCACCCAGTAGAGTAAGGTGGGCTGGGAGAAGTGTGTAGATTCCCCACTCTTACACCACAATCATATCAACCAAATTTTCACATTAAACCTAATTTCAGTTGTTTCAATTGAACTCAGATAGAAGCCAGAGAGAGAGAAAGGAAGAGAGATGGCATCCATTGGGATCCTTTTCCTTCCAACTAAAGAGAAAAATACCAAGAATTTCCTGAAATAAAAGGATTCATTTCTCCAAAAGACTTTAATAAGAAAGAGAGACGAATCATTAAGAATTTAAAATACGAAGATAAAAACTCTCCAAGATTCCAAAGCACCCACATTAAGCTGTAACATCATTTATTAACTGCATGGATTTGTAGAACTCTCTACACTTAATTCTTAACTCAATTGAACTCACAGGCTTGAAAAGTACTTTTGCAACACCATTACATTATTTAAGGATAAGTGTTCATGTCACGGTATTATAAATGACTGATGGGACTTGAATTTCATGGTAGAATTAATTCTAAAATGAGGTGCAAAGCAAACAATTTGAGTTTCTCTCAGGCTTTCACAGTGACCCCCAGAAAAAAATTTTTTTTTAAATTTTATTCAAAAATTTTTATCTCAAAAAAAAAAGTCTTGCAATTTTTTAAAAGGATAATTTGCTTAGAAAACTTTGCTGGGGTACTGCCAACCTTTTCTCTAACACCCAGGTAGCCTGACACTTTAATAATACCAAGACCTAAAGGAATTCATGGTATTAGTTTTAGCAAGAGATGGTGATCAATTATTAAATGGTTCCAGCTCTTTAACAGGCATCCCAGGTCCTCGCTGCCACGGGTGTCTGGTCCTCCCAGCAGATTCTCCAAGACATAGAAGGGTGCGCTTGGCTCTCATGGCTCTGCTTGTCCCCGAGTCTGGGCGGCTGGAGCTTCTCCTCCACCGTAGTGATCAAATCCCCAAAGCAAACACACCCCCAGCACTTTCCTGAAGACTGTAGCCGACCAGCTCCTTTGTCCACGGGATTTTCCAGGCAAGAATACTGGAGTGGATAGCCATTTCGTTCTCCAGGGGATCATCCGGACCCAGGGATCAAACCGAGGTCTCCAGCACTGTAGGCACACGCTTTACCATCGGAGCCACCAGGAAAGTCCTTCCTGAAGGCCAGTTTTCCCAAATTAGATGCTCTTGCCTCCACTTCATCACCCCGGGACCGTGGCTTCCGGACACACACCTTGAGCACGTCTTACTGTGCTTCGGGTCTGCCAAGTTCCTTCCCCCATGCTCCGGGGCCCTGGCACAGCCCTCCCCTTCCAGGAGATGCGACAACCTTGGCTGCACAAAAGGACCTTTTCCTGAAATCCAGGGCCCTCAGGCTTCCACGCAGGGACCTGAACTTGATCTGAGGGGACAGGGTTCAGGTGCTAGGACTGCCCCTGGCTGGGAGCTTTTGACAAACAACTCTGCACCTTTACACATTTTCCACTTGGAAAATTTGTAAATACTCCTTTGAGCCATATTTCTTAAAAAAAAATTTTTTTTTTCCCCTCTTTGAAGTGACTCAACTGGCACAGGAACAGTCTGGAGGTGGAAGAAAATTGGAAGGAGGCTGTTCCTCTGCACTGCCACCCAGGTTAGAGCAGAGCATGGCCGGGGTCAAGGGAGTCCCCAAGAGAACTCTGGGAAAACAGAGCTGGATTGCTTCCGGATTCATCTGATGGAAGGTTTTATTTCACGCTGTTTTTACATCATAAGAGTAATAAGCAATTAGAAAGTGCTATCATTGTATTAAAGCCTATTTGAAAATGTTTTCTCAGTGAAGGTAGCAACTCAATTTAAGTCCAGAAGTTTTGCTATAATGGGGCAGATTACTGTGAATCAGCTAATTCCCTGTGCCTATATTGAATTCAAACAAAGTTGCTATCAGCTCCTCCTTGTTGTCTCATTACCTATAACACTTGTTTTAAGACATTCTTCTGGATACATTTGTTGCTAAATTCACTTTTTTTCAGAGGTTAAGAAAAGAAAAGAATATACTCAGTGTAGAAAACTGGAAATAGAATGAACTATAAAGGAAAGATAAACCCTATCACCAGAGTCAACCTTCTTTAAGTTTTTAGTTTAATTTCACTCCATGTATTTTTTTCTTTTTTAAGAGTATTTTGAGAATATAGCTTAATATATACAGGTTTTGCATTCTGATTTTCTTTTTTCATTTAACATACCATAAGCATTTGCCACTTCATTAAATATTTATCAAAACAGTTAATGTTTGCATGTTATCCCACTACATTATTATGCTGTAATTTATTTATCCATTATTTTTTTAGTGCAATGCTCTTTTTTTTTTTTTCAATAAAATGTATTGAGCAGCACTTTGTGTCAGGGGCCGTGTGTTGTTAGACATCTCAGACATTTTAAATTTTAGCTTTATGAATCTTGTAGTGTTAAGTATATTTTCCCATGCATCTTTGTGTGTAACTTTAATTAATCTCTTAGGATAAATTTGTTCAAGGGTACTGGTTGGATGGAAAAGGATTAACAGATTTTTTTTGCCAAGTCTTTATTCGAAAAAATTTCAAACCTTCCCTCAGAATAGAAAGTATAGCATAATGAACATTTCACTTAATTTGACCAATTGTAAATATTTTGCTCATATACTTTTCCTCCCTTGCTCTCCTCCCAAACACACACACACACAGTCTTTTTCCGGAACAATTTAAAACTTTGGAAAGTAACCTCCACACACAATGATATTTGCTCACTCCTCAAAATTGCAGCCTGAAACTCTAAAAAAAAAAAAAAAGACACTCTCTTACACAATCACGTTAACTTTATCATGTCCAAGAAATTCACTGTTTATGCTGTACAATAATATGAACCACTATACAGTTCATTGATTTTTTCCCCTCAACTGTCCCAATAATGTCATTACAGCTGGGTTTTTTTTTTTTTTTTTTTCCTTTTTTAATGTTGTTCATGTGCTTCTCGTTTTGGCTCAGGATCCAATTGAGGTCACACGTTGCACTTGGTTATCAAGTCTTTCCCCTTCTTCACCGCACAGGTTTATTGTGGGG
Organism: Bison bison bison; assembly: GCF_000754665.1. Taxonomy (NCBI): domain Eukaryota; kingdom Metazoa; phylum Chordata; class Mammalia; order Artiodactyla; family Bovidae; genus Bison; species Bison bison. The sequence continues at coordinate 4,361,481 of NW_011495018.1, read as the reverse complement.
GATTTAGTCTGAGTGAAAGCCAGTCTGTTTAGGTGTGTGGCTCTATGCGTTTGACAAGCTCATGTAATAAGGAAGCTACGTGGGGGTAGTTTCAAGAAACAGGGTGCTCCCATCGTACCACAAATCCCCTGTAGCCTTGGATAACTGGTCCTTTGCCCCTTCTCACTCTGGAAGCTACGGATATAATTTGTATTTCTACGGTTTTGCCTTTTCCAGAATGTCATATAAATACAGAAGAATACGGTAAGTAGCCTGTTGAGGTTAACATCTTAAAATTAGCATTGCTTTTGGGAATCGCCCATGTCTTTGTATTTATCAGCAGTTGGTTCCTTTTAATCACTGAGTAGCATTCCGTCACACGAATGGAATACAATCTGTTTATACAGTTACCAGTGGATGGACATTTAAGTTTTTTCCAGTTTTAGGGGATGATTAATAAAGCTGCTGTGAACACACGTGTGCAGATTTTTGTGCACTTAATTTCTTTTAGGCAAATATATAGGTTTGGGATTCCTGGGACTAAAACCAAGTATCTGTTTAATTTTATACAAGACTATTCAGCTGCCTTTCAAGTGCTGAATTCCCCTCTGTACTATGTAAGTGCTTCACTTCCCCTGTATCCCTGCCGCCGATACTGTTTGTTTTCTTTTTTTTAAGTTGTTAAGCAAGGAATGCCATGGATCTTATTGTAGTTCTAATTGGCATTTTCCTAATGAATGATGATGCTGGCCATTTTTTCGTTTTCTTATTTTCTATCCATCTATCTTGTAAAGTCCTTTTTGGCCAAACTTTCAGCCATGGGTGTTGTTTCTTTTCTTAATACTTTTGAGTTTTGTGAGTTCTTCATATAGTCTGGGTACAAGTACTCTATCAATTTTGTGTTTTGAAAATATGTTTTTCCAGTCCATGGCTTGTTTTCTCATTTTTTAAATGATGTATTTCAAAGAGCATTTCAATTATCTTTTTTTTTCTTTTATGGCTCTTGTTTTTGCTTGTATCCAAAATCTTCCCTGCGTCAAGATCATAAAGGTTTCCTCATATGTTTTCTTCTAGTGGTTTTAAGATTTTAGGTTTTACATTTAGAACCATCCACCTGAATTAATTTTGGTATGTAGTATAATGTAAGTCAATGTTTATTGTTTTGGGTATAGATGTCCAATTATTTCAGCATGGTTTTTGAATAGTATTCTTTTCCCCTTGAATTGCTCTCTTTTATAAACAAGAGGATGAAAGGCATGTAACTGCCAATCCTTTAGTACTAGAATTTAGTGTTGCATAACAAAAACGCTTTATGTAACTCTTATTCCTTCAAAATATTTGTGCTGTTAGTCTGGTTTTTATAGATTAAAAGAAAGTTAATATATAAAATGCTAGTTTTTCAGAACTATTAGACTTTCAGGAAAATTTTATATCCCCGGGGCCTCTTTGCCTTTCCCTGTATAACCCTGGGCATACCAGTGATTCCTTCTACTCTAAAGAATAATTACATGGAAAAAAATTTTAACATCTTCTGGTTTTTTCAGTTGTTTTTTCCCCTGGGGGTTTCTTGCTGCCGCTCAATTACAAGTAAATTCTGTATCCCAGTTCAGGATTTATGCATGCTTTACCATGAAAAATAATAGCTTAAATATATCACAAAGAAACAAAATATTTTCTTTTTGCTTCATTGTTTAACAGATGAAATGTTAATGCAGTGATTCTGCCAATTTCCCCAAACTGGACTGAACTGCAAAAAAAGCTGTCTCTGCATATCAGGTTCCATATCCAGGTCCTTTTACCTCCTGACCTGTTAGCTCAGTATCTCAAGAATCCAGGCTAGCGTAAATGCCTGAATATTAATGGCGTCAGTGTTTTTGTTTTTGTTTTTTTTTTAATCACTTTTCTATCCATAGCTCTAGAGTAATTCTGATGAGAGACACCCTCAAAGCTGCCCAGGTTATCGTACTGTGCAAAGTCTAGGCTGTGTCTAGTGAGGATCTCAAAAAACACCTCATCTTGATTGGAGGCCAATTGCTTGCACAAATGGCAGACTGAAGGGGTCTCCGATCCTCTCTGTGATTATTCATTCCATATTTGCAAGTTTGTTGTGTGGCCAAAGGAATGAAACAAGGGACCCCTCAACTGTTCTGGAGCTCGGAGCCTGGTGGCAAAAGCTGACGATTTCACCCATTGCAAGGTACACAATGAGGGGCTTGGGGGCTGCGCACAGGAGTGCATCGTGGTCAGTCCTTCACGCGACCGTCACAACTGTTTCTTAGTGAGGAGAGGCAGCTGATGATGTACTTTATTTTGCTGCAAATGCAGTGCCTCATCACATGTAAATGAGCCAACAGTCTCCAATGATTAATCCCCTTCATGATCAATTGTCTTCATCCAATTCCCAAGCTCATCTTCAACAATCTTGTCATCTGCAATAAATGTATTCCAATTTCCCTTGAAACTGTTGATTAAGAGTGTTAAACATCTGCTAAAATAAACCATCTCAGTGAGCTACTCTTTAGCATTTGGATGAACAATGAATTCATTCCCTTTATCCAAGTGATGTCTGTTATTTTTTTCTCCTTGAAGAAAAACAATTTGGCCATGAAGAGGAAAACCCTGACCAGTGCCTTTCCCCATCACAATCAGCTAATATTCATGGATCGGGACAAAAATTTAAGGCCACTTCCCATTTTATTAAAATTTGACCAAAAACAAGCCAAAAAGCACTGTTTATTTTATTCAATATATCGCTTTAACCACTGTGTTTAGTGCTGCCTTGGTTAAGAATACTTCCAGTTTCAAATAACACTCTGAAAATAATGACCTGCAATAGTTTAGCTTGGGATTTATTTCACCCACAACATAAAAATGTAGGAGGCCACCAAATAAGGCTGGTCAGGTGCCTCCAGGATCTAGGCAGTTCTGCATTTCCATCTTTACACTGCACTGCCTTTGTGGCCGTCCTCCTCATCAGAACACTTGTCTCCTCTTATGAAATGTTCCTGCAGGCTGACCTCAGTGCAGAAGAGGAGAAGGAAGGGAGGTGAAGAAGCATCACCTCAGCCACTGGTAACTGCAAGAAAGTCTGGAAATGTGTCTGTTTTAGCAGGAGACCTGGTGCCTGAAACATAATGAAGGCCCCATTAATGAGGAAAAGCAGGGGGCAGGGAAGGGAGGGGAACGGGAATGGATATCGACCAGGCAACTAGGAGAGACCCTGCCATAAACACGCAGGAATCGAAGCACAAGTTAATTGAGGGAGATGTGCGATTTAGATAGTGCAGTGGGCCTTAGAATCGATAATGCCCATTTCCTCTGATTCTTTGCACACCTGTTTCACTCCTAACCTCTCTCAGCCACTCAGACATGTCTGACTGTGTGTGATCCCAGGGACTGTAGCCCACCAGGCTCCTCTGTCCATGGGATTTCCCAAGCAAGAACACTGGAGTGGGTTGCCATTTCCTTTTCCAGGGGATCTTCCTGGACCAAGGATCGAACCTGTGACTCCTGTGTCTCCTTCATTGCAAGTGGATTCTTTACCCGCTAAGCCATTGGGAGGCCCTCCCTTTCTATCCTTTTAGGTAGTGTCTTTGCTTTTTTGTTGGAGGGCTATGGTGGCAGGCTACTTTATTTATATACAGAGAATTTACATCCCCCAGGGTCAGCCCTTAAACAGCAGCATAAGGGCTTCAGCCTTCTTGACGCTCCTAGGAATGACTCGAGATGTGAACTACAGTTGACCCTTGAACATCAGGATTTTGAACTTTGGGGGTCACTTGCATGCAGACTTTTTTCAGTAGTAAATACTACAAGACTAAGGGATCTGCAGGTTGGTTGAATCTGAGGATGTAAAACCAGGCATATAGAGAAACCACTTGTATGGAAGACCAATGATAAGCTATACTCAGATTTTCAACTACACCAAGAGTGGGCACCCTTAACCCTGCGTCTTCAAGGGTGGACTGTATGTATCTCCACAGTTTCCCCCAGGGACTGAGCCAAGTTATACTTCTGGGGACTCATCCAATGCTCGTCTCACTTGACACCCTTGCCTTTCTGGTCCTGCCTCCTCATTCCTGTATCAGTTCTCCTGGGACCACTTCTTCATAAACTACTTTCACAGGCATCTGCATCTCTCAGGAACCCAAACCGAAACCTCAGCTGTCGTTATTACTGGTCAGTGCATCTAAATGCACATCATTTTCTTTCCAGTCAGTTCTGCAATTACTAGAAAAATGGTCCCCAACTGTTGAAATTTTCTGCACCACATCTAACCATCGGGTGTTTTGCGGCAAAATTAATGTTTATAGGTATCATCATCATAAGCACTGCTGTGAACATAGATCGATGTAAAGGGATCAGCCAACTGCAAAGGAAAGTATTGAGTTAAATTCCATCTCTTAGCCATTTATTTGCACAAAGGTGAGTTTTAATCAGAATAAAATGCATTCTTCTCATGTGGTTTGAGAATGGTATGTTTCCAGCAAAGCGGCTTGTATTTGGTCCCAAACTAGAATCCATCATACTGACAGAGCAGAGCTTCACCGGTTTTTCTCCTAAAATGTAAATTTCACTGTTCAAGTGATTCCTGAAATCAAGCTTGATGCAAGAGACAAGCAACTTCTTTTTGTTTTATTTGCTTGTACTTTTCATTCATTGTTTCTAGTTAAAAGACTCCCCTTTATAGCTACAAAAATATTCTCAGATTTCTTTATAGCTTAGTCTTGTTTTCACATATCCCATCATGATCTTGGTTTGATATAATTTATTGTTCAGTTTTGTTGAACAGGGGACAATAAGATCTAAGCATATTTGCTTTGCCACAATGACAAAATCTATTTTTCAGAAAACTTTCTAAGAACATCCATGCCTTCTTTATTGGCTGATGCTGCTGGCTCTGGTGTCTTGACTGTGCTGGAAGCACGCTCTGGTACAGCAAGCTCAATGTCTGAAGCTTCGGAGTCAAAGGGAAGTCCGCCTCAGTCCTTAGTGATGGCTCTGATCCTCATTCAGAAGGCTCTGAATGTCTTCAATAGTAGTAGTAGTGTTGCAGAAACCAGTACTCGAGAAACGAAGCACCACGCTAGGAGAGTTGGAGAACCAGGTTTATTACGCCAGCGGGCCCAGAGGAGTTAATACTCCAAACTCTGAGCCCCAAACAAAGGGGTTACAGAGTTTTTACAGACAGACTGTAGTGGGCAACGCTAGCTGTCAGTTGGCTGGTTTAAACTAAGGGCTTTCACTTGCGCATGGGAACAGCAGTCAAGATGGGGAGGGGATGCCTGGCCTGGACAGGCATGATTAGGCAGGTTTTCAGGGGCTGGGTGGTTGCAAAGAGCAGGACAAGGGTAAGCGAGATAAACTCCAGTTCCTAGTATCACAAGTCCCCACTTTCTGAGACTACGTGACCTGCGAGATCTAGACTTTGCAAGGGGCAAGCTGAGTTACAGAGGCAGAAGGAGCAGGAGGTTATGTCAAATCTTAACCCTTGCTCTTGAGTAGCAGTGACAGTTGCTCAGACATACCTGACTCTGAAAGCCCATGGGCTGTAGCCCGTCAGGCTCCTCTGTCCTTGGGATTTTCCAAGCAAGGATACTGGAGTGGGTTGCCATTTCCTTCTTCAGGAGATCTTCCCAACTCAGGGATCCAACCTGGGTCTGCTGCACTGCAGGCAGATTCTTTACCGACTAAGCCATGAGGGAAACCCCGAATGTCTTCGTTATCTGGTATATTTTCATTTGTTTCAAGGTTAGACTTCTAACTTCCCTTTGAAAAGCAACCCATTTCAAGTTCCCAATCTAAAATATAATTTTTAAATTACAGTGCTTTAACAGGTCAAATGAAGAATGGCACTAACTCAGCAAGAGCTAAATTTGTAGTCCTTTCTGTCATGAGAATTCATTGCAGCTGGAACCAGGCAAAAGTTGCATTTTGATAAACAGAACATTTGAGCCAACACGACAATGGCAGGAAGTTAAACTGACTTGTGTGGGCCGATTTTATTTTCTGTAATCAAACACTGGCCCAGGAAGTGACATATTCCTTTGAAAAATGGCTTCCAGTTCAAGAGTTTGCACCGAGGACAAGTTTTTACTTCCTCCAAATAAACTTCCAATGACAGCTTTTAAAAAAGCACAAAAGGGAATCAATTCATAAAAAAAAAAAAATGATTACACCTTAAAATGGCAAATGAAGAATGACGGGGACTCATAAAATCCTCTACTCTTCAGCGTGTCTGTTTTATCAGGGAACTCTGTGTGCCTGACCCTTAGCTAAGTCATATTTTTTTATAAACAAAGTGTTGATGGAGCACAACTTCTTCAACTGATTGGCAAGATTCAAGGGCAGTCTTTGAATTCAACACCAGTTCATCGGGTGATAATCACATTGCTCCTGAAATCTCAACCCTTAGTTGAAGGTGAGCCCTGAGCCACACATTAAACCCCCTCCAATGGGGGTTTAATGAGTTCCAGTGAGCTCATAGGGAAGGACTTCAGGGGGTTACACTCAACGGAAATATTCAATGGGTCAAAGACTGATGCCCATCTAGAATCTAGACTCTAGATCAGCAGTCCTCAAACCTTTTGGCATCAGGGACAGGTTTCATGGAAGACAATTTTTTAATGGATGGGTTGGGAGTGGGTGAGGTTTGGGGATGATTTGAGTGCATTACATTTATTGGGCACTTTATTTCTATTACATCAGCTCCACCTCAGATCATCTGTCATTACATCCCAGAGGTTGGGGACTCCTGCCCTAGCTGACCTACGCCAGGGGGGTTCTACCTTAGAACACTCAGCCAGGGGACTGGAATAGAGCTGCTACACAACTTCCCAGTGGACAACATCTAGATCAAAGGTGGAAATTATTGGAATGAGTAGGAGTTGGGGTACAAATGTGCGGAGCTTAGTTGAGGCCCCCCCATGCGTGACACTGACCCCACTTACGAGCCATACGAGTATTCCCCAGAGCGCAAGACAAAGACTCTCCACTTTAATGAGACTGGGTCACCAGCAGAGGATAAATCTGGCTTTAAACATTTATTGAGCACCTACTGTGTGTCAACCACATCAGACAGGAGATGTGGTTCTAGCCCCAGCAGACAGGAGAAGCTGGTTCTGAAAGTTCCTGCTTCGCCCTGTGTGGGCAGCCAGGTACCCCCTCCCTCAGGGTTCCCTGCAGAGCTGGTGGAGCAGATTTAGCAACTAGGAGCCACCTCCGCCCTCCTGGAGTTCAGATGGGTGAGACGCTCAGGCGCAGTGAGAACTTCTCCAAACCCCGTTTATTTCTGACTTGAACCAATCGGGCCATCTGCCAGGTACTCTTTTAACTACTGTCAACGTGCCAAGATGCTCTCTGTCCAAATTTATATGCAGCCAACGGCTACTGGGCCATGCCAGTCAGCGGAGAGCTCACTTTAGCAAACTGAAGGACTCTCGAAAAAGAAGTCTGCGCTCACCCATCTGTTTTAGACGGACTTAAAACTCCCCTGACATGAATAATGATGAATTAGGACCTTAAAGTTAATTCCACCATTAGAATCCACTTTCTTCCACATTTGGAATTCCTCACACTCCAGACTGTGTTTCCGTCCCAAAGTCCTCACCCGGAGCTCAGTGGGGGCAGTCAGTGTGTTTCCCAGCTGCTGAGACTCAAACCCTAGTCTACTTGGAGTTTGGGTGTCTCAGGGCAAATCCAGATTAAAAGAAAAGCTATGCTTTCTTAGTAAGATGTCTTTTTATGTGTTGTGGTTGTTGAGATATCCCTAAGTAGTGTCCGACTCTTTTGCGACCCCATGGACTGTAGCCTACCAGGCTTTTCTGTCCATGGAGTTTTCCAGGCAAGAATACTAGAGAGGATTGCCATGCCCTCCTCCAGGGAATCTTCCTGACCCAGGGATCGAACCCATGTCTCCTGCATTGGCAGGTGGGTTCTTTTCCACTGAGCCACCAGGAGACAGTAACACTCCCATTTCTAAAGCTATGACAGATACAAAAACTTGGTTGTCTGTTTCCCCCTTGGCCCAGTTCCCAATTAATAACTCTGCATCTTAACCTCCCCTACTGAGGTCGGTTTCAAGATGGCCTGTGGCTTATCCTTCTTTTTATCCTCCTTGGACCTATCCCGAGGGCTGGCAGGCTTCTAAAGAGCCCAAAGAATCAGTCTGATACTGCTAAAAAAGGTTGTGTTGTTGCTGTTCTTTGCGTTGCTTTGTTTGTGAATTTTCTTAGTCAAAGTCCAGTGTGTTTGATGTGTGTGTATTTATGGGATGACTCCAGGAGTGGGGAGAGCCAGGAATGAGCAGAGAGAGTGCTAGTGATGGTGTGGGTAATTGGGCAATTTCCTGGAATAGTCAAGGGAATTTTAATTGGTAGATACTCAGGTAAAATGCTTTAGAAGCTGCTTAATATTAGAATGTTTCATGGGATAAATTGTCTTTTACTGAATTCTGGTGAGCTAACATTTTGAGAAGAAAAGATTTTTTTTCAGTTGATTGTTCTGTAAGATGACTACTTCTAGACTAGAAAATTGAATTGAATTTTGAAAATAAACTCTAGTATTTTCTTCCCTTTGCCAAATTTGATTCCACTGAATAAGCCACTGGAATGTCCGAGAAATTCTGTGGCAAGAAAGGTGCTGGGGTTGATATTGTTTATTAGCATATCCTGAAGTGACAGATTCATGAACTTTGTACAATTGTTCAAAAGGGCTTGGCAAGTGGGCACAGAAGCAAATGAGTGTAAGATGTTAAGTTGGGAAGAAATTGCTTCCTGTTGCTGCCACTGCTGCAAATTGAAAACAAGAGGATGAGTGAGTGAAAGTCACTCAGTCGCGTCCAAATCTTTGCGACCCCGTGGACTCTAGCCCACCAGGCTCCTCTGTTCATGAAATTCTCCAGGCAAGAATGCTGGAGTGGGTAGCCTTTCCCTTCTCCAGGGATCTTCCCGACCCAGGGATCGATTCCAGGTCTCCCGCATTACAGGCAGACTTGAACAAGAGAATGGGGGCTGGCTAATGCTTGTAACATATGGACACCCGTTTCCAAACACAAAGATTCTGAGCTCCCCAGTTCTACGTAAACCACATTTACTAGGTACATACCTAATTCTTCTATGAGAGACACGGCTCTGGTAGTCTTAAAAAGCCCGGGGTATGTAGACACTGCCCCCCACTAGGACTGTACAGCCTGTGATAACAAGAGCATCTATCTGATTTCTCAATCTGTGCACCTACTATGGCCCCTGGCATAAAGAAATCCCACAGAGGCCAAGAGAAGCCATTGGACTGATGTCTGATAAATAATCGAATAGAGAGATGGATAATTGGATAAGATGGGTGGGTAGATGGACAAAAATTTACCAACCAAAAATAAAAAACTGAGTTTTCTCTACATAGCAAAGTTGGCTGTAAACAACCCAAAGAGAAACCTGACTACAAAGACGTCTTGGAGGACGAGTCCTAGTGGAAAAGACTTGGAGAGGCAACCAGTTAAAAGAAGACATTCTCAGAGCCATTTGTTTATTTGGAAAGCTCAAGCTATTTTTTTCTTTCCTTGCATTGGCAGCATTTCTATGAACTGGTTGTTTCCTGACTCTGCAGATTTAATTATGAAGATACACTTTCTTATTTTAAAATAGCTGGATGAAACAAAAAGATTCCATTTTGACCTCCCAGATTTGTAACTTATTTTCAGAAAAATGTTAGCAAAGCCTTTTAATTCTTAGGATTTTATAAAGGAAAGCAAGGTGAATGCGTAGGTTATTTAGAAGCAAATGACATTTCGTTCTTGGTCTTATTAGTTAGATGATGTATCTAGTGTTCTATCTGCATGTGGCTAATTCTATGTAAGGGCTGTTTAGAGATGCTTCCTGCATCACAAGCCACTTGTCCTTTATTCACAGTCCACAGTGACACTGCAGGGAACAAATAAAATGAGATCTCTGTACACATCTCCCTTCTCTGAGATTAATAACGCTGCACTTTCAGCGGAAAAATTGTAGAGTGAAATCTCACCAAATTTTGCAAAATCAAATCTTCATAATGTTAATATAAATACAAAGAAACAAGTTTAAATAAACTGGCAGCTCCAGGTCTTTCTCGCCTCTTATAAAAAGCGTGGTTTTTGCAAAGGAAAATTTGAAGTATTAAAGGCAAAATAAGATATTCTTCATGTAGGCTGTTTCTGTATTTAGAAATTATTTGTTTGATGAAGAAACATGAAAAGAGCTTGGACAGTCAATCTTAAAGGAAATAAACCCTGAATATTCATTGTAAACACTGATGCTGAAGCTGAAGCTCCAACACTTTGGCCACCGGATGCGAAGAGGTGACTCATTGGAAAAGCCCCTGATCCTCGGAAAGATTGAGGGCAGGAGGATAAGGGGACAGCAGAGGATGAGATGGTTGGATAGCATCACTGGCTCAATGGACATGAATTTAAGCAAACTCCAGGAAACAGTGAAGAACAGGGAAGCCTGGTGTGCTGTAGTCCATGGGGTCACAAAGAGTTGAATGCAACTTAGTGACTGAGCAACAACAACAACAAAAGAACTTGGAAAACAAATTATAGAGAAAAATGGACCAACTCAATGCTTTGCAAAAATGGGTGTGAAGTAAACACTTGCTTTTTAGATTTGAGCGTATCTGGGAGGAAATCTTTTAAACAAAGCATTTTCAAACAAAATTTTAGCATGTTTCTGCCTTTAGAAAATGAAATTTCCTCTCCTCATTTTAGGGATGAACATGGGCTATAGCTTGGGGCCTCCTGGAGAGCAGACAGATGATGGTATAAAGAACTGTCTTCAGTTCTGGGACAGTTTGTCCCCCATGGGGTGCTAGAAATGCCTACAGACTTCTGTGGTTGTCCCAACATGACTGTGGGAAGGGAACCTGGCATCTAATGGGTACAGACCAGAGGTGCCCCCAAATATAGTACATCCTATAAAGTACAGGATGGCTGCACACAATGAAAGATCATCCAAGTTAAAATGTCAGTGGATGAGTTTGGAAATATCTACTATCAAGGGTTCAGGTGGGGGCCTGAAGTTGGAGGCTGGGGCTGGAAGCAGAATTTATGCAGCCAAAGATGAAGTGAGGACTCCTTTTCCCAATCTCCCCCTTCCAGGTGGGAAGGTCAAAGCAGCTGGTCATATCCAAGGAATACAGCCGCCATGTGTATTTAACCATCAGCCCATGTTTCAGTGTATGTTTTTGGTCTCTAACCAAAAGGTGACACTAGACGCCATTTAAATTTTTATCTTTGTCAAATTATGCCTTGGCTTTTGAAATTAATTGAAAGGATGCATTTTAATGAAAAAAAGCCAAGTGTGTTTATAAAATAACATCCTAGATTATAGTAAAATTAATTTGAATAAAACCATTATTAGTACACTGATCAGAAATGAAATGTTCTACACATGAAATACATTTCAAAAGTAATACGCTTCTAAAAACCCATTACAGAATTACAGCCCCTAAGGGGTTTCAAGAGATTATATACTCTTTTTGCTCCCTCTCTTTATTGGAGTGTAATCGCTTTAGAATGTTATATTAGCTTCTGCTGTATGACGAAGTGAATCAGCTGTGTGTATACGTATATCCCCTCCGTCCTGGACCTCCTTCTCCCCCGCCCCTTCACCCCACCCGTGGGCGTCACCGAGCGCTGAGCTGAGCTCCCTGTGCTATATGGCAGCCTCCCTCTAGCTGCCTGTTTCACACATGGTCGCGTATATACGTCAGTCCTAATCTCTCAATTCACCCCACCCTCCCTTTTCTCCCCTCTGTTCACACATTCATTCTCTATGTCTCTATCTCTATTCCAGCCCTACAAACAGGCTCATCTGAACCATTTTTTAAAGCTTCCACACATATTCATCAATATATGATATTTATTTTTCTCTTTCTGACGTACTTCACTCTGTGTGACAGAATCTAGGTCCATGCGCATCTCTACACATGACTCAATTTCACCCCTTTTCACTGCTGAGTAATATTCCCTTGTATATATGTACCACATCTTCTTTATCCGCTCCTCTATCCATAGGCACTTAGCTTGCTCTCATGACCTAACTACTGCCAGTAGTGCTGCAATGAACACGGGTGTAGGTGTCTTGTGAATTCTGATTTTCTCCAGATATACGCCCAGGAGTGGGGTTTCTGGACCACACAGTAGCTCTATTTTTCATAAGGAACCTCCATGCCCTCCATCGTGGCTGCACCAACTTACAAGAGATTATATGCTCTTGAGAATGAGACCAGTGAGTGAAAACTAATGAGAACGCAGCTGCTCCAGGGTGAGCATCACACCATGTGGAGGCTTCTCCAGGCCAGACTCGTCTAAGCACATTCCACTCTTCTGTATCACCCACTGCCATTGCCCTCCAGTCTGCTCCTCTAAACTCAGATGTGCCACAGGTGATTAAAGATATCAGGTACTTTATAACCCAGGACATTAAAAATAGCTGCTCTTTGGAAACAAAACTTTGGGGAAAATAAAATGTTTATCCTTTAACCTAGGTTAAAAAGGGGGCTTCCCTGGTGGCTCAGCTGGTAAAGAATCTGCCTGCAGTGCAGGAGCCCTGGGTTTGATCCCTGAGTTGGGAAGATCCCCTGGAGAAGGGAAAGGCTACCCACTCCAGTATTCTCACCTGGAGAGTTCCATGGAAAGAGGAGCCTGATGGGCTTAGTCCACAGAGTCACTGAGTCAGATAGGACTGAGTGACTAATAGTTTCACTTTCTTAGGTTAAAAAATACATACTGTTAATCAATCTCTTTACTCACTTAAAGAAGAGTCACTTTGCTTTCTATGGTCTTTTATGAGCCCTTCCATGTACTGAATTTTGTTTTTGTTATACCAGATATACTTTGGCCACCTGATGCGAAGAACTGACTCATTTGAAAAGACCCTGATTCTGGGAAAGATTGAAGGCAGGAGAAGAAGGGGACGAGATGGTTCGATGGCATCACTGACTCAATGGACATGAGTTTAAGTAAGCTCCGGGAGTTGGTGATGGACAGGGCAGCCTGGCGTCCTGCAGTTCATGGGGTCACCAAGAGTCGGACACAGCTGAGCTGAACTGATAAAATAATGGTATCTGCCACCTCAGGACTGCTGTTCACAAAAACGACCCACCCCTGTCGTGTGACACTCCCAGTTGTGTGAGGAGAAACAGTCTAAAATTAATAAACTGCTTCAAGTGTAGGATCTCTTCAGCGGTGACAAATGAGTCCAATATCCATTTATTATTCTTGCATCATTTCAGAGTCAATAAAGCCCTGTTTATACAGAACTTGCAAAATAACCTCATTTGTGCTTCTTTTTATTACTCATCATTAACAATTTTAAAGTATCAAATGTTTTCCTTTCTCTTACTGCCCTGCTTAAAGTGAATTTTCTAAATGAAAATTTGTCACACAGCTGCTTATACATATACATAAACAGTTAAAAGGAGTTATTGTTATGTCTGTGATTGTGATTTTCAGCCACAAGACTGGAGACTCCTGAAATCTTTGGTTCAAGGAACCATGGGACTTTCTCACCACACTCAGTTGCAAAATCTGCATGTCCTCAATGGGTAGGCAAGCTGACTTCCATTCCTGTAGATTACACTGAATTATCGTATCAGAAAATGAAGCTTTGGTCCCAATTACAGTTCAGAATTAGAATGCTTACATGGGTGGTTTTCCTTTTTAAGGACCCCTTTTTGCCTCTAGTTGAAGAGCTTGATTTATCAGTAAAGTGAAGATTGAGTGACATTTTGGAGACCAAAAGATAATTTTGAAATGAACAGAAGAGGATTAAAAACAAAACTTTTCTAAATAAGGCTCTGCTTATACCCAGACTGCAGTAACATTTATTTTTTTAAACTTTTTATTTTGTGTCGAGGTACAGCAGATTAACAATGTTAAGACAGTTTCAGGTGAACAGCAAAGGGACTTAGCCACACATATATATCCATTCTCCCCCAGACTCCCTCCCGTCTAGGCTGCCACATAGCGTTGAGCAGGGTTCCCTGTGCTACAAAGTAGGTCCTTGTTGGTTACCCGTTTTAAATACAGCAATACGTACGTGTTCATCCCAAACCCCGTAACTATCCCTTCTCCCCATCTTTTCCCCTCTGGGAACCATAAGTTCATTCTCTAAGTCAATGAGTCTCTTTTGTTTTGCAAGTAAGTTTATTTGTATCATTTCATTTTAGATTCCAAATATAAGGGATGTCATACCATGTATCGCCTTCTTTGACATTTCTCTCAGTATGAGGATTTCTGGGTCTATTCATGTTGCTGCAAATGGCATTATTTCATTCTTTTTAATGACTAATATTCCATTGAAGATACACACCACAACTTTTTTTTTAATCCATTCCTCTGTTCTCGGACATTTAGGTTGCTTCCATATCCTGGCTATTGCAAACAATGCTACAGTGGACATGAGAGTGCATACTGCAGATCATGCTTTTCTCCAGATATATTACCCTGCAGTAATATTTAAACGAAATTGTTTAGCATGGAGCCATGCCCATAGCAGGCATTCAATAAATGATAGCTCTATTGATAAAAATATTCAAGCAATCAGAGAACGTTCAAATTACAGAAAGCAATATTGTAAACAGGTTTCCTGGATCTCCCTTGTAAGCCAAGACCATAAATGGATTCTGAAGATGCCAATTTGTGCTTTCCATGGATAACCTTGAGATGCGCTTAAATGTGAATTTACGCGATCCCCAAGGATGCATGTAATTCCCTAACCTGTTGGTGAGAGAGTTCCCTCTTTACAAAAGGATAAAATTCTGTGATTCAAATACATTTTTTTATACATGGGAAAATGCAAAAAAACAAAGGAGTGAGAATCTAGCTACATCACCATGTCCTATTTCAATGGGAGCCGGGAAACAGACTGGAGGTTAATTGTTAAGTTGGGCTTCCCTGTTGGCTCAGTGGTGAAGAACCTGCCTGCCAAACCAGGAGTCCTGGGTTTGATCTCTGAGTTGGAAAGATCCCCTGGAGAAGGAAATGATAACACACTCTGATATTCTTGCCTGGAAAATCCCACAGACAGAGGAGCCTGGTGGGTGACAGTCTACAGGGTTGCAAAAGAGTTGGACACATCTTAGCAACTAAACAGCAACAGTTGTTAAGTTGTGTGATGATATTCATGGTGAAAACACTGCTTTGAGAAATCACCCTTAGGTTCAAAGTAAGTTTCAAATAACTCAAAGAAAGGAGATTTTTCAAATACCAGCATCATTGCTTTAAGAAGCTTAGCTGGTAAACCTGGAGTAGGGCTTTGCAAAGACATCATCGTGGAGCTGGACTGAGAGAGAGTTCTGTGAATCTCACCATGGAAAGGGTTTACCCAATAACCGCTCCAACTGGAAGGGATGACCAGAGGTCTTCCCAGGGCCTTCTTTATCTAGGCTCACCTGCTCTATTCCTTCATCAGCTTCTGTGTTTGAGCTGAAAAGAAGGGAATCTGTGGGATTCGAAGTCTTTCAAGTTTCAAAGAGACAGTCTCAGAGAAGGGTGCATCACCATGATGCAATGAAGATGCAGAGCAAAGCACTTTTCCTGGAAAGGAATAGCGGCAGCAATTCTGAGAGCTGCAGCGGGCAGATAGGGATGTGACAGCAGGGCTTTGGTTATCCCTCATGAACCAGAAAAAAAAAAAAAAATGAAGACATTTCTGTAGATCAGAACTCAAGAAACCAAAGTTAAATTAAGTGATACTAGGCTAAGTCACTTCAGTTGTGTCCGACTCTGTGCGACCCCATAGACAGCAGCCCACCAGGCTCCGCCGTCCCTGGGATTCTCCAGGCAAGAACACTGGAGTGGGTTGCCACTGCCTTCTCCAACGCATGAAAGTGAAACAGAAGTCGCTCAGTCGTGTCCAACTCTTCGCGACCCCGTGGACTGCAGCCTACCAAGCTCCTCCGTCCATGGGATTTTCCAGGCAAGAGTACTGAAGTGGGTTGCTTACTTAGCAGCAGCAGGCACCCTCTGGAGAAGATCCGAGAGGATTTAATGACACGTCATCTGGTGGCTCAGCTGGTAAAGAATCACCTGCAGGGCTGGAGACCTGGGTTTGATCCCTGGGTTGGAAAGACCCCCTGGAGAAGGGAAAGGCTACTCACTCCAGTATTCTGGCCCGGAGAATTCCATGGACTGCATAGTCCATGGGGTCGCAAAGAGTCAGACACGACTGAGCAACTTTCACGTTCATCATAGCGGCGTTCTTCACTCATAGCACATCATAGCAGTTGCTCCAGCTGGCTTGTCTCTGTTTATGACCATCAAATCTACGGAATGGGCTAAAGGTTTAAATTCAGGGGGCACATTTTTAAAAATCAATTTTTATTGTAGTGTTGTTGCTTTACAGTGCTGTGTTCATTTCTGCTGCACGGCAGAGTGAATCAGCTATACAGACACACACATCCCCTTTTTGAATTGCCTCCCATTTAGGTCACCACAGAGCATCACTTGGAATCCCCTGTGCTGTGCCGTGGGTTCTCATCAGCCACCTATTTTGTACATAGTAGTATATGTATATGTCATTCTAATCTCCCAGTTCATCCCACCCTCCCTTTCCCCTCTTGGTGTCCACATATTTGTTCTTTACATCTGTGTCTCTATTTCTGCTTTGCAAATAAGTTCATCTGTACCATTTTGAGCTCAATATATATATAAAAGAAGGTAAAGCAGCAGTGTTGATGATTGCTCGTCCCAAAGCTGTGCCCACTCCCACTGGCTGCCCACACTGCACACTGGACTGTGCATACACATACCATGCCTGTACCACACATGCGCACGCTGCATATACACACCAGGTATGCACTGGGCTATGTGCAGATACTGCCTACTATGCTGTGGACACATACGCACCGTGTATAACACGCTGTCCACCGCTAGAGTAGCGTACTATACACTACATCTCTGGATTGACTTATATCTCAGCGATGCCCAGCCTCCCTTTTTGCGTCTATTTTTGCTCTTTTCTCACTTCCTATTATTCTAGTGGGCTAAAGCACAGCCCTGCCTCCAGTGGGCGCAAACTTGAAGTTTAAGGAAGTCTCTGATTCAGTGTTGGGCTTCCCTGGTGCCTCAGAGGTTAAAGCACTTGCCTGCAATGTGGGAGACCTGGGTTCGATCCCTGGGTTGGGAAGATCCCCTGGAGAAGAAAATGGCAACCCACTCCAATATTCTTGCCTGGAAAATCCCATGGACAGAGGAGCCTGGTGGGCTATACTCCACAGGGTAGCAAAGAGTCGGACACGACTGAGCGACTTCACTTTCTGATTCAGTGTTAACCTGGCTCTCTTTTCATTCCTGCCTTTCTGCATTGTCCTTAAATTCACTTCCTGGCAAACTCCCAAGCCTGTCCTTCTGCAGTGTAAACGCAGACGCCTCAGTGAGCTGTGGGTGACCTCCCCCATCACTACTCCTGCAAATTTGCTTGGCCTTTTTTATGGTAACATTTTCCTTTCCTTCCAGAGGTGCTCTGTTCTTGCTCTATTTATATAAACTGAATTCCATTAACTCATTCCTTCCTGTTCTTTAGCATCAGTGCCGATGAAAAGGAAGGACTTTTCTGCAGCATGGGAATAAAGAGCGGTGTTTGCCTCCGTGGTGGTCCGCCTCTCTCCAGCCTCATCTCTCCTGCGCTCCCCTCTCCATCCATCCATCCATCCGTCTGCCCCACCTCCCTTCTCTCCCCCGTTCTCCCACCATACAGCTGCTTTGAACCGCGTGAGAGACAAACTGAAAATAACATAGTAAAAGATCTCGGAATCAACTTACAGGGCTCCCACCTTTGCACTGGTTAGTTTTCTCCAGCCCCTCTGCAGTGTGGAGCCTGAATCCCAGGGAAGATCCAGGTTTCATGGGACATGAAGCTTATACAATCTGGAGGTACTTCTTTAAGAAGAAGACTGCAGAATTATAAACACATAAGTAGATATGAAACTCAATGTTTATGTAAAATGACAAAGCACAACAAATTAAAAAATTTTAAGAGCCAGAAAAGTCCACAAACATTACAAAATCCAGGGGGAAAAAAGTAATACATTTTCCTGTGTATTTGGCCACATACTCTGATCATCTTTTTATCTGAAACAATTTGGCCATCACTTTCTGTAAAACAATATTGTATGATAGAAAGATCATGCAAACCTCCACCTGTGTATTTGGCTTCATACTCTGATTATCTTTTCATCTGAAACAATTTGGCCATCACTTTCTGTAAAACAATGTTGTCCATTAGAAATATCATGCAAATCTCCAATGTGTCACATATATGGTTTTCAGTTTTGTAGTAGTCATATTTAAAAGGGTAAGGCAGGGAAAAAGGAAGAGGTGGGAGTATTTTAACCCTATGTTTCATTTACGTCAATATAGCCCAAGTGTTACTGAAATGGAGCTGAACTCTCTGGCCCTTGCCTTGCCCCCACCCCACCCCGCCATGTCCCCATCCTGCTTTTTAGCCTGTGCAAAAACTTTAGCCAAAGAATAAGTTTAATCAGAAAAGTGAGAAAATGGAGAAACAAAGAAAACAGTTAAAGGAGATCAAATAATAATAGATTAGTCATTAATCATAGTCAAGGAACTTTAGTTCCTTTTCAAGGCTGTAGATAATATTCTGAGCCGTATCCTCTGAGCTGTCTTACAGATATTGAAACCCTCACCAGGTGGAGAGGTTAACTGTATCATGACCAGACTGTAGCCATGACATAAGTTGCCACAACTCTGAGAACTGGCCTCAAAGAAATGGAAACCAACTGACCCTGGAACTGAAGATTAACTGTGCTTGAAACAAGCAAGATGAAGCTGGTCAGACCACTGATCATCAGTTACAAGATGACTGTCAGAGCTGACTGTGCTGTTTCCACAGGTAGCCCCCTCTCTCTGTCTATAAAAGCTCTTGTCACCTGATTTGTCAGTGGGGTGGTGAGGGAGTCAGCCTTTGGACAGGTGTCCGCTCTTTCCTCACCCCTGATTGCTGGCATCCAAAATAAACCAAACTTTCCTTTCCACCAACTTGGACTCTTTAATGGCTTTTGAGCAGCAAGAAGCTGGACCCCACTCCTGGTTACACTGTGATATCAACCTTGTTGCTCTTCGGTAGCTAAGTCATGTCTGGCTCTTTGCAACCCCACGGACTACAGCACATCAGGCCTCCCTGTCCATCACCAACTCCCGGAGTCCACCCAAACCCATGTCCATCGAGTTGGTGATGCCATCCAACCATCTCATCCTCTGTTGTCCCCTTCTCCTCCTGCACTCAATCTTTCCCAGCATCAAGGTCTTTTCCAATGAGTCAGCTCTTCACATCAGGTGGCCGAAGTATTGGATCTTCAGCATCAGTCCTTCCAATGAATATTTAGGCATATTATTAATACAATATTAATGATTTACTTTACATTTTTTTCCTTAGTAAGTCTTCAAAATCTGATTCATGTTTTACCCATACATCACTTGTCAATCGCACCAGCCATGTCCCAAGTGCTCTGCAGGCATGTGGCTAGTGGCTGTGGTGTGAACTGAATGGCTTTATCAAGACTAGGAAGGTAACCCCGTCTTTATCCTGCCACGAAGGAGCAATCCTTATTTTCTGCTATTGATATTTGAGAAAGTTTCGTTTTAACTTTCCCAAGCTCGTTTTTGGTAGTGTAATGAACTAACTAGAGTGAGTGTCATGTTTAGAAAAGCTTCTATCAGCTTTCTGAAATATGAGCTGCAAAGTTTCAGGGCATTTCAAGCTTTCTTCTGCAGGGATTAATCTTAACTATTCTTTGAAATGATGACACCTCACTAACCAGTGTGTTGTCAGCACTCACACTGTAGTGGCTTATTGTATTACCTTTTATGTCAGAATTTCATGTCGAATCATGAACTTGAAAAAGAACCTGTATAAACGTGCTTGGGCAGGACCCTTTAGATGGAGGACAAGGGGATGAGATGGGAAAAATGGGTGAGATTCAAGGAGGGAAAGAAGAAGCTGTCTACTGCTTGTGAGAGGTTGGGAGTAGACCCTCAGCCTCGAGGTCAAGCTGCAAGGCCTGTATGTGAACCTCTATGTTGGAGAAACAATTCCTCAAGGTCTCTAGTGTTTCTGTACATCTTCTCAGTAGAGTGACTGATGGCTTTTTCCCAGGGCTAGCTTTCCAAGGCTGAGCACAGAAGCATTGATATTTTCGAACTGTAGTGCTAGAGAATACAATTGAGAGTCCCTTGGACAGCAAGGAGATCTAACCAGTCAATCCTAAAGGAAATCAACCCTGAATATTTACTGGAAGGACTGATGCTGAAGCTGAAGCTCCAATACTTTGGCCACCTGATGAGAAGAGCTGACTCATTAGAAAAGACCCTGATGCTGGGAAAGATTGAGAGTAGGAGGAGAAGGGGGCGACAGAAGATGAGATGGTTAGATGGCATCATTGACTCAACAGATGTGAGTTTGAGCAAATTCCAGGAGACAGTGAAGGACAGGGGAGTTTGGTGTGTTGCACTCCATGGGGTCACAAAGAGTCAGACCCGAATTAGCAACTGAACAACAAGCTTTCCTAGACTGTTTGCAAGTAACCGTGAAAAACAGAGAGAGTACCTTATGGCAAAAGGCCAGTTTGTTTCCTGACAGGGTAATAAAGTCTCCCTGTGGAAATGAAGGTCTGACGTGTGCGCTATATTCCTCATTTCTAACCTGGGGCTCTTGTGTCTTCCACCAGCATCTCATGAAACAGTACAGGCTCACTTGTTGGCATGCAAGGAGGTTAGGATCTTAGGCTCTCTGTAATTCCTGGCACACTGGGAGCATATGAAAGGCTGTAGGGTTAAGAGCAGGGTTAAGATCATTAGAATTCAAGACCTCTAAAGCCTAGGTGTTAGTTCTAGAAAGTCTTGTAGGTCTTCACAGAACCATTCAACTTCAGCTTCAGCATTATTGGTCAGGGAATAGACTTGGATTACTGTGATATTGAATGGTTTGCCTTGGAAATGAACAGAGATCATTCTGCCATTTTTTGGGATTGCATCTGAGTACTGCATTTCAGACTCTTTTGTTGACCATGATGGCTACAACATTTCTTCTAAAGGATTCTTGCCCACAGTAGTAGATATAATGGTCATCTGAGTTAAATTCACCCATTCCAGTCCATTTTAGCTCACTGATTTCTAAAATGCCCATATTCACTCTTGCCATCTCCTGTCTGACCACTTCCAATTTCCCTTGATTCATGGACCTAACATTCCAGGTTCCTATGCAATATTGCTCTTTACAGCATTGGACTTAACTTCCATCACCAGTCACATCCACAACTGGGTGTTGTTTTTGCTTTGGCTCCATCTCTTCATTCTTTCTGGAGTTATTTCTCCACTGATCTCCAGTAGCATATTGGGCACCTACTGATTGGGGAGTTCAACTTTCAGTGTCCTATTTTTTCCTTTTCATACTGTTCATGGGATTCTCAAGGCGAGAATACTGAAGTGGTTTGCCATTCCCTCCTCCAGTGGACCACGTTTTGTCAGAACTCTCCACCATGACCTATCCGTCTTGGGTGGCCCTACATGACATGACATAGTTTCATTGAGTTAGACAAGGCTGTGGTCCATGTGATCAGATTGGTTAGTTTCCTGTGATTGTGGTTTTCAGTCTGTCTGCCCTCTGATGGAGAAGGATAAGAGGCTTACGGAAGAGAGACTGACTGAGGGGAAAACTGGGTCTTATTCTGATGTGCAGGGCCATGTTCAGTAAATCTTTAATCCAATTTTCTGTTGAAGGGTGGGGCTGTGTTCCCTCCCTGTTATTTGACCTGAAGCCAAACTATGGTGGAGGCGATGAAGACAGTTGTGGATGTGACTGGTGATAGAAGCAAGGTCCGATGTGTAAAGAGCAGTATTGCATAGGAACCTGCAATGTTAGGTCCATGAATCAAGGGAAATTGAAAGTGGTCAAACAGCAGATGGCAAGAGTGAACGTCGACATTCTAGGAATCAGAATAGGAATGGACTGGAATGGGTGAATTTAACTCAGATGACCATTATATCTACTTCTGTGGGCAGGAATCCCTTAGAAGAAATGGAGTAGCCATTTTGGTCAACAAAAGAGTCCAAAATGCAGTACTTGGGTGTAATCTCAAAAACGACAGAATGATCTCTGTTCATTTCCAAGGCAAACCATTCAATATCACAGTAATCCAGTCTATGCCCCAACCAGTAATGCTAAAGAAGCTGAAGTTGAATGGTTCTATGAAGACCTACAAGAACGTTTAGAACTAACACCCAAAAAAGATGTCCTTTTCATTATAGGGGACTGGAATGCAAAAGTAGGAAGT
>NW_011495018.1:4338441-4339076 GCF_000754665.1 Bison bison bison | reverse complement strand
ACATCACCAGATGGTCAACACCAGAATCAGATTGATTATATTCTTTGCAGCCAAAGATGGAAAAGCTCTATACAGTCAGCAAAAACAAGACTGGGAGCTGACTGTGGCTCAGATCATGAGCTCCTTATTGCCAAATTCAGACTTAAATTGAAGAAAGTAGGGAAAACCACTAGGCCATTAAGGTATGACCTAAATCAAATCCCTTATGATTATACAGTGGAAGTGAGAAATAGATTTAATGGACTAGATCTGATAGATAGAGTGCCTGATAACTATGGACTGAGGTTCGTGACATTGTACAGGAGACAGGGTCAAGACCATCCCCATGGAAAAGAAATGCAAAAAGCAAAATGGCTGTCTTGGGAGGCCTTACAAATAGCTGTGGAAAGTAGAGAAGTGAAAAGCAAAGGAGAAAAGGAAAGATATAAGCATCTGAATGCAGAGTTCCAAAGAATAGCAAGAAGAGCCTTCCTCAGCAAGCAATGCAAAGAAACAGAGGAAAACAACAGAATGGGGAAGACTAGAGATCTCTTCAAGAAAATTAGAGATACCAAGGGAATATTTCATGCAAAGATGGGCTTGATAAAGGACAGAAATGGTATGGACCTAACAGAAGCAGAAGATATTAAGAAGAG
>NW_011495018.1:4327228-4338219 GCF_000754665.1 Bison bison bison | reverse complement strand
CAAGCCAGGCTTCAGCAATACATGAACCGTGAACTTCCAGATGTTCAAGTTAGTTTTAGAAAAGGCAGAGGAACCAGAGATCAAATTGCCAACCTCTGCTGGATCATCAAAAATAGGAAGAGAGTTCCAAAAAAACATCTATTTCTGCTTTATTGACTATGCCAAAGCCTTTGACTGTGTGGATCACAAGAAACTGTGGAAAGTTCTGAAAGAGATGGGAATACCAGACCACCTCACCTGCCTCTTGAGAAATCTGTATGCAGGTCAAGAAGGAACAGTTAGAACTGGATATGGAACAATAGACTGGTTCCAAATAGGAAAAGGAGTATGTCAAGGCTGTATATTGCCACCCTGCATGTTTAACTTCTATACAGGGTACATAATGAGAGACACTGAGCTCGATGAAGCAATAGATGGAATCAAGATTGCCGGGAAAAATATCAATAACCTCAGATATGCAGATGATACCACCGTTATGGAAGAAAGCAAAGAAAAACTAAAGAGCCTCTTAATGAAAGTGAAAGAGGAGAGTGAAAACATTGACTTAAAACTCAACATTGAGAAAACTAAGATCATGGCATCTGGTCCCATCACTTCATGGCAAATATATGGGGAAACAGTGGAAATAGTGACAGATTTTATTTTGGGGGGGCTCCAAAATCACTGCAGAAGTGACTGTGGCCATGAAATTAAAATGCTTGCTCCTTGGAAGAAAAGCTATGTCCAACCTAGACAGCATAGTAAAAAGCAGAGACATTACTTTGCCAACAAAGGTCTGTCTAGTCAAGGCTATGGTTTTTCTAGTAGTCATGTATGGATGTGAGAGTTGGACTATAAAGAAAGCTGAGCACTGAAGAATTCATGCTTTTGAACTGTGGTGTTGGAGAAGACTCTTGAGAGTCCCTTGGACTGCAAGGAGATCCAACCAGCCCATCTGAGACTCCCTTGGACTGCAAGGAGATCCAACCAGTCCATCCTAAAGGAAATCAATTCTGAATATTCATTGGAAGGACTGATGCTGAAGCTGAAGCTCCAATACTTATTGATAATCAATCTCTTTACTGACTTAAAGAAGAGTCACTTCATTTTCTATAGCCTTTTAGGAGCCCTTCCATGTACTAAACTTTGTTTTTGGTATACCAGATATATTTTGGCCACCTGATGTGAAGAATTGACTCACTGGAAAAGACCTTGATGCTGGGAATGATTAAAGGTTGGAGGAGAAGGGATGATAGAGGATGAGATGGCTGGATGGCATCACCGAGTCAATGGTCATGAGTTTGAGTGAACTCCGGGAGTTGGTGATGGACAGGGAGGCCTGGCATGCTGCAGTCAGTGGGGTCCCAAAAAGTCGAAAACAACAGAGCGACTGCACTGAACTGAACTGAAAGCCTGAGTATGGCTTCAACTCTATGTTTTGCAGGCTTGAAACTGGCTGTACTAACTTTACACATAAAGGTAACTGAAAATCACGTCTGCCGTGAAACCCAAACAAAATGCATCCTCAATCAAATTCCTAGAACCAACCCCCCAAATGCTTGTGACCATTCTACACCACCCAAAATGAGCAGAAATTGCAGTAGAAACACGCAGCAGTCAAAGCCGATTGGAGTTAAAATATTTCACATTGGTAAATTTCACAACTCTGTGAACACATTTTTTCCGATAGCCTTCCTTTGGGCTGAGAGGCTTCCAAGGTGGCACTAGTGTTAAAAAATCCACCTTCAATGCAGTAGAGTCAGATTCGATCTGGGTCAGGATGATTCCCTGGAGGAGGAAATGACGACCCACTCCAGTATTCTTGCCTAGAAATTCCATGGGCAGAGGAGCCTGGCAGACTGCGGTTCATGGGATCGCAAAGAGTTGGACATGACTGAGCGTGACCACACACAGCACATATGGCCTGAATGGGTCTCTTGCACATGAGATAAATTCATTTTTTTAAAGGAGATATGCATTTTTAAAATTTTATTTAATTTTTTGGCCATACTACATGGCATGTAAGATCTTAGTTCCCTGACAAGGGGTCCAACTCATGCCCCTTGCATTGAAAGCACAGAGTCTTCACCACTGGACCTCCATGGAAGTCCTGAGATAAATTCTTAACTTGTAGATGGTGGTGTCCTCAAACCCCACCTCCCAGTGAGATGCTCCAAGCACATTCTTTCTCCACCAGCTGAGTTTTCTGTCAGGGTGTCTGTTTCCAAATCTGTTTTGGCCAGCTTATCCTTGAAGGGCTGGGGACTTTCTCAGCACTCTTAGAGCAGGGATTTGGTGCTCCAGACACTTTTGCTTAATTCTTTTTTAAAATGTAAAATGACTATACAATAATATGTACACAGCTAAACTCACACATTTGCTGAGTTTTGACAAGCGCAGACATCTATATGACTCTGATCCCTATCAAGTGAGAAATGTGATTTTTCCTGCCATATCAGTAAACAAGGCTGTCACAGTCATCGGTGATTGCAGCCATCATGGATGGTGTACCTGCAAGCCTGAGGAAACTCAGGAAGGAAAAGAAGACCTGTCATCTATCAGCCATCAGACTGCAGCCACTCCCTATGGTGAGCCTTGAGGAAACTCAGGATATGAAAACACAGGATGCTGGCCCCAGATAGTCGAGGTACATATCAAAGGAATGATTTCAGTGAGTCCAGCCTCCTGCATCTTCCCATACATAGAAAAGTACTAAATTTCCTAACTTAGGATATCTAGTTTTCTTCCCTTAATAAGCATCTGTTGATGTTCTAACTACCTGCTTCTTGTTGCAAAACTTCTGTATAATCTGGCTCCCCCCTCACCTGCTCTGACCAGTTCTTTCAGGATTACTTGAGATGCTACCTCATGGGCTTGAAGTCCTAAAATTCCCACCTAATAAAACATAACTCTCAACTTTTAGGTTGTGAATCATTTTTTGAGTCCATACAAGGTACGAAGCATTATCATAAGTCCATAAATTTCCCTCCTGCCCTTCCCCAGTCAAACCATGGTGTGCTATGATGTTCAAAAATTTTTCATTAAACTTTTGATTTTGAGATCATTGTAGATCCACATGCAGTTGTAAGAAATAACATAGAAAGACCCTGTGTGCCTTTTCCACAGTTTTCTCCAAGGGAAGCATCTTTTAAAGCTGAAGCACAATTTCACAACCAGATACTGACACTGATACAGTCAAGACACAGAGCATCTCCATCTCACAGGGATCCTTCAAGTTGCCCCTTGATAGCCACACTTCTCCCCTCCCCACATCCTCTTAACCTCCAGCAACCACTTATCTGTTCTCCATTTTTATCATTTTCTCTGCTCAAGAAAAGTCTGTAAATATTATCATGCAGTATGTTGGGTTTTCAGATTGGCTTTCCTCACCAGCCCCTGCCAGCCCCACCCTTTGCCATTCTCTGGAGGTTAATCCAGGTTGCTGCATAAGCCAGTCATTCCCTTTTTACTGCTGAGGAGTCTTTCGTGGTGTGGATGCACCCGGCTGTTTAATCGCTTGGTTGTTGGAGGACACCTGGGTGGCTCCCTGTTTTTGGTTACTGTAAGGGGAGCTGCTATCCACGTTTGTGCACAGATCTTTGTGTGAATAGTAGGCTTCATTTCTCTGTGCGTTGCTGAGTCAAGTGGTATTTGCAGGTCTATTTTTTTAAGAAACTGCCAGGCTGTCTTCCATGCTGACTGGACCATTTTGTATTCTTACCAGTGATGAATGTGTGATCCAGCTTGTGGCTTCTTTTGCTTCAGGATTGGGATGTATGAGGGAAAAAGAAATCCCAAAGAACCTTCACTCTGTGGTTCCTTGGGTCCTGAGATCCTTAACTAGCTTGCCTTCCTCTTCCCATATTTTAGAGTTCTTTCAGATTTATTTTGCATGTGTAATATCAGGGGTATTTAGTTGTACTTAATTGGAAAAAGAGGGGAAAGTACGTCGACTTCATCCTTCCAGAAGCAAAAGGAAGTCTACATTTGATTCCTTTTAAATACAACTTACTGATATACAGTTTACATGCAGAAAAATCCCCACATTTCCAATGAGCAGCTAATGTTTTATACCTGTAGGCACCCACGGCGACCACCACCCCACTCAAGGTACCGAACATTTCCAATTCATCATCTTTCAGATAACCACTAGTCTGACTTTTACTACCACAGATTAGTTTTGCCAATTTTTGAAATTCCTATTAAAAAAATCATATGGTTCATTTTGTTCTTTGCTTCTTTTATTTTGCAGCATCATATTTTTGAGATTCACCCATATTATTTGGAAAACTCTTGCTTTTTACTGAATAGCAGTTAATACATCACAGTTAATTTATCCTTTTTAAAAGTGGGTCTTAAAGGGCAATTTGATGCCAACAAGCTGAGGGACTGGAGATAATATTTGGGCTGGTATGACCACGGATGCATAGGTTATAAAGATAAAGATTGAAAAGAACAATCAGAGCAGTTTCATATATTTTGTTAACAGGTTAATATGAAATGTATCATTTACCTTCCTCAAACACAGTAATTTTAGGAAAAGCCTTTTAGGTGCCCATGGATATCCATACCTTTCGAAATTCTGATTAACTGAGAGCTAGAAGTCTGTGTGAAATCTGCCTTATTCATGCTCTCAGAAGCGACCACAGGGTCACTACCATTTTACCAGAAATATGCCTGCTATAAAGTGATAAATAAGGAAAATGCGATTCAACAACTGGCCCGAAAAGACTCTTCATTTGCTTTTAAAAATTGGAGAAGCCACTTCATGTTGTTTTGCTTGTAAAACAAAGCACCATCGAAAGCAATAATGAAATGTTAACTCAATTACAGAGGCGAATTTTGTTTGCAGAGATTTCCCTCTATAACAGGCAATGACAAATATTGCTGCTAAAGACAGGGAAGGGATAACATGCCAGTGGTCTCGGGCTGTAGAAAGATCACCTCTGAGCCACCAAAGTTGTGACTGGTTCAGAAAAGCATTCACTGGGGGCTTGCTACATGCACAAAGCACTCAGTGCATACCAAGGAGGATGCAAAGATCCTGCCCAGAAAGAGCCTGCAAATTCATAGGGAGAAAAGACCGATGCATGGAAAATAAAATAATTGTGCACGATTTCTTACTAACCCCACTGTATTGGTTCATAAGGGCTTCCCTGGTGGCTCAGCTGGAAAGAATCCGCCTGCCAATGCAGGAGACGCAGAATCAATCCTTGAGTCGGGAAGATCCCCTGGAGAAGGGAATGGCAACCCACTCCAGTATTCTCGCCTGGGAAATCCCATGGACAGAGGAGCCTGGCCAGCTAGAGTTCATGGTTTTGTAAAGGAGTTGGACATGACTTGGTGACTAAAACAACAAATTATTTCATAAATCCTTCACAGAAGAGCTCACCCAGCAAGCCTGGAGGTAATGATACAGGGAAGATAGTCCTTTTGTTCTGAAGTGAGTGGAACTCAGACACTGGTAGCTTTTGCCCAGGGTTTTATCCCAGACAGGAGCTGGGATGCCCTCCCTCAGGGTGCCTTGTGCTGAACTGCACTTGTGCGGAGTGGGAAAGTGCCCAAAATGACCTCCCCCAGAATGGCTAGGAATTGGGGGGAGGGACAGAAAAGGATGTACACTTCGGAGAGGAAGCTGAATCTTCAACAGTGGATGCAGTAGGTCCGCCTCCTCACAAAGAGGAAGTTGTATGAGCCAAGCCTTTGTTGCTCACCAGAAAAGTCAGGTTTAGGGATAAGTGTTCTGGAGATAAAGTTGCGTTTGGATGTCCTGACTTCCAGTACCAGGGGATGAAAGAGGAAACACTAAATTGTAAAGGAGAGCTGGGACCAGAATTGAAGAGGACAAAAAATCAGAGAATTGATGGTGGCTGGGACCAGAGACCAGGGACCAGGGTAGTGAGTGAAGTCGCTCAAGTCGTTTCCGACTCTTTGAGACTCCATGGACCTACCAGGAGCCTACCAGGCTCCTTCATCCATGGCTTTTTCCAGGCAAGAGTACTGGAGTGGGTTACTATTTCCTTCTCCAAGGGACCAGGGTAAGAGCCGTGGAAACAGTAAGATGTGCAGTTCTGACGATGTGTGCATCTGTTTTTTCCCCATGTTCTTCTTCTTGTCTTTGTTGTTTAGGTAGTGTTCAGTCTTTTTATTGAAAGGCAGGCATGAGGTCCTGGGTGAAAGGAGGTGAGGGAAAAGGTCTTCAGTGAGGGATTTGTAAAATTAGTATTATCTCTTCCTGAAATCATCAATGATGTTATTTGGAGTTTTCTCCCTGGAAGATGTTTTAATCTACAAATTTAATCTCTTTTCTAAGCGAACTCTGGTAGTTTTATGTCTTTCTATGTGTTTGTCCATTGTATCCAAGTTATTGAATGCGAAGAGCTGACTCATTGGAAAAGACTCTGATGCTGGGAGGGATTAGGGGCAGGAGGAGAAGGGGACGACAGAGGATGAGATGGCTGGATGGCATCAATGACTCGATGGACCTGCGTCAGTGAACTCTGGGAGTTGGTGATGGACAGGGAGGCCTGGCGTGCTGTGATTCATGGGGTCGCAAAGAGTCGGACACGACTGAGCGACTGATCTGATCTGATCTGATCTGATTGAATGTACTGGCATAAAGTTGTTCATAATATTCCTTTATTTTTAATACCTATAAAATCTGTTTTTGTTGTCAAGTATTTCAGTCCTGATATAGATCATTATTGCCTGCTCTCTTTTTTTCTTTCAGCCTGGCTAGAAGCTTTTTGACCTTTTTTATTTTCTTGAATAAACAGCTTTAGGTTTCATTGATTTTTCTCCTCTGACTTCCTATTTTGCATTTCACTGTTTTCCACTCTGATCTTTATTATCTATTTTCTTCTGCTTACTTTGGGTTTGAGTGGCTCTCTACTTTTTAAATTTTCTTCAGGAGGAACTAGAGCTCATAAATTGTGATTTTTAGTGCTATAAATTTCCTTCAAGTATTACATTAATTGCATCATGCAAATTCTGGCATATTGTTCTTCAGATATATTAACATATTTTTAAAATGCTGTGTTTTTGCTTGAAACTACTGTTTTAAAATACTTTCTGTTTCCCTTTTGATTTCTTCTTTAACCCACTGATTATTTAAAAATATATTATTTAGCTTCCAAATAATTGGGAATTACCTGTTATCTCTCTATTATAGATTTCTAATTTAATACTGCTGCTGCTGCTAAGTCGCTTCAGTCATGTCTGACTCTGTGTGACCCCATAGACGGCAGCCCATCAGGCTCCCCCGTCCCTGGGATTCTCCAGGCAACAACCCTGGAGTGGGTTGCCATTTCCTTCTCCAACGCATGAAAGTGAAAAGTCAAAGTGAAGTCATTCAGTCGTGTCCGACTCTTAGCGACCTCATGGACTGCAGCCCACCAGGCTCCTCCGTCCATGGGATTTTCCAGGCAAGATACTACTGTGACTAAATAATATACTTTGTATAAATCAAATCCTTTTAAATGTGTTAAGATATATTTTAAAGCTCAGAATTTGGTTAATTTGAGTAAACAATCTGTGTGCACTTGAAAAAAATGTGTATTCTGCTATGTTTGATGGAGTGCCCTAAAATTGTTGATTATGGCAATGTGATTGATCAGACTATGATGAGGTTCTATTCAACTCTATGCTGCATATGAGATGTGCACTTGAAACAAAAAGAAATAGGTTAAAAGTAACACAACAGTAAAAGACATGATTACACTGATCAAAAGAAAGCTGAATTGGCTATATTAATATCAAAGTGAATTTCAGATTTCCTTACTCCATTTTTTGTCTACTTGTTCTGGCAGTTATTGGAACAGAGGAGTGCAATCTCTGACAGCTTTGAACTTGTCTATTTCTCTTTTCAATTACATTAGGCTTTTGCTTCACATATTTGGAAACTTTCTTAATAAGTACATAACTGTTTAGGATTGT
The DNA here is from genome assembly GCF_000754665.1 of Bison bison bison. Lineage (NCBI taxonomy): Eukaryota > Metazoa > Chordata > Mammalia > Artiodactyla > Bovidae > Bison > Bison bison. The sequence continues at coordinate 4,330,305 of NW_011495018.1, read as the reverse complement.
TGTGTGTTCTAGATGAATTGACCCATATATCATGATGAAATGACTTCATCTCTGGTAATATCCTTTGCCCTAGAATCTACTTTGTTTGAAGGCTTGGAAAATTTAGGATTTTTTTTTTTTTTTTCCTGTCTTTCCCCCTTCTGTTCATCTTTGCAGACTTCAGTCACACATACAGTAGGCCACTGGAATTTTCCTTACAGCTCACGAATTCTCTACTAATTGTTTTCAGTCTTTCTCTCTCTGTATTTTATTATGGGCAGTTGTGGTTCCTCTGTCTTCAACCACTCTTCTCTTCTGCAATGTCTAATCTGCCATGAATACTATACAGGGTCTCACAGGCCAGGCGCTTGGTGCAGAGCTCTCGGGTACCTTTTTAAATAAGTGGGAGAAGCAGGCCCAGGGACTGTCAAGGGCCTAACAGCTATGTTTAGAGCAAAAGACTCTTGACACAGGCTTTTCTGATTTAAGAGTTTATGACCTGGAAGCAAGGAGATAGAAGGATGGCAAGCCATTCATCAGCTCTTCCCTCTAACAATTTCCTCCAACTCTAGTTTTCTGGCAATTGTTACATTTTTACAGCATGAGAGGAGCGTGAGTACAGGATAGTTGTCATTCCGCCCATAATGCATAACTGCTACCAGAATGATCTGATGTAAATAAAGTATGTTTATAATTATAGTGAACTGTAATTTTAAATAAAATGAAAATTGGGGGTCTACAACACATCTCAAAACATCTTATTACCAGAGAGCAGTTTTGAATGCAAATGCCCTAACCTATTATTAAACATGAGCACATTTTTGAAGTATAACTATGAGTCAGTCACGGTAGCTCTGACATGATGATAAGAGACTATAGAAAGCATGTGAGCAATGTTGAAGGTTTAGAAATAAGGTTGAGAAGTGAGGCCAATGACAAGATGAGCAGCCCTCAGAACTGTCGAGGTCGCCAAAAACAAGGGACATCTGAGAAACTGCCACAGCCAAGCGGAAACTAAGGGAACGTGATGACTAAATGAAACGCTGAATGGAATCCTGGAACAGAAAGAGACATTCGATTAAAAAAAAAACAAAAACAAAGGCTAGCTGAATAAAACATGGACTAGTTAAAAATACATCAATATTAGTTTGTGAGTGGTAACAAACAAATCATAATAATGTGAAATGCAATAAAAAGGGAAATTGGTATGATGTACCTGGTAACTATCAGTCCCATCTCCCCAATTTTTCTATAAACTGAAAATTGTTCTAAAAAATAAACCTGCTTAAAAGTAGAGAGATAATGGGAAAGGAGTTGTGGAGAAGGCAATGGCACCCCACTCCAGTACTCCTGCCTGGAAAATCCCATGGACAGAGGAGCCTGGTGGGCTTCAGTCCATGGGGTCGCTAAGAGTCAGACATGACAGAGCAACTTCACTTTCACTTTTCATTTTCATGCATTGGAGAAGGAAATGGCAACCCACTCCAGTGTTCTTGCCTGGAGAATCCCAGGGACCGCAGAGCCTGGTGGGCTGCCATTTCTGGGGTCGCACAGAGTCGGACACGACTGAAGCGACTTAGCAGCAGCAGCAGCAGCAGAGTTCCTGTGGCGCTGCACTGAATTGGTTTTGCTTAGCTAGTTATAGTATTTAGTTACCTTCATAGCTGGAGTTCCATTTTCTTGGAGCACTGCAGTCATACGAGCATGCTGTCTCTTCAGTCATGTCCGACTCTTTGCAACCCTATGGACTGTAGCCCACCAGGCTCCTCTGTCCATGGGATTCTCCAGAAAAGAATACTGGAGTGGGTTGCCATGCCCTCCTCCAGGGGATCTTCCTGACCCATGGATCAAACCCATGTCTCTTCTGTCTCCTGCATTGGCAGGTGGGTTCTTTACCACCAGCACCACCTGGGAAATTGCCGCTATGCAGGTATCACTACCTGTGCTGAGTCACTCGTTTTATCTTGCTCGGTACTCCAGGCACCTGTGCACGTGGATGTTTAGGCACACCTGCAAACATAAAACAAGAACACACGTGGCTTCAGTGCAGAATTTTTGAGCTTACTTTTGCTTTGTTGAGCCAATGCTCTTAAATCTTCCATGTTTTGTGCACAATACCTCCTGGTTCAAGGTAAAGCCATTCACAGGGACAAGTGGGATGAGGAAGAGGCCAGAATGCACCAGGGAAAAGATGAGCCTTGAGATTTTCCTGGCCGTCTTCAAATCCATCATGTCACGTTTGTGACAATTTATTGTCACGCTTCGGAGAAGGCAATGGCACCCCACTCTAGTACTCTTGCCTGGAAAATCCCACGGACGGAGGAGCCTGGTAGGCTGCAGTCCATGGGGTCGCTAAGAGTCGGGCACGACTGAGCGACTTCACTTTCACTTTTCACTTTCATGCACTGGAGAGGGAAATGGCAACCCACTCCAGTGTTCTTGCCTGGAGAATCCCAGGGACGGCGGAACCTGGTGGGCTGCCATCTAGGGGTTGCACAGAGTCGGACACGACTGAAGCAACTTAGCAGCAGCAGCATTGTCATGCTGAAATGTTTGATTTGTTTAGAAACAGTAAATTGTAAAAAGGACAGTGGGGCTGCTGATGAAGTTGAAAGAACAATGCCATTTTATTCTCACTTGATTTGAATATTATTTAAATGTAAACCAAATGACACTGACTTTTGATCTGAATATTCACAAGCTGCTCACCAGTGTCGTTTGGGAGGCCTGTTTCATGTATCAGGCTGGACAGACAGAGCATGTTTTGCACTGCAAGATGCTGTGAGTGTTATAACTCAGCACTTACCGGAGGATGTGGCATCAGCAGAGTCATCGGGATGCTGCTCTGAGCTATAACACTCATCATGGATGCTGAGCAGAAATAGGACTTAGACAATTTCAGCATAAAGCTTAGTAACAGTAGTCGTAATAATAACAATAGTCAGCTCCATTTCCTGAGCTGCTGGGGGGGACAGGCCCCACACTGCAAGCTCTCTGTCTTAATCTTCCCACAGCCCTGGAGGCCAGCAGATCTTGTCCCTGCACTCCTTGGACGGATGCCAAAGCTGATGTTCAAGAGGTTTTCGTGTCTTCACCAC
>NW_011495018.1:4302033-4327128 GCF_000754665.1 Bison bison bison | reverse complement strand
TCTTCACCACAGCCCCGTAGCTTGCGGACGGCAAAGCTGGGACTGTTCATTAGTGTTGCTGGCAGCACTGGGTTCCAAGACCCAGGTATTACCAACTGGTCTACCCAGGGGCCTTTCTTTTTTATTCACAAGCTTTGTCATGAGAACTTACACATTTTCAGAAAAGTTAAAAGAGCAGTACAGTGAACATGCATGCATTCTTCCTCTAGGCTTGATACTTGTGAGTGTTTTGCTTCTTTCTCTCTCTGTGTGTAGGTGTGTGTGACCTTTTTGGCTGCACAATTTGAGAATAAACTGCAAACACCGTGAAAGTCACTCTCAGATTCCTCGACATGCACCTCCTGAGAATAAGGACATCAAGGGAAGGATATCCTGGACTATCTTCTTCCAAAAAGAAAATTGAAGTTCAGATGAGCCCTCTCTTTTGGAATCCCTCTCTTTTGGAAAGCTTTTCATCCTCCTGAGCTAGTGCGTGATTCTCCCAAAGTCTGACCCCAGTAGTCACATCTCCTTACCACCACAGCTAGCTACGTGATCCTGACCACTCAACACCAACAGCTCGATGCTGCTGAGCCTCGAACTGCCCATTCCATGCATTGACATCTATTCCACTCACTTTCTAAGGCCCAGTGAATGCTTCCCCCAGTGTCATGGTCTGTGAGGCAGTAGGCATCTCTCTACTCAACAACCCTCCAAGTATTCTGTGTTCCTTATTTATTTTTTATTCAAGTATAGTTGATTGGGAGTTCCCTGGTGATCCAGTGGTTAAGACTTCCAATGCAAGGAATGCAAGTTTAATACCTGGTCGGGGAACAAAGGTCCCACATGCTGGGGAGCGACTAAGCTTGTCTGCTGCAGGGAAGACCCCGCATGCCACAGTGAAGGCCTGGTACAGCCAAAAATTAAATAAATCAACAAATATTCAAGCATAGTTGATTCATAATACTCTATTTGTCTCAGGTGTACAACACCACAGTGATACAATATTTTTATAGAATATACTCTACTTAAACTTACCATAAGCAATGGCTATATTCTCTGTATTGTATAATATATCCAGGTTCTGCTTTGCTCTCTAAGGGCTGTTGCTCTGTCTGACCCTCTCATTGGGACGCAAGCTCCCCCAGGGCAGAGGGTGAACAGTTCATCACTAAATCCCCTCCCTCCTTGCATGAGACACAAAGGCTTAAGCCATAGCAGGTGCTTAATAAACACATTGCATTGTATGGATCAACTTGCTGAAGGTAAATGGGACATCATGATCACTCCAGAGTTCAGAGACTGGAAATCTTCTCCTTTCTTAATACAAGAAAAAAAATTTTTAATGATTCATAGTTGCAAACACATACATAAAAACCCCACAGCACTAGAGTGGACTCAGTATCTCAGACGGTAGCACTTCAGGACAGAAGTACCTTCGTTTCCTTCAAATGCCATCATAGCAAAACGAGCTGGCCATGTTATAAAGTCAACTAGGGCTTTTTGTATCAGCAGATAGTTTGACTCTGCTTATACCGGGGATTTTAAACCATGCAGGGAAGAATGAAATACTACTAAAAAGAAAATCAAGATTGACGAAACTATAGAAAGGGAAACATTTCTCTCTACAAAAGTGCCTAAAACACTCAAAGAATGCCATGAAAAAAGGTTGTTAACAGCAGATAGTTCAACAGTTAACATTATTATACCCAACTGCCAAAGTGGTAGGAAAAGGCAGTAAATGAAGCAGTTGAAATGAACAGAGCCTGTTTAGAAGGAGAAGTCGTGTAGAAAAAAAAATATATATATATATATATATTGTATTTCTGAATGCAACAGCTGCATGTAAGTGTGACAAGATCCTGGCTCAAATTACAGCTTTGCATTCCGCCCCCCTTCACAGGGTCTAATCTGCTCTCCTAAGACCTGGCGAGGCTGGCAGCGAATGCATCAAGAGCGTCTTTCCCAGCGTGGTGATATGACAGCTGTTTGATGAACAGCTGCCTCATGTGAATTTCGGGTCAGGCTGCACACAAACACAGGCTCTCGGCTAGCTCGGAGAAATGAACGCCAGCCTGCTGGCGTTCCCTGGCAAAACCCTGTGAGATGACCCCATTCAGTACACGGGCAGCTGTGGGTTTTTTTTTTAAAGATATAAACAATCTGTTCTTTTTGAACAGGGCTTAGTAAGGGAGTCCATAACATCTGCAACCTGAAAGGATTGTCTTTGAGTTGCAATGTGTCCTTAGCATTCATCCTCTGATTGGGTGAAACTGCCCTGGGGCAGAGACCCTGGAGCCCCCATCCTGCCTAGCAAGTGAATGGGACATTTACAAGATCTAGCAATGAATGAATTCCAAGCCTGTGATATCATTCTTCCCCCAGAGAAAAGATAAAAACTCATCTATCAAGCAAGCTGTGGCCAGGCTGTCTGTCCACTCTCCTCTTTTGACAATTTTCCTCTTTTGGGGGCTTTGAGGGGACATGTGGTAGTAGATTATCATTGCTAAGATGCAGAGTGTTGCAAAAGAAAGAACCATAGGGTGAGCCATGGGGTGTCTGCCAGCACACCTCCCTGGGAAGCCAAGTTCCCCACCTCATTATAATCCCATTTAATCCCTTTGATTTGAGAAAGCCTGGACTCACCTTCTTGGTCCCAAGAGTGAGCACATGAACCCAGCTGGCAAACCAAAACCCTTTGAGACACAGTGATTGGTTGGGAGGTGGGCACGAGACTCAACCAGGCCAGTCAGAGTCCTCCTGGAGGAAAAGGCTGAAGTGGGTGGTAGGCCTGGCCAGAAGCCATCTGCCCTGTGAGCAGAGAGACCACTGGGAATGAGCCCAGCAGGACAGGACACAGCAAATAGAAAAAGGCAAAACCTCCAGGACATTGTTGACCTAACACCTAAAGCTGATTTAGCTCTTGGATTTTCCAGTCACGTGACCCAAACAATTCTCTTTTAGCTTTAGTCTGATCGAATTGGACCTCCATCACTTGCCTCTGAAATCACTTTGTTTATTATTTGCTTCCTGTTTTGTTTTGTTTGTTTTGTCTTTGCCCCCTCCTAGAGCAGGAGCTCCATGAAATCAGGAGCTTTGCATGCTGTCCTCTGTCTCTCTGAGGTCCCAGAATACCTCTTACAGCCAAAGCAGGTGCTTACCACACTTGGTGGGAAAAACTAACCATAAAGGATGGCTGGGAGGAGCTGGATATGTCAGGCTTACATGAGGACTTTGGACCTAAGGTGTGAGTTGAGGTCGCTGCAAAGGCAAACCACCCTCACCACTACTGCCCACGTTGATTGAAAAAAAAAAGCCACTCCTTGCATCAGTAAACAGAGATGCTTCAGCCATCAAGCCATCACAGCCGCCCCAGCAGAGAGCCCTGAAGAGACTCAGGACAGAAACAAGATGCCCACCGTCTAGCCGTCAGCCCCCTGCAGCCACCCCAGATGGTGCACCTGGGGAGACTCAGGATGAGAAAGCCCAGGATGTCGGCCCCAGAGAGCTGAGGTGCAGATCAAAGGAAGGGGATGGTTTCAGTAAGTCTGGACCCTCGCATCTTCCCATACACCCCAAAGTGCTAAATTCCTCAACTTGAGACACCTGGTTTTCTTTAACCCTGATCTTTTGATGCTCCGACTACCTGATCTTGTTGCAAAAATTCTATATATCCTGGCCCCTCATCTTGCCTCTTTGGAACAGTCTCTCAGAGCTAGGAGGCTTCCTCCTGGGCTTAAGTCCTCAGCAAGTCCACCAAATTAAACAAAACTCCCAACTTTTAGGTCATGCATTTCTTTTCAGTCCATAGCTTCTATTAAGCCCAGACTCTGCTCTCAAGGAGCCCCTGATGAGTGAGCACATTAAAAAGCATTGCAGACAGAATTAGCATCAGGGGAGTGGAATCTCTTGGCAGTGGAGGAGAGGGGATTGTAGAAGACCCTGAAGGAAGGCAGGCATGGCGGTCCACACTTAAGACCCAGGGCAGGGATGCGGAGGTGAAGTGAATGGAAGTGCTTTAAACCAATGAGACAACCCTACCCCTACCATGCCAAGGGGTGCAGATGACTTGGAGATGTTGGAAAGGAATCCAGGATTACAAACCAAATGGATACTTTTGAAGAGAAGTCAACATTCTGATGAAAGTAATAAAGATTTAAACACAATTTAATCTTCAAGCTCTTGATTTGCATAAAATAATCATGATAAGCTCTCCAAAATATTGCTTTCTGCTTTTCTTTACTCTTCATAATGTACAATTTCATCTGTAAGGGAAAAACAGTCAAATCAATGTTTTCTGCAGGTGAAGCCATTGACATGTATCTAGCAAAGACATCGGCACTCTGGAAGAGCTGGAAGGAAGTCCAATGAGGTCTGCCAGGCTCCAAGGGGACACTGGAATTGGAACCAAATTCTTGTCTTTTAAGAAACTGGGAAGAACACAGTCTAAAAGTGAGTTATGAGAAAACCTCATTAATTCAGATATTTCTAGTCTCCATTTGTGACCACTTGAATTTTACCTTTGTAATGAAGAATTTGCGAAGCAAATTAAGAATATAAATAAGATTAGAGAGGGAATGCTTAAACTACTCAAGAGAACAAAGTGTTTTCATGAATTCATTTGCATAAAAAATTGATAGACTAATTAAAATAGCTTCTAATTAACAAATTCACCTATTGCACACTAGCTTGATAAAATAAATTTACTTGAAAAAAAATAAAATTTACTTTTTTCAAAGATTTACTTACTATTTATTGGCTGTGATGGGTCTTTGATGCTGCAGGTGAGCTCCTCTCGAGCTGTGGCAAGCGGGGCCACGCCCAGCTGCAGTGCATGGCAACCTCTCTCATTGTGGAACTGAAGCTCTAAGCGCGTGGGCTTCTGTAATTGTAGCTCTCAGGCTCTAGAGCTCAGTCTCAGTGGTCGTGGTGCACAAGCTTAGTTGCTCCGAGACATGGGATCTCCCTGAACTAGAGATCTAACCAGTGTTCCCTGGACCATATCAAGGCCATGGACCTTAACCACTGGACCACCAGGGAGCCCTAAATTTTATTTATTTAAAATAGTGATTCTGCCTTTTCCTGAATGTCACACAGTTGACATCATAGACTATGTAGCCTTTTCGGACTGACTTCTTTCACTAAACAAGATACACTTAGGATTCATCCTTGCCTATTTATGGTATATCAACTCATTTCTTTTTATTGCTCTGTGCTATTTTTAAAGCTCAAGTATTTATTAGTTTCTCTGGACAGATACACGTGCATGTTCTGGAAAATGATAAATAATATCTTCTTATCTTAAAATATGGTACTGCCATCCATCTAATCATTCAGACCAGAAAACTGAGAGCCATTCTAGCATCTTCTTCATCCTTCCTCACGTTCATCACCTGTTCCTGTGGATTCCATCCCTAACACAACACTCGAATGCATTGATTTTTTTCTTTCTCCATTTCTACTCCTATAACCCCAACTAATTAATCATTACACTTCAGTGAGACTACTTTGGTAGATTTCTAATCATTCTGCCCTCTTCCTTTGCAATCAATTCTCCAGGGAGTAGCAAGACACAGAACTGGATGGTTTTCAACCCTCCTGAAGATCCTCCCACCTTGCTAATTGCTTGAAATCCTAACAACTTAGTCCTTTCAAAATGAAGAGCCTGTCCACTCTCAAAGCTCGGTTGTCGCTGCCCTTCCTCTCAGTCACTGGGATCTTCTAGTGAACCGCGAGCTCCTTTCACCCTGGAGCCCTTTCACATACCGTTCCCCTGGGAGGCATGCTGTCTCCCCAGCTGTCTACAGGGCTGACTTCTGCTCATCCTTCAAGTTTCCTTTTTGAAGTCACCTCCACAGAGAGGTCTCCTTGTTCTCCAGGTCTAAAAATGCCTCTCTCTAGTTAGTTGTACCCTTAGCCTGTGCCATAAATGTTAATTATGCACATCTGTCTTTATATCTGTTTTACATCCTATAAGAGCATTAGGTAAGGTCATGTGAGTTTTGTTTATCACTGGACTCCAGCGTCTAGAACTGTGCCTGGCACCTTACAGGTGCTCAGAAAAAAATGTGTTGAATTCTTGGATGAATGAGCTGTGATGATAAGACAAAAAGTTCAGGCCAACACAGCTTTAAGTTCTCACTCTTAGTGACCTTGGGAAAACTTTGTAACATTTCTGATTCACAGTTTCTTAATCCATTGAGTAAATATAATACTCTTTCCTGAAAGGTGTAAGGTACGGATGGAAATAATAAATATAATACAGATAGCCCAACATATGGCTACATCATAGCAATTCCAGAGATGCTAGCCAAAAACTTATTTTTAAAAGCATAGTCTGATGATCTGGACCATAAGTTTTGCTTTTCAGAATGTACTGAATTGTTCATTTGGTAATTTTTATTATGTATTATAGGGCTTCCCTGGTAGCTCTGCTGGTAAAGAATCTGCCTGCATTGCAGGAGACCTGGGTTTGATCCCTGGGTTGGGAAGATCCCCTGGAGTGGGCATGGCAATCCAGTCCAGTATTCTTGCCTGGAGAATCCCATGGACAGAGGAGGGGCTGCAGTCCATGGGGTCGCAAGAGTCAGACACAACTGAGTGACTAAGCACAGCACAGCACATTATGTAGTAAGTATATGCTCCTAATTTTTGTGAATGTTTCTTGTTTTAGGATACAAAGAGAGAGGAGGGAAAGAGAGAGAGAAAAGTTAAGTACTCTTGTAACTTATTTATATTTTGTTTTTTGTTTTTGTTTATTTCAACATTGTCTACTATTTAATATATTCCTTATGAATGACATCTTTCATCAATATCAAATTACTCATTTCTTAATGATTTTGACATTAAATTTTGCTGTGTTTGAAATCAATTTGGCATTCCTTTTTATGATTATATTTGCCTTGTTGTCATTCAGTTGCTCAGTCATGTCCAACTCTTTGTGACCCCGTGAACTGCCGCACACCAGACTTCCCTGTCCTTCACCATCTTCCAGAGCTTGCACAAACGCATGTCCATCAAGTTGGTGATGCCATCCAACTGTCTCATCCTCTGTCGTCCACTTCTTCTCCCGCCTTCAATCTTTCCCAGCATCAGGGTCTTTTCTAATGAGTTGGCCCTTTGCATCAGGTGGCCAAAGTATTGGAGCTTCAGCTTCAGCATTAGTCCTTCTAATGAATATTCAGGACTGATTTCCTTTAGGATTAACTGGTTGGATCTCCTTGCAGTCCAAAGGACCCTCAAGAGTCTTTTCCAACACCACAGCTCAAAAGCATCAATTCTTCGGCCCTCAGCCTTCTTTATGGTCCAATTCTCACATTCATACATGACTACTGGAAGAATCATAACTTTGATTAGATGGACCTTTGTTGGCAAAGTAATGTCTCTGCTTTTTAATATGCTCTCTAGGTTGGTCATAACTTTTCTTCCAAGGAGCAAGTGTTTTTTTAATTTCATGGCTGCAGTCACCATCTGCAGTGATTTTGGAGCCCAAGAAAATAAAATCCGTCACTATTTCCATTGTTTCCCCACCTATGAAGTGATGGGACAGATGCCATGATCTTAGTTTTTTTAATGTTGAGTTTTATATTGCCTGCTGCTGCTAAGTCATTTCAGTCGTGTCCGACTCTGTGCAACCCCATAGACGGCAGCCCACCAGGCTCCCCCATCCCTGGGATTCTCCAGGCAAGAACACTGGAGTGGGTTGCCATTTCCTTCTCCAATGCATGAAAGTGAAAAGTGAAAGTGAAGTCGCTCAGTCGTGTTCGACTGTTAGCGACTCCCTGGACTGCAGCCTGCCAGGCTCCTCCATCCATGGGATTTTCCAGGCAAGAGTACTGGAGTGGGGTGCCATTGCCTCCTTCGTTTATATTGCCTAGTCAATGTTTATTCATCCTTTGATTGAAACGTTCAATTGTAGTTGTATTTTTGGTTATACATCTTTAGTCCATGTACAGCTGGATATTCTTAAGTCTAATCCAAACTTTTACAAATATTTAAGTCAAGATTCTCAAGCAGAGCTTCCAGAGGAATTAATTCAACTGCAAGTTCTCACTTCTGATAAACTTACTTCAGAAAACTGACTCCTGTAGAGTCCAGGAGTCTGCATTTTAATGGTGAAAACCAGTTTTCTGAAACATCCAAGCCATAGAACATGTTTAATAATTTTCGTTAAAGCATTTCATTTCTTGCCACAAAGGATAATTGTCACTTCATTTCTCTCATCCTATCTTACACATAGTTTCATTTTATGCTTGTATTCTTTGTTTAATTTTTCTCCTTGGGCTTAACTATATTTGGTTATTTTCTGTTTTTTTTTTTCTTTAAATACTAATGGAGTACAACTTTAAGCATTCTTAGAAACAGGTAAACCTGCATTTCTTGAATTACAAAGTCAAGAATTAATTTATTTCTTCTTGTTTCATCTTGCCCCAAGTGAAAGGAAGAATTCCACATATTCTTGATTTGAAGCTATAATTATTATTATCATCATTTATTCTCATTTCAGTCATGTAGCATGCATTCCTCATGGTATGTATTTCTTATGGTGTGTGGTCCTCTGGTTTCAAAAAGGTTTACTTATATTTACAGTCTTTCTAGAACTCTAGTGGTGAGTATTCACATTTAGCTGTCTATTTAATTGGCTTACCTCTCACAAGCTGTGCTTTAATAAGTACCCCAACCTGGAGCATTTAATGAGAACATGTTTCTCTGTTAGCTGGGGTGTATATGTCAACATGAGCTTTAAAAGACTGTATCTCAGTCCTTGCACGGTTGGAGATATCATTGCGTTACTTTTGCACATGATCAAAATTTGGCTGGGTATAAAATCGGACCTCGAAAAACTTCTCCCCCAGGAGCATGTAAGCCTCGATTCTCTGTTTTCTGGACTCTGGTTTTTCAAAGATGTCTGAGATCCACTGAGTTTTCTGTCCTTATGAGCACTGTACCTCATCTATCTCAGGTGTTTCTAGGATCTGCCTTTTAATTATCTTGTTCAGAAATGTAATTATTTTCTAATTAATTCTGTCTGGAACATGGTGGCCATTTTCAATCTGCATATAATCAGGCTTTTTTTTTTTAACTGAGGAAATGTTTCTCTAATTATGCTTATATCTAATCATAGTTGTCTTCTAAGAATTTTGATTTCTTCATTAGATACATCACTAAGTCTTAGGGTTGCTCTACTCCTGCTCATGTAATGCAAAGTTTTTTAGTAGAAACAACGAATTTACAGAACTGCTCATTAGGCTTGCAAGCTCCCCAGCCCCAGCTCCTGGCTAACACTGCAGAAGAAGCCTGCACTTCCCACATCATCTCCTGGCCTGTCATTCTCAATATCAGTGCACAATTTCCTTCTTTCCCCACAGTAAGAAGGAAAGTCAGCATCATGAACAATGAATCTGGAAAACAACCAACAGAACAAAAAGGCAACCTGTGAATAGGAGAAAATATTTGCAAACCATATATTCAGTTAGGGGTTAATATCCAAAACATATAAGGAACTCACACAGTTCAATAGCAAAACACAAATAACTTGATTTAAAAAATGGGCAAAGGAACTGTATTAATTTTGAAGATGAGACAAATCAACAAGTTATGTCTCATCACTTAATTAATATTCATACACTAATGTGGAGCTAAGATTATGTGTGATTAGACATAATAGTTAACTAATGTATAACTAAAATTAAAGTGAAGAATGTTATGTGACAATCTTCAGTAAATGTGGTTGTATGTTCATGTATCAAACGCTGCTGCTGCTAGGTCGCTTCAGTCGTGTCTGACTCTGTGCGACCCCATAGACAGCAGCCCACCAGGCTCCCCCGTCCCTGAGATTCTCCAGGCAAGAACACTGGAGTGGGTTGCCATTTCCTTCTCCAATGCATGAAAGTGAAAAGTGAAAGTGAAGTCGCTCAGTCGTGTCTGACTCCTAGCGACCCCATGGACTGAAGCCTACCAGGCCCCTCCGTCCATGGGATTTTCCAGGCAAGAGTACTGGAGTGGGGTGCCATTGCCTTCTTTGAGCTTATTATTGGGTTGGCCAAAAAGTTCATTTGGATTTTCCATGCCATCTTTCAGAAAACCCAAACAAACTTTTTGGCCAATCTAGTATATTTTTGACTGCCAAGAAATATGAGACATATTTTGGATTGCAGTGAGAAGTTATGTAAAAATAACAAACACTGATTGTATGATTTGAATAGAACTTAACTACCTTAGGGGCTTCCCTGGTGGCTCAGACGGTAAGGAGTCTGCCTGCAATGCAGAAGACCTGGTTTGATCCCTGGGGTCTCAAATAATCAGACCTGACTGAATGACTAACACACACACACACTAACTACCTTATTGGGTGACACACTCAAATTCTTACCATCACAAGCTTTATCTGTGAGTTTTATCCCACAATCTTTGAAAACTGTGGTAGTTTCAGAATATAGTCTAGTCATAACTAAGAGAATCAACATTTTTGGGAGGGAGGCTATTCTTAACTATTGTTAACAGGGTACAAAACAGTAGAAACTCTAACCTAGGCAATATCTAACAAAATTACATATGCATTTACCTTTGACCCAGCAATCCTTTTGGAAACCTGCCTGGAAAATACACCCCCACAAATATGAACAACACATAGCTGGGTTAATAACAAGGGCGTTATTTACAATAGCTCCAGATGCGGAGCAACCCAGATTTCCCTCAGCAGGAGGCTGCTTGACAACACCATGGTACGTCTACCCAAAGGAATATGATAGAGCAATACGAATGAATGAAAAGGTCATCTTCTTCTATATGAAGTAATCTCCAGGATATGCAAAGTGGTCAAAACAAGATGCAGAGCAGTATATGTGTCATGGTAAGCAGAGACAGACTAGCGAACATAGAGAATGGTTGCCAAGATGGAGGGGGTTGGGGGAGGGATGGATATAAAGTGGATAAACAGCAAGGTCCTACTATACAGCACAAGGAACTATATTCAATATTCTTCAGTTCAGTTCAGTTCAGTTGCTCAGTCGTGTCCGACTCTTTGCGACCCCATGAATCGCAGCACGCCAGGCCTCCCCGTCCATCACCAACTCCCTGAGTTCACTCAAACTCATGTCCATCGAGTCGGTGATGCCATCCAGCCATCTCATTTTCTGTCATCCCCTTCTCCTATTCTTTAATAAACCATAATGGAGAGAGAAAAAATTAAGTTTATGTATCATGGCAAATTTGTTAAAGATAGGGGGAAATAAAAACCCATAGTAGCAAAAAACAAAGCCTTCAGAAGGATAATGCACAGGATAATAAGGATGATTATTGTATGGTAAATAATGGAGGAGATGAAGATATAATACTTCTTTGATATCATACAGGTTGGACTTTTGAACCAAGTTAGTATTATACATATTCAAAAACTGAAATTGAATCAAGAGGAAAAAGCAAACCTAAAACTGAAATTAAATGGGATCAAATAAACCCAACAGTATATTAACTAAATAATAAAAGACAGTATTTCAAGTGTCTTTTGACTCAATACATTGATTGTACATCTCATTCTCCACTAAAGGGGAAACTAGAATTATCTGAGAAACTTTTGCTTTCTAGGCCTGAGGCAAGAAAAGTACATCTCACTGTTTAGAAAGCAAGATTGGACTCACACTCTGGGGGAGAGAGCATGTCAAAAGGATGCAAAAGAGAAACAGAGACAGAAAACTAAGACATCATCCCAACTGTGATAGAATCAAAAACATAACATACTCAAGAATAAATTTAACACAAGACACACAGGACCTCTTCACTGAAAACTACAGAACACTGCCGAAATAAATTTAAAAAGAGCCAAATAAAAGGAGAGATATACCCAGTTAGGATTGGTAGATTTTATATTATTAAGATGTCACTTCTCTAGGACCTAGTATATAGATTCAATCTGATTTCAATCAAAATTCCAGTAGGTTTTTTTTTTGATAGAAATTGAAAAGCTATTTATAAAATTTATATAGAATTGCAAGTAAGCTAGAGTAATGAAAGTAATTCTTAAAATAATAAACTTATGTTACATGATGGAAGACGTACTATAAAGCTACAGTAATAAGAATAATATTGAACACTGAAAGAAAAATAGACATAAACAAAATTAGATCTAGAAGCCCTCATATACAAAATCAGCAGATGTTTGTCAAAGGCGATTCTGGAGGGAAACATGCTTTTCAACAAGTGGTGTGGTAACATCTGGATCTTCAAATATGAAACAGCAAGCATTGACCCTTTACTTATATCATACAGAAAACTTGGCATAAATGATAGCCTTAAATGTAAAGTCTGAAACTATGAAACTTCTAGAAGAAAACATAGGGGAAATATCGTGGCCCTGGTTTAGGAAAATATTTCTTATCTGAACCATAAAGAAAGATATTATAAAGTGGTCTTTATCAAAATTCAAAATTTTTAATGTTTGAAAAGCACTGCTGGACTTCCCTGGTGGTCCAGTGGTTAAGACTCCAGGCTTCCACTGTGAGGGAGCGGGTCTGATCCTTGGCTGGAGAACTAAGATCCCGCATGCTGCATGAATGTGGCCAAAACTAAATAAACATAAAAAAAGGAAAAAGAAAAACCCCCAATTAAGAAATGAAAGCACTGCTAAGAAGACAATGAGGCAAGTCACACAATGGAGGAATGTATTATATATTACATAATGCGCATCTATATTTACGTCAAAAGGCCTTATGTTCAAAATATATTTCTTCAACAAATAAATAGCAATGAAGAGAGACAGAGACAGAATTTTGAAAGATTTAAGAGATAAATCAATTGCTGTGTATGGACTTATATATGAACCTTCAAACAAAAAAAAACTTAAAACATGGATGGGAAAATGCAGAATTCAAACTCTCGATATTTGATATGAAGGAATCATTGCTCATTTAAAAAGTCTGATGATGGTACTCAGTTCAGTTCAGTCACTCAGTTGTGACTGCAGCACGCCAGGCATCCCTGTCCATCACCAACTCCTGGAGACTACTCAAAACTCATGTCCTTTGAGTCGGTGATGCCATCCAACATCTCATCCTCTGTTGTCCCCTTCTCCTCCTGCCTTCAATCTTTCCCAGCATCAGGGCCTGTTCCAGTGAGTCAGTTCTTCACATCAGGTGGCCAAAATATTGGAGTTTCAGCTTCAACATCAGTCCTTCCAATGAATATTCAGGACGGATTTTCTTTAGGATGGTACTACAAAGATTTTTTTCACAAATATATTTCAGCTTTTAGTGATATATACTGATGCTTTTATAGATAAAATGATATGGTTAAGATTTGTTTCAAAATAACCTGTAGAGGAAGTGCTGAAAAGTATAGTTGAAACAATGCTGGGCTACAGATTATCCATATCTTACCTCATTTATTTCTTACACTACACTAGTCAGGTAGAATGATCCATGATCGCTATGCCCACCTTACAGATACAACACCCAAGGCACGGAGAAGCCCATGACCCACTCCTCACCTTTTTCAATCAGTAGAATCCAGGTTTTCCAGTAGTCCTGTGTGGATGTGAGTGTTGGACCATAAAGAAAACTGAGAACCAAAGAACTGATGTTTTTGTATTGTGCTGGAGAAGACTCTTGAGAGTCCCTTGGACTACAAGGAGATCCAACCAGTCCATCCTAAAGGAAATCAATGCTGAATATTCATTGGAAGGACTGATGCTGAAGCTGAAGCTCCAGTACTTTGGCCATCTGATGCAAAAAGCCAACTCACTGGAAAAGATACTGATCCTGGGAAAGATTGAAGGCAGGAGGAGAAGGGGGCAACAGAGGATGAGATGGTTGGATGGCATCACCGACTCGATGGACATGAGTTTGAGCAGTCTCCAGGAGTTGGTATTGGGCAGGGAAGCCTGGCGTGCTGCAGTCCATGGGTCACAAAGCGGACACAACTCAGTGACTAAACAACAGCAGCAACAACAGGATCCAGAAGAAGCAGGAAAGAGACATCCCTCTGTAGAACAATGGGACCGTGGAAAAGAAACCAGCTCCTCTCAATTTGAATCCAAGCTGAGTTATTCTCAAAACTGAGTGACTGATTTGGAGAGGGCTGCTCATGGCCACAGGTGGGTTCCAGGTAAGTCCTCAGTGTGCCTGGGCAGCTTATGGTGGTGAAAACTTTGCAAAGGAACCCAACCAGGAGAATCCATGTCCACCTTTGACTGCAGGGCTTGGTGACCCTTGCCCATTCCTTCCCCAAAGATTTGGAAATAGTGTGAAAATCCCTCAAACTAGCCAAAATTTCAGCAATGGGCAATCTTGAGGGAGACAAAAAGCCGGAGCCTTCTGCCTGGTCCATGAGGCTCAGGTAGGTTGCCCTTGCAAGGATGAAGGGAACAAGCATTACCTGCAGCCTTCATACCACCAGACAGGGAGACTGTCAAGGACCAAGATGGTGGGTCTTTCATCATTATCCCCACCAGGTGATTAATTAGAGTGTGCTCAAAGAATGGGCTTCATTTCACTCCACTAAAGTAAGGAGAACTCTTAATTTTAATCTGCTGGCAAGGGTGAGGTGAGGTGGACAGTGTAAACTGGTACAATTCCTTTGAGTGCAATTATGTAAGGGGCATTACATTTTTGAAAAGTTCATACTCTTTGATTCAATAATTCTACTTCCTGAAGGTAGCAATTCTAAATATGGCTGGAGGGATGTATTCATAAGGATGTATTATAATTTAGCATTATTTATAATTTAGAAAAACTAAAAATGATTGGAATGCTGAACAATGTAGGAAGGGTTAAATAAACTCTTATGTGATCTGGAGAATTTATAGTTAATTGTCTCTGTGTGTGTCTTAATCAAAGCAACAACAGAATCAAGTGAGACAAATATTCCAAGTGGGATTAAATTATTCTGTTAGCATCATGGGACTTTACATGGTTTTCTGTGTTTTCACTTTTTAATTCAGAGTGATCAGAATACATTTTGGGGTTCCCAGGTGGCGGTAGTGGTAGAGAAACTACCTGCCAATGCATGAGACGTAAGAGATGCAGGTTCAATCCCTGGGTTAGGAAGATCCGTTGGAAGAGGACATGGAAACCATCCCAGTACTCTTGCCTGGAGAATCTCATGGACAGAGGAGCCTGGTCGGCTACAGTCCATAGGATCGCAAAGAGTCAGACACGACTGAGGCGACTTAGCACACCTGCATGCAGAATACGTTTATTACAAATATATATAAAATAGTGAGGAAAGAAAGGAAGAGAGGGAGAGAGGAGAGGAAGCTGACCTATAGCAAATCCAAATCCATCACTTTCTCTAATTTTTAAGAAGCTTACAGGACAAGGCCACGTAAGAGAAAGCGTGGCCCCATGAATTGCCTGCTCTTCACACTTTTAGAAGCTACTGTTTTCTAACCTCAATTTGGGGCCTCAGAATGCTCACCTTGTCAAAAGATGTCCCATTTCTTATTCAGGATGCTCTATTCATTACAAACCAATTGCTTGCTGTGCTAAATGCTTAAGGGATTATATTTTAGTACCACTCAAAGAGGCTCAATCCCCTTGTTTATTTCCTTTCCTTTTTGAATGCCTTTTTTGAATATGTTTGAAATACGAGGTTGGGGACTCTGCGCCTAAGAAGTTATGACAATGGCACTTAGTCGCTCTTATTCTGGAAGCAGACGCAGCCTTCAGCAGGCTCCTATTAAACCTAAATCCCACCAGTTTCTTAGGATTCTTAGCATCCTGGGCGCTGCTGGGTGAGATGCTCTAAAATGCTCAGTTTACTGGAAACTTTAAGACCTGGGGAATGTGCTTTATTCCTCATGAGGTGAGTGTCCGTGCATGTGACTGTGTGAATATGTTGGAGTGGATTCCGACAATTTAATCCAATGTGCATCTGAAGAGTGTCTGGACTGCTTACTTTTGTTACAAATAGCTATTCTCACTGACACTATGTGTCCACTACACATATATGAAATTAAGCAGATCTGAAATTTTACTAAATAAAACTTATGTTCAACTGCAAAGTTAAACTTTGACAAACTGTACTATCCAATTGAATTAAAAAATATTATGAAATTATGCAGCCAAAACTACAAACTCAAAATAGGCATAATAAATAATATAAACTATATATATATATGTGTGTGTATTTGCAAGTATAATTTAAATAAATTTTATATAGCTATTTTGGGTTTATGTTTACATACATATAATATATATATTATATATATATATATGTAAGTAAGTAAAGTCGCTCAGTCGTGTCCAACTCTTTGCGACCCCATGGACGGTAGCCTACCAGGCTCCTCTGTCTATGGGATTTTCCAGGCAATAGTACTGGAGTGGATTGCCATTTCCTTCTCCAGGGGATCTTACTGACCCAGAGATTGAACCCAGGTCTCCCACATCGTAGACAGACACTTAACTATCTGACCCACCAGGGAAGTCCAAAAGAAAAGAAGGACAAATGTAAACAAATAAAAGGGAAATTACAAATATATGTAAAGAGAGAGGTAAATCCTTTGGAAACAACTGAAAAAAATTCTAATTTTTTTCTTTCTCTTTCTCTTTTTTTCTTTCTCTTTTTTCTCTTTCTTTTTCAATACATAGCCTAATAAGTGAACCTTACAAAAAAAATGCTATAGTTCTTCAGTCATAAATCTACCTTACAGTAGATATAAGGATTATTCTCAACATGTGATCAAATAAGACCCTGGAAAGGAATTCAAATCACAAAGTCAGAATGTATACAAAATATTAACTTGAAATATTCACACATGAGACAACATCTATTTTATGCCAGTTATATACACTGACCTCTGCTTCATGCTGTGATCAACTGAAACTACAGCTATCGTTGTAAACTGCAGCCTCGAATCTAAATTTTGTTTGGGGGCAAATATATAGAACACAGCAACAAATATTATGAAGTGTACTAATCTTCTACATCAAGTCATAACCTATAACATCTTATGTCTGAAGCAGGATCTACTTTTTTTTTGCCACAATTTAAAAAATATGGAAAACTATATTGAATAAAAAAATGTACAAATTCTTTGACATTCTTACCTTCTAACAGTGGCGCCTAATGCTTATTCCTTTAAATGTGGACCAGACTCAGTGCCTGGCGTCTGATGTGGCAAACGTGATGCCATGTCATTTCCAAAGGTAGATCATTAAGAGAAAATGATCTTTAAGTGCCATCTTTAAGTATCACTGGGTACACTCACAGTGTAATCAGTCACTTAAAACCTCAGACTTCCCCTTTGAAAAATGGAAGCGTGCCACCTACTTTGAATGGTGAACAGCAAGTACAGATACAGAGTAAGTGTTCAGTAAATGACAGTTACTGCCAATTCTGCCTAACCCTCTTGTTCTGACGGACAGAGGTTATGCAGTCAAAAGTCCTCTGTGGCTCTGTGAGGGGCCCCTGTGGAGAGGAACTGAGGCCCCCCCCAACAGCCAACACCACGCTGGCGGTCCTGTGACCGTGCCATCCTGGAGGCAGAGCTGCAGTCCAGCCCAGCCTTGTTATGGCCACGGCCCTGGCTAACACTCAGATGAGTCGCACCAGAGACCCCCGGGCCAGAACCATTCACTGGCCCACTCCAGAATTCCATGGAAAGATAATAAGCCCCAGAATTTTGAGGGGATATTTTTAAACATGGTACAAGGCAACTATGTCAGGCAGGGAAAAATGCCAGCCACCCACAGGAGGAAGAGCAAAGCAGGGTCTTTCTCACTGGCCTGGGTTCAAGTCCTTTTTTCTGACACATATTGCCATTTTTTTTAAATAATGTAGTTAAATGGTTAATTTAATCTGAGGCATGATTTTTTTAAAATTATGGTAAAATAATACACAACAAAAACTTACCCTCTTAGACTTTATTAAGTATTGCTGGGTGTGCTCATGGTCTTCAACCATTCAAAACCTCAGGCTTGCCCATTAGAAAATGGGAGCGTGCCTCCTGTTTTGCAAAGTTACTGTTGGCATGAAGTTGAATAGTGAACAGTAGATACGGGTACAGAGTAAGCGCTCAATAAATGACAGTCATTGTTAACTGAGTTCACAGAGCACACCAGATGGGGACAGCTGGATTTATCTCCTCTCAGCCCGATTCACTGTGGCCCCTTTGTCCGTATTCAGTGTTTAAACCAAAGTCCAAGTCCTCTCTTTGGAGCGCCCTCTCCTGCACGTTTAATCACCCAGCCTGCAGAAGGTGAAGGGTGAGCCAGAATTCCCACGCCTGGCCCTGGGGCTCTCTGCTGGTCCACGGTCAGTGCCCAGCACATCCCCACGGTGCCAGGGTGTTTCTGCCATCGTTCCATGCCACGTGGGTGACGCGCAGAGCGACGGCCAGCCCAGGGCAGTGCAGCCAAAACGAGAGGGTTGCAACATCTCCTGCCCGATCTGTTCCTCCCCCCGTCTAGCAGCCATCGGCTCCTTCACTGCTATTTCCCCCGGAAAACCAGCCACCCCCTCCCACCCCCCGCAGTCTGAGTCCCCAGGGGTCCTCCTGGCCTCATTCTCCTTCTCCAAAGAGATGCAGTGTCCTTTTCCCTATTTATCACCTTCCAGTTTGGACTGGGAAGGGAGCCACCTACCTACTCTAGCTCTCCATCTCTTCCTGATGGTAAACAGTCAAAAATATTATTTCTGTGCATCTCTCTAAACTTTTCTTCTCAAGGCAAGTTATTAATTCAACTAAGGCCTCGGCATTGATTACAGTGACTGCATTCATTAAGCTTCAATCCGTACAAAGTTCCTCCATGCTTGTTGAAAGTCAAACCGTGCTTTTATTTACTAAGTAATGTGCTGGAAATCTTCACCATTTATTCATTCAATCAATACATGTTTGTTGAGCACTTACGGTCAGCAAGCAGTGTTCTGACTGCCGGGGATACACTAGTGAACCCCAAAATTAAAGTCCCCTGTCCTGTGGAACTTAAATATAACCCTAAATAATGAGCAAATCTCAGCATGTTGTAAGGTGCCAAGTGCTGTTTCTTAAGTAGAAGAGAAGGATCAGGACTGACGGGAGCTGCGGGTTGTAATTTTAAATGGACAGTCAGCGTTGTTTAAAATGAGAAGGTGATGCTTGATCTCTTGGACTAGAAGGAGCAGCAAGAATTGAAGGAAACGGGAATTCCAATGTAGGATCAACCAAGAGCTTTGAGAATTACAAAGAAAACAAAGCGATAAGCAGGAAATGAAGTGACCAGCCATCGGCGCTCATGATGTGATGGGGGACCATTCAGGTGCCATGTTAGTCTTCTCTTGTTTGTAAGGCCAGATCTTCTCGTTGAAAATTGTAGAATGAGAATCTGTCAGGGGGAACTGAAAGTCAAGATGGGAATAGAGATTATTTTTTAAAAGAGAACACTAAAGTACTCTAAAAAAGTGCCAAATCGCCCACCCAGACAATTTGCCTACTAGTATGTTGGGTGGAGAGCCATTACTGAGCAATTATACTTCTTACTTCTTGCCTCTGGGGCTTCTTCTCCATCCTTTCCCATGGCTGAGAACCTGCCAGGTACTCTCACCTGTGCACCCCGAAAGTGCTGACAATTAGCAGTCAAGGAGGACAGAATGATTCTTTGGTTTGATCCATCTTCTCAGGTGGATGGTCGTGAAACAGCTTTCATAGGGCTCCTCAGAAAGTCCCAGCAGCGTGGAACACTGGCCAGCCACAGTGGCCAACCCAGTGAAGCTTCTGTATTCCCTCTCTCTCCCTTCTTACTCCTGCCTCACCGGATCACTTCCCTCAAAGAGCTGCCCGGAGCCACTGAGGCTTACAGAGGCTCACCTGTTGGCCCAGGATGTGCATAGCTAGTAGGTAGGAGAGCGAACAGTCTTGTCTAAGGTCATAGTCCATCCACTTTCCTGCTATTCAGTGTTTCTCAAAGGGTGACTTGTCTGTGACTCTTGCAACAAAAGCTTCAGGAGTCTGACCTAAAATGCATATTCCTGGGCTGCCTTCCAGGCAGGCTAAATTTTAATGAGGAGTGGGAAATAAGAGGCAGAGGGGACCTGATGAGACTTGTCTTGTCAGTCTCTCCTCACCCCGAATCCAGGACTTCTGCTCGCACACTGAAGTCCTTGGACCACAATACCCCACCGTGTTGCCTTGGCTCAGCCACCCTCAGGAGGGGCACGCAGGTGCCCAAAGACACGCAACAATCATGGTTTGAAAGGATTCCCCATCTATATTTAGTTTTTCTTAAAAATGGCCTAGAGAATGCAAGTTCTCCTTTCTTTTCTATCCTATCACAATCACCTTCTCCCTTCAGCAGAAAGAAAAAAAGACTATATCTTACTTGGTATATTGCTCTGGGGTATGAAGCCCAGCCCTGCACAAGGGTAATTGGAAATATCCAGGACACTCTGAGAACAGGAATCACTCTAATGAACAGGTACCAACCCCCTTTTCAGTTCAGGTATTTCCCAAATCTTTGCTTTCAGCAAAACTAGAGGAGAAATTAATAGAAGCTGGCAGTTGACATAATTAATTTCCTGAAATTTTAGGTCAGTAAGATTTTTGACATACAACTCAGAAGCATTTCAGGGAATTTCTATCATGAAGCATTTAGCTGTTCATTGATGTCGACAAGTCCCCTCGGCATTTACATCTATTTTAAGATAGAGGCGGACTCTGCCTCCTCTCCAACAATGCCGTATGTAGCCATATTCATTATGCGTTTTAAGTCAACTATGAAAATCTCCATTTTACCAAACGATGTGTTTTCAAAAACATTTCATATGTTTAATAATTACTTATAAAATTTGCACTATGTTGATCAATTTTGTGTTAATATTAATAATACTTTTAATAAGAGCTACAGCAGGAATAAATTTTTTAACATCAGTTTATGATCACAATCATTTTTTAAAAAATTTAAGTATTTGTCATATTTATTTTTTATAAAGAAGTATCAAAGACTGATCGAGAGAAGATATTAAATCATAAAATATACTAGACTCAGAAAATTCTGTTCCAGAAGTGTCATGAAAATGCAAGTTCAAACAGAAAAACAATACATTTATACATATGTGTGTATACATGATAAATAATTTCTAGCTGTTAAATAATAGCTTGTGTATGTCTCAAATGGGTGATAATGGATATTGAATCACTATGATATCAGATTCCATGAAAAAGAATGCCAGGCTATTTTATTCTTAGTAAATCCTAACAATATTCTGGGAATGATGCCTGTTCGCATACTTCACACATATGATGAAAGCAGTTGGATATAAATATGAAAATATTTTAGGGAATGGGTTGTTTCTCAAAGTTCTTCTCTTCGGGTGAACGAACCAAATTAACTGGTGATGAACTGCCTTCGCATATCAGGCATTTTCAGCCGGTAGAACTCAAATTGCTAGGGTAACTATGAGTACATAGGGATGGAGTACGGGAAATAACACAGCAAGTACACAGGGATGGAGCATGGGAAATAACAGTGGGAGATGTGAAATGTCCCCCTGAGACCTGAAGGCTAGTCTTTCCGTCTTGAGAAGACGGATTTACCCTGGAGTCCAGGTATCTAAATTCAGCTGGATGATGAATTCAGGAAAGATGAAAAATGATTTCAGAAAAATGAAAGTTTGAAGTTCCTAACTTAGAGAGCAGTGATATAAATTGAGTTATAGCAAATATAAAATTTTAAAGTTAGAAATATTCCAACAGAATTTAGAATAGTACTTAAAGGAGGATGATGGAAAGTCATATCTAGACCTTGTATTTAAGAAGAGAATTAAAATAACAAAGTAGCATATTTATCTAAATTAATCACACACATACAACACTTTATCACGCTGTAGAAAAAGCCATCATAAAATGTCTAAATTCTCCAACCTGCTGAAACACAAGGGTATATTTCTATCTACTTACTTTCTTCTAACCATTTTCAGTATATCACATACATCAGAATGCCAAGGTTCAACACCCAGGAAATGAATTTTCTTGACTAGAAGAATTTCAGCGAGAATTCCAAACTTTTAGAGATTCAGTTTTAGCCTGACTAAATACTTAGAATGCTGGCAAAGCTATTTTACGACCTATGTATAAATTGAAAGTTATCCTATTCCAGAAAAGTAAACTTAATGCATTTCAAGTATATTTATCTTTTGTGTGACGAGTGTGCTGCCTACAGAAGCAAGATGCACTTCTTCCTGAATTATCCTCACTTTTAGACTAGGGGAAAACAGAATTTGTATACTTACAGACTTAGATCGAAATATTGTTTAAAAACACCCTGGGGAGACTCAATTACAGTAGCAATTATAGTTGCCATTATAACATAGCAAGCAATAATATGACCTACCATGTTTGGCTGTGAATTTTCAGATACCAAATTGCTATCCCTCCAAAATGCACAAAGTGGATTCCAATAAATCAAGTGTTATGTTGTGTGTCAAATGTCTGAGATATATTCCTATGGGTAAGCTATGAATCTGAAAACTGGGTCTTAATTTCCAGTACAAAAGGAATTCATCTCCCTGAATACTTTCCCTCAAATACTGACTTTACAGCCCAAATTACGGTGCAAACCAATATAAAAATGCAATGAGTAATTTTCTTTCTTGTGCTGAGAATCTTAAGTAATATGTCTTTGCATGTGTGTCTGTGTTTTCCACGCTGGGTTTCAGACCACAGGACAAGATATTTAAGCACCGACCTTTCTTAAAGAAGTCTGACTAGAAATTTGAAAAACTCATCAGGTTCTTATTACTGACCCCTCCTTTGCAGGAATGAAATCTGACTCTTCCTTGGGTAAAAATAATGTGTCTATTACATATGACAGAAAAACAAAACAAAACAAAACAATATGACTCTGTGCGTGCACTGTTTGACATGGAAAAATTAGGTTTCACCCTTGTCTTAAAGATGGATTTTTCCATAGTGGGAAAAGAAAAAAAAAAAATGATTTAGATGAATGTGTCAGAAAGTGTGGGCATTAGGTTCATATTGATCTTATCAAGACTTATGAGCAGCGGTGAAATTTGGCCCAGAAAATAGTTTGAAAGGAAATTCACCCAATGACTTGAGACGCTGAAGGCTTCATCAGAAATTGCTGTCCCTCTATCAGCTGAAAAATGGTTAGGCACACATGGTTATAGAGGCCCAGTGTATCAGGGACTTTTCTTTCTTTGATGGAGTATCCAAGTCATCAGAAAACAGGACAGTCTAACCTGCCATTCTGAGTGCATGTGAGGATCAAATGGCTCATCCATAATTGACTGATCAATAATTGTCCTCACTCTTCCACTCCCTGTGTCCTCTGCATCCATCCTCCAAACTTCTCTGTGAAGTAAAAACCAGTTCAAGAGCTAAGTCAATGAAGACGCCTTGGCTGTTGAGCACAGCTTCAGTGCCAGCTTCCAAAATGCCCTCTAACTAGAGAACGCTGGCTCACTCTGCAAGCAGCTGAAGTGAAGTCGCTCAGTCGTGTCCGACTCTTTGTGACCCCATGGACTGTAGCCCACCAGGCTCCTCCATCCACGGGATTTTCCAGGCAAGAATCCTGGAGTGTGTTGCCATTTCCCTTAAGCAGAAGAATATAGCTGAGAAACCACCGAAGGAGGAGACAGAGACTTCTGCCCCAAGCCGGGTTACGCTGGTGTAGCCCACTGATTTTTGCAGCTTGCTGTGGCTGTGGGTCCCCCGTGTATCAAACATGGGTTGTCAGTACCTATCCTTTCATCTGTTAGGGTTAGGGTTAAGTTTTAGGGGGGCTCACAAATACACTTTAGAAAACATAAAGCATCACAGAAGATTTTTGCAATTAATCATTTCCTTTTCATCCCTCCCTTTTCTAATACTCTGAAAAGTATGTAGAAATTTCAGAAAAAGGTGCGATTTAAAATAAGCTGAGTTGATCCTGTAATCAACAGTTGATTATTCATACTTAGAGAATAAATGTTACGCACAGATAGGGATGCTCAGCCAATAAGTTTAATCTTTTTCCTCAGGTGACATTAAATTAATTTGGATCATGCCTCTCACGAGGAATCACGAAGATCCATAAGGAAGATTCATTTAATCAAGATTTCTCCGTGGCTGTGAAAGAAACACCTCTGAAATCTTCGGGCTGCCAGATGTTGTTCGAAATCGCTTTAACCTGAATTCCTGCCAAGCTCAAATATGCATACAGGAAATATCCCTCCAACTTCTATTCATCTATCTTTATCCAAGTTCAAATTCTCCTAATTCACACATTTTAGGATAAAACTAGAAAACAGTCTGTTATAGTCTAGGAAGGTATGTCTGTTATCTCTTGTATTTCAGTGGTGCTGTTCCTTGTTACCAGTGTTAGTAATTATACTCACGAGGTGCCTGGTTGTCTGTGAACATCTGAGTATATTTAAACGTGTGTGTGTTTAATAGTAATGTTACCTCTGGGAAAAAGTCAAGGAAGATTAATAGGGTATAACATTTTTAATAACAACAGGATATTAGAAGAAAATAGGAGAATAATTACTTGAGTATGTAAGCAATATGGTTCAAACTTATTATTTTGCATTTGTTGAATACATAATTTATATCTTTAATAAACTTCAGCGTTTTCTCCAAAGTACATCCCAGTTGTCTTTATTATCTGTGTAACAGAAAGACTCATTATGGAACACAATTATACTGTATAAACAAACTTCTCATCACTGTTAAGAAATTATTTATGAACATGTAACACTGAAAAGTTTTCAACAAGGTTAAATCCTGTGGATTGTACAGTTTAATCTTATTTAACTCTCCTTGGTTCCATTACTGATACCTATCTCTAGAAATCATGAGGTTTTCAATAGGATACACAATATTAAATGATATTCCAACTTTATTAGCAATTAAATTTATATCATATGTTAATGAAGGTTTACTAAACAAATTTATCTTACTCTTAAGTAGTTGTTTTACAAAAAATCAATTTTCAAGAGAAGTAATTCCATTTATTCTGTAGGTATCTTTTATTCCCTTCCGTAATGGTCTTGAGGCCTTACAAATAGCTGTGAAAAGAAGAGAAGCGAAAAGCAAAGGAGAAAAAGAAAGATATAATCATCTGAATGCAGAGTTCCAAAGAATAGCAAGAAGAGATAAGAAAGCCTTCCTCAGCGATCAATGCAAAGAAATAGAGGAAAACAACA
>NW_011495018.1:4301141-4301313 GCF_000754665.1 Bison bison bison | reverse complement strand
TATTTAACTTATATGCAGAATACATCATGAGAAATGCTGGACTGGAAGAAACACAAGCTGGAATCAAGATTGCCGGGAGAAATATCAAAAACCTCAGATGTGCAGATGACACCACCCTTATGGCAGAAAGTGAAGAGGAACTAAAAAGCCTGTCGATGAAAGTGAAAGAGGA
>NW_011495018.1:4298715-4300667 GCF_000754665.1 Bison bison bison | reverse complement strand
TTTGGCCACCTCATGCGAAGAGTTGACTCATTGGAAAAGACTCTGATGCTGGGAGAGATTGGAGGCAGGAGGAGAAAGGGACGACAGAGGATGAGATGGCTGGATGGCATCACTGACTTGATGGACGTGAGTCTGGGTGAACTCCGGGAGTTGGTGATGGACAGGGAGGCCTGGGGTGCTGCAATTCATGGGGTCGCAAAGAGTCGGACATGACTGAGTGAACTGAACTGAACTGAAAGAATAAATTAAAACTGAATCAAAGGAATTTCCTGTCAGCCAAAGCAATGGAGACTGAACACTTAACAAATGATCTCCACACATCTGCCACAAACTTTACCAATCAATAAGAAGAACATATAAAATGACATAAAGCCTATGTTTTCTGCAAAATATAAAAGCCAGAGAACACTAAATGCTGTTTTCCCTCTCTCCAAGCACACTGTGGTTACAACAGGACTTCCTTTATGGATTGTGCTTAGATGCTCAGTCATGTCCGACTCTTTGCGACCCTTTGTATGCTAACCAGACAGGCCCTTCTGTCCACAAGATTTTTCAGGCAAAAATACTTGAATGAGTTTCCACTTTCCTCCTCCAGGGGATCTTCCCAACCATGGGACTGAACCCACATCTCTTGTCTCTCCTGCGTTGCAGCTGGATTCTTTACCCATGTATGTCAAGTCCAGCAGAACTTCTTTTCAAACATCTACTACAAAACTTTGTTAGGAGACTAGCAAAGACTCTGAAAAAGCTGCACAGAAAAGAACAAAAGGATCTGAGATACAGTACCCTCAGAAATAGAAATTTCACTGTGAGTATAAAAATACTGCAAAAGAGTCCTTGTAGACCAGAGCACTAACAGGAATAAATGTGAAGGTGAACCTGGGACCCATATAGAGAGTTTGCAAAGTTACGTTTCTGAAAGAAAAAGAATAACAAAGAAGAGACTTTGGAGACCGGTAATGAGTGGAAAAAGAGGAGGAAATTTAAAGTTCTGCAAGACAGAATAAAATAAAAATAAAATCAAAGTGTGTACACCTCTCCAGAAAAATTAACCCATTGAAGAAACTGTATTATACATAAGAAGAGCATGCTCTTGGAATCATTCCAATCCACTGTTTTCATGAATGATAGAAACACAAGAAATCTTCATTTGGAAATCCTCATTTATAAAGCCCCTCTAAGAAGAAAGTGTTAGTCATTCAGTTGTGTCCTACCCTTTGCAGCCTCATGGACCATGGCTCGCAAGTCTCTTCTGTCTATGGATTTCTTCAGGCAGGAATACTGGAGTGGGTTGCCATTCCCTTCTCCAGTAGGTCTTCCCGACCCAGGGATCAAACTCAGGTCTCTGGCATTGCAGGTGGATTCTTTACCATCTGAGCCACCAGAGAAGTCACACAATATGAGATTACTGTTTGTTCTTAATCATTTCCATAACAATAAAAAACATGTAGGTCAGTATATTATATTAGTATCTTTCACTGTACCTATTCACTGAAATAATCTTAAACTGGAACAAGCCTCAAGGTTAAAAGATGCCCCCAAGGTTGGCCCTTGCGCTATGAGCTTCTTAACAAAATTAGAAACGAAAATGGAGAGATCACGACAGACAACACAGAAATACAAAGGATCATAAGAGACTACTATCAACAATTATATGCCAATAAAATGGACAACGTGGAAGAAATGGACAAATTCTTAGAAAAGTACAACTTTCCAAAACTGGACCAGGAAGAAATAGAAAATCTTAACAGACCCATCACAAGCATGGAAATTGAAACTGTAATCAAAAATCTTCCAGCAAACAAAAGCCCCGGTCCAGACGGCTTCACAGCTGAATTCTACCAAAAATTTAGAGAAGAGCTGACACCTATCCTGCTCAAACTCTTCCAGAAAATTGCAGAGGAAGGTAAACTTCCAAACTCATTCTATGAGGCCACTATCACCCTAATACC
>NW_011495018.1:4292850-4298615 GCF_000754665.1 Bison bison bison | reverse complement strand
AAAAAAAAAAAAAAAAAGAATCATTCAGACATTTGGGAAATCTTAGTTGACTGACTGAATGACAACCCTGAGGACTGTGAATAGCAGAAGATTGGATGTGAATGACACCCGTATATGAATGTGGTGTCCCTCTTCCCGTGCTCAGGTGGGCCCACCTACAATCCATAGCTAAAGAAGGCAGAAATCAAACCCTTATAATTGACACAGCTTGACTTTTAGGAAAGTCTCCCTTACCTAAGAGTGGACCTAATCTATCAGAAAATAGGACTGCTGTAGCTCTCCACTCACAGCTTACATGCAGGACACCAAGGGTAACACATTCATGAGCATTAAAGAGCAGTGTTGTCCCAAGAGTCGAGGCACACAAGTCCTAAAGAGGTCACTCCCTTTGAAACTTGCCCTAGAGCTTACCCAAGAAAGGATTTTTTAGAATCTAGCTGAAGGCTGGATTTATATGCTTTTGTCCTTTTATCGCCTGACAATCAGAATATGAATCATGTTCTGGGATGATCTACAGGGAACACTCCGCTGTGAAGTGCTTCATTTGTGCTTCCTTAAACAAAACCCACTCTGAAGTCCGTCCTCTCGCCTTCGCCGAGGACCCAAAGGGCAGTGTTGTGAGTGTATATTAGAACGAGGGGGCATTCCATCACCGAGCGAATTGCACCTCCCAGGGTCTATTATACCATCCATCACCAAGGCAAGTTGTTGGTCTAATGATATATTAGTGCAATAATCCGCACAGGACACACAGATGATGTATTACTGGAAAGATGGCCCTACTTACGGAAGTAAGGCTTCAAGAAGAGCCTGGGTACCCTAGAAGGCGACTGGAAGGCTTCTATCCCGTCTACAATCAGCCAGCGAGCACCAAACGAGGGAAGGCATTTTCCAAGGAGTGGAGAGAAATACTGTTTTTAAATTAAACCTCCTGTCATCTTTGTAATAAATCTGCAGCTCGATCTGACCTTGGTGTCTTTGGCTAATTCTAATTTGCAGGCACCATCTTGGTCAGGGGCGAGGAATGTGGAATTTTGCTCTGGGGAGTTTCTGAATCAGAAGACAGCCAAGCTCTCTCCTGCGTGTCTCTTTCTTACAGGGGGTTGTGGTGTGGAATATCTTAAGAGATTTTTCAATTAGTTTGGAATAATTGAAATCACCTATAACGATCATCTTATTGAACACATACTTGGCCTTCTCCTATGGTGTTTCATTGCTTCTTCTGCTCTATAAAAATAGATTTATTTTCCTCCCGGTTTCCCTTCCCTCAAAATGTTTCCTGTTATTAAAAACAGAAGATTGCTTGTCAAATGTTTTATCTGCCACGTGTGTGGGGCCATCGATCATCTCTTCCCGCCCCCTGTGCACATGTGCACTTCATTAGCTAAACTCCGCTCATCATGGGCATGGAGAACATGCTGCTAACTGGATTAGCAGATGTATAGAAACTAATTAAAGCACAGTATTTACATCACAACAAATGCACTCGGTAAAGGAATAATAGAAGGATCACAGCCCATAAGTGAAAAAGTCCACCCTACAAACTGTTCTCTATGGACATAACTGGTCTTGCGGCAGAGATGAGTTCTTTAGGCAGCATTTGCAGTGATGGAGGTGTTCACTGAGCGTTGAATCAGGCGCGTAATTGTCACAAAGGAAGCTCATCACGGGAGGTCGGGGGGTAGCGGAGAGCAATGCGGCAGTCCAGTAGATCTCAGAGTGCTCCCACGGGTGGGGCTGGTCTCCCTGTCTCTCTCCAAGCCTCAGTCTCTGCCTCCAAGTGCACATGGAACAACCTCCCTTGACCGCACTTGAGCCCAGAGGATCCTGAAGCTGTGGGCTGGGTTCTCAGGAAAACAAGGCAGAATGTCTGACCTTCAGAATGATGCTTTAGGTTGGTGACCACAAAGGATGCTCTACACGAGCCTACTTAGGTAAGCGTGGATCTATCCTTTCATGCTTCCGTTTGTCTGCTAGTTGAACAGAATGATGGTATCAGGCTACTGGATCACCAGTAGAACATACTCCTTCCTATCCAGCCTCCTTTTCCTTGGCTGCCTCAGCTTCCATTTCTTCTCTTCTCAGTTCCCAACTGAACTCACTCCAGCATGGGGCATGGCTGGTCCCACACCACATTCCTTGTTATATTCAGTGTCTGAAAAGGCAGAGATTGTAAAAGAAAGGAATCGATACATGAAGGTCCACAGCTGTCAAAGTGTTGCACTCAATATGTCAGCGAAGTTGGAAAACTCAGCAGTGGCCACAAGACTGACAAGGGTAGTATTCATTCCAAACCCAAACAAGGACAATGCCAAAGAATGTTCAGTTCAGTTCAGTCACTCAGTTGTGTCTGACTTTTTGCCACCCCATGGACTGTAGCACGCCAGACTTTCCTGTCGATCACCAACTCCTGGAGTTTACTCAAACTCATGTCCATTGAGTCGGTAATGCCATCCAACCATCTCATCCTCTGTCATCCCCTTCTCCTCCCATCTTCAATCTTTCCCAGCATCAGGGTCTTTTCCATTGAGTCAGTTCTTCTCATCAGGTGGCCAAAGAATGTTCAAACTACCAAAAAATTGTGCTCATTCAATGCTAGCCAGGTAATGCCCCAAATCCTTGAAGCTAGGCTTCAGAAGTTTGTGAACCAAGAACTTCCAGATGTACAATCTGGATTTAGAAAAGGCAGAGGAGCCAGAGATCATGTTGCCATCAATAGATCATAGACAAAGCAATGGAATTCCAGAAAAACATTTACTTCTGCTTTATTGACTACATGAAAGCCTTTGGCTGTGTGTATCACAACAAATTGTAGAAAATTCTTAAAGAGATGGGAATACCGGATCACCTTACCTGGCTCCTGAGAAACCTGTACGCAGGTCAAGAAGCAATGACTGGCTGTTCGCAACCCCAAGAACTGTAGCCCACCAGGGTCTTCTGTCCATGGAATTTTCCAGGCAAGAATACTGGAGTGAGGTGCCGTTTCCTCCTCCAGGGAATCTTCCCAACTCAGTGATTGAACTCAGGCTCTACTGCATCGCAAGCAGATTCTTTACCATCTGAGCCATCAGGGAAGCCCATATGCAAGCCCATATACTGGATCATTATTTTGTCTATGATCCCACAAATGTTGGCAATATGATCTCTGGCTCCTCTGCCTTTTCTAACTTTTCTAAACCCAGTTTGTACACTTGGCAGTTCCTGGTGCATATACTTCTGAAGCCTTGAAGGATTGGGGGCATTACCTTGCTAGTGTGTGAAATCAGTGTAATTTTGTGGTAGTTTGAACATTCTTTGGCATCATGTGAAATGCTGGGCTAGATGAATCACAAGCTGGAATCAAGATTGCCAGGAGAAATATCAACAACCTCAGATATGCAGATGATACCACTCTAATGGCAGAAAGACAAGAGGAACTAATGAGCATCTTTATGAGGGTGAAGAGGAGAGTGAAAAAGCTGGCTTGGAACTCAACATTCAAAAAACTAAGATCATGGTATGCAGTCCCATCACTTCATGGTAAATAGAAGGGGAAACAGTGGAAACTGTGACAGATTTTATTTTCTTGGGCTCCAAAATTACTGTGGACAGTGACTGCAGCCATGAAATTAAAAGATGCTTGCTCCTTGGAGGGAAACTTATGACAAACCTAGACAGCATATTAAAAGCAGAGACCTCACTTTGCCGACAAAGGTCCATATAGTTAAAGCTATGATTTTTCCAGTAGTCATGTATGGATGTGAGAGCTGAATGATTAGGAAGGCTGAGAACCAAAAAACTGATGCCTTTGAATTGTGGTGCTGGAAAAGACTCTTGACAGTCCTTTGGACAGCAAGGAGATCAAACCAAAATTTCCAAATCATAAAGGAAGTCAACCCTGAATATTCATTGGAAGGACTGATGTTGAAGCTGACATTCCGATAGTTTAGCCACCTGATGTAAAGAGCTGACTCACTGGAAAAGCCACTGATGATGGGAAAGATTGAGGGCAGGAGCAGAAGGGGGCAACAGAGGATGAGATGGTTGGATGGCATCACCAACTCAATGGACGTGAGTTTGAGCAAACTCCAGGAGAGAGTGAAAGACAGGGAAGCTTGGCATGCTCAGTCCATGGGGTTGCAAAGAGTTCATGGGGACACGACATAGCAACTAAACAACAGCAACCACTGCATCCATGGATTTAGGACCACCCGGGCAGCCACCCCTAGAACACTGGGTGAGCCCAAGCTTTTCTGCCAGCATGGTAGTGGTATTGATGGCAACGGTGATGGTGATCATGGAAAACATAGCAACAAAGGATGTGAACCACAGTATAACTCTAATAAAGGAAATCAAGTTATGACTTCAGAGAATAGTTCATCTTAAAGAAGCAATAGTTACCCCAAGAAGTCAGTGATGGCTCACAGCACAGACCACAAATAGATTGTAAAATGTAATAGTAAATGATCTACTTGTGCAACGCTGGTCTGTGACATCATAAATTGGTACAGTCCTTTTCGAGAGCTATTTAGCAACACATCTTAAGAGGCATAAAATTGTGCATGGACTTTCTGAGAATCTCACCTTAGGGACCTATTTAAAGGCAAACACTGTGCTGTCTTCCCTCTGCCCATTGTTCCCTATGATGCTTTTTCTGCTTTGGTCCACAGTGGCAGCTTCAGCTTCACCCCAAAGCTGCCAGGTCTGGAATAGACATCTCTACCTTTGCCCTCAAGTCCACCTCCAAACTGATGACTGACTGAGCAGTTTCCATATGGATGGGTTTTTTCACAAATCCATTTTTTCCAAAATAAGTCCCTGACAGCCCTTCCTCCTTGCTCTGACCAGGCTGCAACCTCAGCACCCGGCTGGCCGCCTCCCCTGCAGAACCTTTGAATCCGTCAGCAACAAGGCCTCCTGCCCCACAGCCCTGCCTCTGCCAGGCTCTCCTCCTCCTGCCTGGACCACAG
Source organism: Bison bison bison (assembly GCF_000754665.1). Lineage (NCBI taxonomy): Eukaryota > Metazoa > Chordata > Mammalia > Artiodactyla > Bovidae > Bison > Bison bison. Next base: position 4,293,666 of record NW_011495018.1, on the reverse strand, counting down.
GCGAGTCCCTTAGCTCCCTGCCTCCCATCCCAGCCACCGCAGCCAGCTCCCCACTTGATGTTTTCCTGATACACAAAGCGTGTGCTTCCCTTTTCTACTCCAAACTATCACTCTCACTTCTCTCTTCATGTAATTTCTATACAAAAAAAAAATCAAGGAAATCAAGTCATGAATTCAGAGACTAGTTCACCTTAAAGAAGCAATAGCTACCCCAGGAAGTGAGTGATGGCTCAAAGCACAGACCACAGATAGATTTTAAAATGTAATCAGATCAGATCAGATCAGTCGCTCAGTCATGTCTGACTCTTTGTGACCCCATGAATCGCAGAACGCCAGGCCTCCCTGTCCATCACCAACTCCCGGAGTTCACTCAGACTCACGTCCATCGAGTCAGTGATGCCATCCAGCCATCTCACCCTCTGTCGTCCCCTTCTCCTCCTGCCCCCAATCCCTCCCAGCATCAGAGTCTTTTCCAATGAGTCAACTCTTCACATGAAGTGGCCAAAGTACTGGAGTTTCAGCTTTAGCATCATTCCTTCCAAAGAAATCCCAGGGCTGATCTCCTTCAGAATGGACTGGTTGGATCTCCTTGCAGTCCAAGGGACTCTCAAGAGTCTTCTCCAACACCACACTTCAAAAGCATCAATTCTTCGGTGTTCAGCCTTCTTCACAGTCCAACTCTCACATCCATACATGACCACAGGAAAAACCATAGCCTTGACTAGACGGACCTTTGTTGGCAAAGTAACGTCTCTGCTTTTGAATATGCTATCTAGGTTGGACATAACTTTCCTTCCAAGGAGTAAGTGTCTTTTA
>NW_011495018.1:4270296-4292279 GCF_000754665.1 Bison bison bison | reverse complement strand
TTACTTTACTAGCATGTGAGATGAGTGCAATTGTGCAGTAGTTTGAGCATTCTTTGGCATTGCCTTTCTTTGGGATTGGAATGAAAACTGACCTTTTCCAGCCAAATTCCTTGATGTGGCCCCTAATGGCCCTTTTCAACCACTTTCCCCACAATATCCCTCTTGTGTTACTTTATTAGGGCTGCTATAACAAAGACCACAACTGGGGAGTTTAAACAACAGAAATTAACAGAGCTTAAACCAACAACACCTTCTCAAGCAATCTTTATTTTAAAATTCTGTTGAACCAAATCTACACAATGGGGAAAGGATACTATCCTCAACATACGATGCTGAAAAAACCAGATTGTTGTTTCCTAAGTCATGTCTGACTCTTTTGTGACCCCATGGACTGTCTATGGGATTTTTTAGGCAAGAATACTGGAGTGGGTTGCCATTTCCTTCTCCAGGGGATCTTCCCTGACCCACGAATCCAACCCGCATCTTCTCCTGAGTCTTCTGTATCGCAAGCAGATTCTTTACCACTGAGCCACTAGGGAAGCCGTTGAAAAAACCGGATATCCACGTGCAAAAGAATGATGTTTGAGCTCACTTTTAAGTATCTTTTAGTATCACATATAATTAATAATAATCCTTTATAAAGGTCTGTCTCTGTCTTTCTAATCAGTGAAAGGTTACTTCCTTCCTTGAGAAATCATTTGACTGGCTTTGTATTGTAGGTTGAATCATATTGTCTGCCAGATGGGCCACAAACACCTCAAAAAGGAGACCTAGCTACAAATACAGTCACTCGGAACAGAATAACTGAGCACCTCCTCATGCCCAGCGTCATTCTTGGTAGTGGATGGTGATGGGTGGTGTGTGATATGAAAGTGGCCTTTCAACATCTCTACCCATTTCTTTCTAGTGTGGGAAGAAACTGGAAAGGCTTCACCGCAGAAGCTGGAAAGGTGAGAACTCACATTTTATAGACTCTCTGGCAGTTGGGAACCCAGATGCAAATTATGACCCAGAAATTCGATGTACTCATGAGTCAAAGGAAGGAGAAGGTGAGTGGAGGCCATTGTTGATTCTGCTTCTTGGCTAATCGTGTAGTGAGACCAGGCGTGGAGACATGGATCTTACGAGGTGGGGCAGTGGCAGCCTTCTTGGCTTCTTGAGGTGTTGTTTTCTTTAAAAGAGTGGTCCCTGTGACTGTCTCTAATTCCTCATTTGTTAGCCTTTAGCCTTTACAACACAGTTGTAACCATTACTTCCCTGTACTAAATCTCTATCTTCTTGAAATATCTTGCTTTTGGTCTCTTGCATGGAACGTTGACAATTACAAACGGTGAACAAAGCCTGGTTTCAGGGTCTGAGTTTGTAGTCAGGCATAAAAGGTTAAAACATGGAAAATACTACCTAAGCATACACCAATAGGAGTGTTTTAGGAATGAAGGTATATTAACACTAATGAAACAACTTATGAGGTCGTCTGTTGTTTAGTCCCTAAGTTGTGTCTATTCTTTTGCAAGCCTGTGGACTGTAGCCCTCCAGGCTCCTCTGTCCAGGGGATTTCCCAGGCAAGAATACTGGAGTGGGTTGCTATTTCCTTCTCTAGAGAATTTTCCCAGCCAAGGGATTGAACCCACATCTCCTGCTTGGCAGGTGGAATCTTTACCACTGAGCCACCTGGGAAGCCCATGAGGTAGTTTAATAACACTAAAATTTATAAAAGTGAAGAAGAAGCACAAAATGTATTTTGAAAATGATTCAATAAATCAAAACATAAAATATTTATCATGATTAGATACCTATACTAAGTTTGATACATGGATAAATATTATTAGTAAACAGAAAAATAAAATAATTGGTTTTAAATTGTGTAAATATAAGTGAAATTTTTATCCTCTGGAAGTTTCATTTAAAGATGATGGAAATTAGTTTGGTAAAAAATATAAGAAATACAGGGATTTTGTGACAGGCTCCATAAGAAAGTCATAAAGATGATTAAATGAACTGGACAATAAGGCAGAGGAGCCAGGCTGCAATTTAATTTTAGAGTTATATTAATGAAATGTTTGATATACTATTATACCTTTCATATATAAAAATGCTTCTTGACAATCAGCATATGCACCTATTGAATTGCTTTTCCAATTTATTCATGACTAAATATATGTTCCATGCACTAATCCAGCAAGTGCGTAGTGCTGGGTAAAGCAAATTTCTTCCTTGCCTTCACAGTTGCACTAACCAGCTTACATTCTAATAGCAGTGCACAGTCCAATATATTCCCACCCAGATTTTATACAAAGAAAGCAGATCCCAGGGACGCTAAGGAATTTCCTAAAGGCATCCAATTCATTAGTGGCACATGTGGAATTAAATCTCAGGGTTCATCACATTCTCAACCCTTATAGGAAAAATAAATAAAGGTTTAACCCATTACAGGGAGCTCTTAGGTTATAAATAAAGAAACTTCCCATTGGCAAAGTCTATTGAACTCATTTCAAGTCATGCAGGGTGGAATTACTAGAAAATAAAATGGCTCACAAGGAAAAATACACGAAGGGAAAAAAAAAAATTTAAGAGAAGAAGCAAGAATGAAAAAAAATGAGTCTCGTGCATTGATAACAGCTACAGGTATTAATTTAGCATTTATTGTTTTGTTTCTTTTTATCTGGAGGGTAGGGAAATAATTGCAAATTTGTACAACATGCAAACATATTTTATCATTTAAAAATCCCTATGGCATTTCCTTATTTGGGAGTCCAAGAGAAAGGACAGAATATTTCCTCTCTCCTTGGAAGTAGGTTAACATACTACATGTTTCCTTGACATAATGCAGAAGCATTTTAATGCAAAATTATAAGGACCCCAGAGTTACAAGAAACATCTGGTCAACCAAACAATAGCTTCTATTACATCCATGCTCTGTATCCAACACTGGGTGTCAAATCCAGCCCCTAAAAGCAGCAGAATGAATGGAAACCTCTATGGGCTGAGCAATGCTAAAGGATAGGGAAGTTTCCTTAGAGGGCTGTGCTATAGCTGGGACTGGAAAAAGGAACAGCTGAACAAAGTTCTTTGTGCCAAGAGGCTGTATGTCATCTCTCAAGCCTCGACTCACAGCTGCCCACGAACCAAGAAGGCAAAGATCTCCATGCCTGTAAAGTCCTTGGTCCATAGGCTGGCAGGCCCCTAGGAGACAGGGCTTCTGGACTGCAGGTCTCTTTACCCTCTACACCAGAAGTCTCAAACTGTAGGTCACGAGCTAAACTTAGCCTACGGGTATTTTGTTTTGTTTTGTCTCGATATTTAGTTACTTGGCTACACTGGGTCTTGGGCTTTCCAGGTAGTTCTAGTGGTAGAGAACCCACCTGCCAATGCAGGAGACATGAGAGACCCCGGTTCAGTCTCTGACTCAGGAAGATCCCCTGGAGGAGGGCGTGGCAATTCACTCCAGTATTCTTGTCCGGAGAATCCCATGGACAGAGAAGCCTGGTGGACTAGAGTGCATGGGGTCACAAAGAGTCAGACACGACTGAAGTGACACAGCAGAGCTCAGCCCTGGGTCTCAGTTATGGCATGCGGGATCTTTCATTGCAGCGTGTGGGATCTCGTTCCCTGGCCAGGGATCAAGCCTGAGTCCCCTGTATTGAGAGCATGGAATCCAAGCCACTGGACCACCAGGGAAGTCCCACGCAGACGTGCTTTGTTCAACTTCACCAAAGTTCACAATCAGATTGATTATTGACATTTTAAAATTGAGAATTCCACACAAACATTTCATTTCCTGGCTTCTTGTGGAAAGGAGAAAGAAGTGGTACCCTGGTTCTCTCTCCTAACAGACAACGCCAGCCGGAGCTGGATAGGAGCTGTCCTCTTTGGATAGGAAACCCCACCATTCCCTGTCGCCCTCCCAACACTGAGGTTACCACTGGCCTTATAGCCATTCCATTACTTTATGTGCCAGATTCCACTAAGCCTTGGAGTTTGCAACCTCTCTATTCCTCTGTCTCCAGAATTTCTTGCTGCATCTAGTCCCCACATCTTGTGAAAGGTCCAGTCTTTATACTCAGTGTTGAACAAAGTATATGATCAAAAGGGCAAACTTACTTCATAACCTTGAAGTTCTTCCCCATACTGTCTCAATTTTCTCATCCATGAAATGGAGTAAATGTTCCAGATACTTACTTTCCGAAGAAGGAATGAGAATGTTTCGCTTCAGTCGTGTCCAACTCTTCGCAATGCTATGGACTGTAGTCCACCAGGCTCCTCTGTCCATGGGATTCTCCGGGCAAGAATACTGGAGGGTTGGCATGTCCTCCTCCAGGGGATCTTCCCCACCCAGGGTTTGAACCCATGTCCCTTGCGTCTCTTGCATTGGCAGGCAGGGTCTTCACCACTAGCACCATCACTTTCTGAAGCCCTTCCTGATTCCAGCATTCTATGGACTTACCCACTTCACAGTTCCCCCATTCCTACCCATCCTCTCTGCTAAAATTCAAGAGCATTAACACTGGATTTCCTTCCCTTTCTCCTGTGTTCAGCATTAGTTGAAATCTTTTAATTACTTTAAAGGAGGCCCAAATTGTCAGTGACAGCACACTGCTCTTGTAGACAACCAGAAACACGTCTTGAACAAGGAAGCTTCTTGAACTCCCTCACCATCCACCAGACAAGAGGCTGCCATAGGCACAAAAAGGTTCCCCAACCTACCCAGTACTGCATCTCGGACTCTTTTGTTGACCATGATGGCTACTCTATTTCTTCTAAGGGATTCCTACCCACAGTAGTAGATATAATGGTCATCTAAGTTAAATTCACCCAATCCAGTCCATTTTAGTTTGCTGATTCCTAGAATGTCGACATTTACTCTTGACATCTCCTATTTGACGACTTCCAATTTGCCTTGATTCATGGACCTAACATTCCAGGTTCCTATGCAATATTGCTCTTTACAGCATTGGACCTTGCTTCTATCACCAGTCACATCCACAACTGGGTGTTGTTTTGCTTTGGCTCCATCCCTTCATTCCTTCTGGAGTTATTTCTCCACTGATCTCTAGTAGCCTATTGGGTACCTACCAACCTGGGGAGTTCATCTTTCAGTGTCCTATCTTTTTGCCTTTTCATACTGTTCATGGGGTTCTCAAGGCAAGAATACTAAAGTGGTTTGCCATTCCTTTCTCCAGTAGACCACATTCTGTCAGACAAATTAACTTGTCAACAAAGGTCCGTCTAGTCAAGGCTATGGCTTTTCCAGTAGCCATGTATAGATGTGAGAGTTGGACTGTAAGGAAAGCTGAGCGCAGAAGAATTGATACTTTTTTTTTTTTTTTTACTTTACATTATTGTATTGGTTTTGCCATACATCAACATGCATCCGCCACGGGTGTACACGTGTTCCCCGTCCTGAGCCCCGCTCCCACCTCCCTCCCCATACCATCCCTCTGGGTCATCCCAGTGCACCATCCCTAAGCTTCCTGTATCCTGCATCGAACCTGGACTGGCGATTCATTTCTTATATGATATTATACATGTTTTAATGCCATTCTCCCAAATCATACCCCCCCCAAACTGTGGTGTTGGAGAAGACTCTTGAGAGTCCCTTAGACTGCAAGGGGATCCAAACAGTCTATCCCAAAGGAGATCAGTCCTGGGTGTTCAGTGGAAGGACTGATGCTGAAGCTGAAACTCCAATACTTTGGCCACCTGATGCAAAGAGCTGACTCATTTGAAAAGACCCTGATGCTGGGAAAGATTGAGGGCAGGAGAAGAAGGGCATGACAGAGGATGAGATGGTTGGATGGCATCACCAACACAATGGACATGAGTTTGGGTAAACTCCGGGAGTTGGTGATGGATAGGGAAGCCTGGCGTGCTGCAATCCATGGGGTCGCAAAGAGTCGGACATGAGTGAGCAACTGAAGTGAACTGAACCTACCAAGAAGCTCTCCTGCAGGACCAGTGGGTCTTATGAAGAGGCCAGGGATCTGATGGGCCTGAAAATTGAGCTTTCATTTCTTTCTTGAAATTCATTTTCTGTGCTCAGGTCAGAGGCAGCTTGACCTGGAGTAATGGAGTCTGAAAGCCCTTTCGTATGAATTCCAATAATGTCCATCCTTCACTAAGACAGTCAGTCCACCCAGAGCTCTGACATGGAGCCCAGGGCTCCTGGCTCTCATTCAAGGCACTGGGGGGAGGCAGAAAGAAGATGTCGGGATTTCCCTCATGGCCCAGTAGATAAGAATCTGCCTGCCAATGCAGGAGATATGGGTTTGATTCCTGGTTCAGGAAGATTTCATAAGAACACAGAGCAACTAAACTCATGCACAACTTCTGAGCCCGTGTGCTGCAACTGCTGAAGCCTGAGCACCCGAGTCTGTTCTGCCACAAGAGAAGCCACTGGAATGAGAAAAGTAGCCGTCACTTGGCTTGCTGCAGCTGAGAAAGCCCACAGAAAGCAAGGAAGACCCAGCACAACCAAAAGTTAAATAAGTAACAAAAAATAAAGAAAGAAGGCCGAATCACCCTTCTTGCAGTACTTTTAGAGGCTGCGAGGAGGAAGGAAGTTCCCATGGAATATCACATATGCATTTTGCCTCATGTAGAAACATTCTTCTGGCAAGATGTCCTTGACTTCTTTCCCTCCCCCAAATCCCCAAGAGTACAACACAGCCTGCAGCTTGCTACCAGTTTTGCTGCGTGTGGTACATATGAGCTAAAAGGTATAATTCCCAAACACACAGCAGAACAGATCTCCTTTCTGTGGAATGAATTTATTTGATCATCACCCAGCTCAAGTCTGTTTTAAATGACTCTGTAACACACGGTTCTGACTAGGAATTAAAAATGAAGCCAAAATGCTTCCAATTAAATGTGGTATGGAATGAGAACATGCTTATTTTCAACACACACACAAAGTCTAATGAGAAGGTTGGAAATCGAGCTTTTGAATTTCTATATGCTGAGTGTTGTAATGTAGAGTGATGATCACAATATACAGTAAAAAAAACAACAAAACAGAAACAGTTTGTTTTCTGTCTCCAGGAATCACTCTAAATAAGAGTGGGTGAGGCACTTGCTATCAAGAACAGAAAATAAAAGGTTTCTAAATATTGACTTCAACTCATGGACTATATTAGATCAAATTTTTCTTTCCTCAAGTTATTTTTCTCTTGGAAAGAAAATGTATAAACTCTTTTGTGACTCTCTTGCAAATAAAAATGCTTGAAGTGTAAATTGTATCTACTGAAGCTATCAGTAACATTTGGGCTAAAAATGATTTAGTTCTCTTGTGCCTGCAGATCTGTTTGCTTGAGCGTCTCTGTTATACACTTTCCTTCAACAAATCGCTGGATCGTCAGGCTCCATGGTTGCTTCTGGAGAGGACAAAAAAAAAAAGTACAAACATCTAGCTTAACATTTGAGTCACATCATAAAAGAATAACTATCCTAGGGTCCTTTGGCTTTAAGAGAAAGTCGAGTTGAACACAAGCCAGGAGCCAACTGACAATGAACTCAAGACAAGACAATTCTCTCCTGTCTTGCCAATTTAATACCACTGTTACATGGTAGAAATTAGAGTCCTCTCTCAGCAGAGGAGCTCTGTGTTAAAGAGACAATCAGGTGTGCATGTGGGGAGTGATCCCACTTGGATCTTCATCAGTGAAACGAACATATTGAGTGAGATTATCTCTAATGTCACCTCAAGCCCTGAGGCTCCTTCACTCTGGCTATTTCCCTAATGCCTTCACAATCTGAAAGGAATTAATCCACCCTCCCTGCTACTGAAATTAGTTTCCTGAGTATTTCACTAATCTTCCCATCAACAATAGTTGTGCTTCTCTAAATTAAGAAATCTTATCTTTAATACACCCAATTTTCCCATTTCTCTTATTTTTCTATGAAGTTTTTTTTTTTTTTTTTAATGTGGACCACATTTAAAGCCTTTATTGAATTTCTTACGCACGGCTTCTGTTTCATGTTTTGGTTTTTTGGCCATGAGGCATGTGGGATCCAAGCTCCCCAACCAGGGACTGACCTTGTGCAGGGTGAAGTCGTAACACTGGACCAGCCGGAAATCCTCACATTTCTTTCCTTTTAGGCAAAGACCTATTTTGTGTGAAGTTTCACGGTTTCTCATAGGAGTAGATAATAAAACTATATAAATCTAGAAGAATTGTATTTTTAATAGGATATTAAATTTTTATTTTAACCACTTTGTGAAGAATTTGTTTTTGTGTTTAGTGGCTAAGTCATGTCCAACTCTTTTTCGACCCCATGGGGTGGCCTGCCAGGCTCCTCTGTCCATGGGATTTCCCAGGCAAGAATACTGGAAGGGTTGCCATTTCCTACTCCAGGGCATCTTCCTGACCCAGGGATCAAACCCATGTCCCTTGTGTCTCTTGCATTGGCAGGCGGATTCTTTTTACCACTGAGCTACCAGGGAAGCCTTGCGAAGAATAGTAAAGACACAATAATTGTTTACCCTCTTGGGCCAAAATGATCTTGCGTGTGAATCTCATGGGAAACACAGGGGTGCCTATGAGGGAAATACCAGGATGGTCCAGACTCTTCTTCAATAACCCACACTGTGAACAGTGATTAAGGAAAGACTATGGATACTACTTTGCTGAACCTTTTAAAGATCATGGCTGGAATTTTTCATGGTGTCAAGGAGCAGAATTCTCTCTCAAGTCCAACAAGTAAGATTGCTCTTGAGAGAGTGGGTCTTGAGCTATGTTTGATCCTGCCAGCTCGGGCACTGGTTCCCTGGGTGTCCTGGAACAAGCTATCTCACACCACTTGGCTTGTTCCTTCACCTACAAGATGGCCATTATGATATCACCCACCTCCTGTTGGGTTAGTGTGCAGCTTCAATGAGGAATCATATGCAGAGTCCTTGAGCTGGTGCTCTGCATGCAGTGAGCAGAATTTCAGAATCTATCACTAACTAACCTTGGAGGAGCAAGGTCTTAGAAACCTCCTTTAAAGAGCCCATTTTCTTCTCTGACCTTAAAAGAAAGTCCAGGGAGAGCTCCCAGTCTTACAGATCGAATGTCAATAGCATCTTGAGGATCTTTATATATAATGTAAGAGGCCTTTTAAGAGGGCTGTTTGTTAGTCACATTTTAAGTCTAATAATAACATTAATAATTATTCATGGTGGTAGAGGTAATCAGGAAGGCAACTGATTGCTAGTGCTCTCAGAAAGGACACATCAAGGCTGAGATGTGATTTGCATTAACTTGGTTGGAATCAAGCACCAGAAACCACTAAATTGCTAAGGGGATGAAGCGAAGGGGGATAAATGTTCGGAATCCACAGGGAGAGTGATGCCAAGAGACCCACTTCTGTCTGCGCTCAGACTGCCCTTTTGTGACACTGAGTCTTGCTTGGTTCATCCCTAAGACCTAGATGTCTGGGCTTTTGATTTTTCTAAGAGATCTCCCTCTGCCTCATACATTCATCCCTCCATCCGTGCATCATTCACTCATTTGTTCCCTCACTCACTCAGTACTTACCAACCCTCTAGCCACACGTCAGGGCTTATATTAAGTGCTTGGAAAACAATGAAAATCAGAGCATACTTGACCCCTGTCCTACAGGAGAGTTCACCCCTTCAGAAGACTGACATTACAAATAAAAATCATACAGATAAAAACAGAGCTACAGATTGCAATAAAGATTATCAAGAAAAAGCACAAGAACTACGAGGATTCCAAGGGGACTGGTTTCTGAAGGGGATCAGGGAAGGCTGCTCCAAGGAGTGACTCTGAACTTGAAATCTGAAGAAAGAGTAGGTCTGGGCAGGAAACTCCTGCAGGACGGTCATTCTAGGCAGATAAACTTCCCAGGCAGAGAACCCGGTGGGGTTTCTTCAAGGAGCTGGACGTTGTCAAATGTCTGGGGCTTAGGAAAGGAGCAAGAATGTCTGCAGACAACCAGGTGGGGCCTTTAGGACATGGGTTTGTGGCTTTGGGCTTTGCTGGTGGCTCAGTGCTAAGGAATCTGCCTGCCAATGCAAGAGACTCAGGTTCGATCCTTGGGTCAGAAAGATCCCGTGGAGAAGGGAACGGCTACCCACTTCAGTATTCTCGCCTGGAGAATCCCATGAACAGAGGAGTTTGGTGGGCTATAGTCCATGGGGTCTCAAAAGAGTCAGACATGACTTAGCAAACTAAACAATAAAAACATGGGTTTGTGGTTTTAAGTATAAATACAAATGAAAACATATGTTCACACAAAAACTTGTCCAAGAATGTTGATAGCTACAATATTCCGAAGAGCTGAAAGATGGAAACAAACCTAAGATTCATTTACTGGCAAGTGGATTTAAAAGGCAGTATATTCATACAATAAGCTGTTCTTCATACAAGCTGTTCTTCATTCATACAATAACTGTTCTTGTTTAGTCACTAAGTCATGTCCAGCTCTTTTGTGTCCCCATGGACCATAGCCTGCCAGGCTCCTCTGTCCATGGGATTTCCCTGGCAAGAATACCAGAGGGGTTGCCTTTTTTTCTCCAGGGGATCTTCCAGACCCAGAGATCAAACCTGTGTTCCCTGCTTGGCAGAGAGATTCTTTACCATTGAGCCACAAGGGAAGTCCAATAATAAAATATTATCTGGCAATAAAAAGGAATAAAATAGTGACTCATGCTACTGGATGGGTCAACCTTGAAAATAATATGCTAAGTGTAAGAAGCCAGTCACAAAAGCTCACATATCTTATGATTTCACTTCTATTGTGTCTGGAATATGTATGTAGGTCAGGGTGTGCAGCTCAGTCTTCTTAAAACACTAGGGGTTTTCTTTTTTGGAATGATAAAACTGTTCTAAAATTGTGGCAATGGTTGCAGAACTGCCTTTTTAGTAAACGACTGAGTTGTTTAAATGAGCGAATTCCGTGTGAGTAATATCTCAATAATGCTGCTACTTTTTGAAAAAGAACATTAAGGCCTAAACGCCTCCAGACATTTTCATTTGAAGAGAAAAACAATGGGAAACTCAGAAATGATAAATGAGCAAAAGTCATATTTAGACTTTCTCTTCTCTTGTTAAGGAGCCTTTAAATATTTTGCTCTAAATCTCATATCTACCAAGTGATGGAACTAGGGCGGCCGCGGTTGGACACAAAGATCACAGCTGTCCAAGGTCCAAGCTGGAGCCCTTGGCTAGAGTCAGGGTATTGTGGCTTCCTCCAGGGCTGTGTGTACAGTTGGGCAGTTTGAAAGGGGACGATTTTGCCCAGCCAAGGGATCAAGCGAAGTCTAAGTCCCCTCCCCAACTCTGCCCACCAAGCCCTGACGTGCCCGGCAGAAGAAGGGCTTTCTCCCCTCGTTTCGGGTCTCATTTGCTCACAGTGCAGTAAACGGTTTCATTCCTAGTTACCTTACCCGGTGAAGACTGGTGAGCACCTTCAAGCGAAAGGCTCCAGAGATGCAAATACCACCCGATGCATTCCCCTCATGTAAACATTCAGCATTCATGTATTTTGGGGTCACTTTCTAGTACACTTGAATAATTATTTTAAAAATATATGATGATTCTTTTGTGTGGATTAATCTAAGCTAGTAGGAGTAGCAGCAGCATTAGACACTCGGTCGTATCTGACTCATTGCAACACCATGGACTGTAACCTGCCAGGCTCCTCTATTCATGAGATTTCCCATGACTACTGGAAGTGGCGAGAATACTGGAGTGGGTTGCCATTCCTCCTGCAGGGAATCCTCCTGACCTAGGGATTGAACCCACATCTGCTTTGCAGGCAAATTCTTAACCATCTGAGCCACCAGGCAAGCCCCTGAAGTAAGCTACTCCGTCATTACTGTAAGCAGAAATCTTAGTTCACGTTTTCTTAAATCTCAAAATATTAGAACAAAGCCCTCGAAGAATTGTCATCATAATAGATAATCTGAGCAATAGTCACTGGGGTTCCAGGTTTCACACTGTCAGATTTTAACTACCAGGTAGATTTTCTAAATGAGTGTTCGTTTCTGGCCGTGGCCGGTCTTCCTTGCTATGTGCTGGCTTTCTCTAGTTGCAGAGAGTGGGGGCTACTCTAGTTGTGTGTGGGCTTCTCACTGTGGAGGCTTCTCGCTGCAGAACAGGGGCTTTAGGCTCCTGGGCTTCAGCAGCAGTGGTGCGCAGGCTTATTTACCACACGGCATGTGGAATCAAACCCATGTCCTCCGTTCTGGCAGGCAGATTCTTAACCACTGGAAACCACAGACTGCCAGGGAAGTCCCCAGATAAATTTTTAGACGCTATGTCACGATTATTTAATTATGCATAAGACTTTCTTAGATTAGAGACTTTCTTTGCCACAAACTTTGTGTTTACTGCCTTTGTTTCATTTCCTATTGGGTTATCTTTCTTGCGTTTATTTTACAAGCTTTTTGTAAATTAAGGAAATTGGCCCTGAATTTGCCGTGCATGCCACAGTATTTCTTCCCAGTTTGCCATTTGCCTTTTGACATTACTTGCCGTATCTTATCACACTGAAATTTTAATTTTGAAAGTGATGGAACTTTTCAATATTCTTGTATGTCTTTGAGTTCCATGCCTTGCTTAAGAAGGGTTTCCACACTGCAAGATTATGTGAAAATTCATGTGTAGAGGGTTTTTGTCGTTTATGGCTTTATTTCATTTTATTGTATTTATGCTTTACTCTCCAGTCTATTTAGGACTGATTATGATATAAGAAGCGAATAGAAATCCCTCTCTTATTTCTATAGGCCAGTCTATAGTTTGGTTATACTTTTGAATAACTCATCTTTTCTTTCCCTATTTGGTTGAAGCACTTACCTATATTATATTACAAATTACCTTCTGAGTTTGTTTCTCTTGTTCATCTGCTGCTCTGTTCCAATGGATTGTCCACCTTTTTTCAGGGCCGGACTAGATTCAATAATGGGACTTGATTTAACACATTAACATCTATTAGGACTCGTCTTAAGGAGCAATTGCTTTAAATGTATTCTGCTCTAATAGCCCACTTCTGTGAACACTTTTCTACACCTTTTACTAATTATGGCCATTACGGTGATCTGGCTGCAGCAAGTGCCAGCTTCCTGCTGACAGCGTTCACATGGCAACAGCGAAGGTCCCCTGGAGAGGAAATGGCAGCCCACTCCAGGGTTCTTGCCTGGGAAATGCCACGGACAGAGGAGCCTGGTGGGCTACAGTCCACGGGGTCGCAAAGAGCAGGGCACAACTGAGCGACTAAGCACCGAAATAATATCAATCACATTTACCAAGTCCATTTTTAAAAGTGTATCAAGGTAAACTCATATACTATAAAAATTAGATCTATTCAGTTGTAACAAGTGATCTTTACCAAAGTATAAATTCATTCACTGAGTAAATGAATACGCAGATGACCTACAAGCCTAAAACCAAACTACAGTATGCTGAAAATCAGAATCATAGAGTGAAAAATATCTTTTAAGGATTGCAAACTTAAAAACAATACTGAGTTTTATATATATTTAGGAGACTTTATTTCATTCCAATGCAAGATGTTTGTTTGCTGACATTTATTTATTTGGATGCAAAAGCATTCCTGCTACAGAGGATTGCTGCTGCTGCTGCTAAGTCGCTTCAGTCGTGTCCAACTCTGTGCGACCCCATAAACGGCAACCCACTAGGCTCCTCTGTCCCTGGGATTCTCCAGGCAAGAACACTGGAGCGGGTTGCCATTTCCTTCTCCAATGCGTGAAAGTGAAAAGTGAAAGTGAAGTCGCTCAGTCGTGTCTGACTCTTCGCGACCCCACAGACTGCAGCCCACCAGGCTGCTCCATCCATGGGATTTTCCAGGCAGGAGTACTGGAGTGAGAGGGCGGGAAACACACAGCTCAGTTAGTTTTAAACATCCACAGAAATTTTACTTTTCAATGAAATCTACTTCTTGGTGGGATGAGTGAAAATACGAAAGTTAAAAGGAATTGGTGATTAAACAAAATAAATAAAAGTACATATTGAAAACTCAGAAGGATGCGAGTCATTTTTCCTGTTGCTATTTATTATTTTTCAGAGAAAATGAGGCAGGGTTTCAATAGCAGCAAATAAAATGCAATAAACCATAGGAAAATATTTAAGAAACCAATTCACTCTTGCAAAGGAGATAAGCAACTGAGACTCTGTAAAATTAAGGAACCAAAATGCCAAGCAACAGACATAATTTTTTAAAACTATGTGTGCACACATACATTTCTACATGTGCAAATGTGCGTCCTACATATGTCTGTTTTTATATACATATATGTGTGTTTATAAAGACGTGTTTATGCATATATTTTTAGTTTTATCTACTACTGCTTTTTAAAATGGTACTTGGCACTTTATGTTTTCACTGAAAGGTATATTATCTAGCTTCTTAAAATACCATTTACCATAATTTTATCAGCCTGCTGATGCTACCAGAATACAACTTTAAAACACAGAAAATATTTAACAATAGTAGAGACTCAATGGCATCATCAGCTCAATGGACATGAGTTTGATTAAGTGAAGGACAGAGAAGCCTGGCATGCTGAAGTTCATGGGATCGCAGAGTTGGGCATGACTTAGTGACTGAACCACAACAAGATGATGGCTAGGTATAGATTTTCTTTACTTTTTCACACACACAAAAAGCTTATGTCAAGAATGGAAGCCAAATTACTGACTCATAAACTTTGAAATACAGAAAAATGTTTGAGTCACTTTCTTATGCAATAGGTTACAAGTTACCTGTAAATGGTAATTTAGACAAGTGTCTGTAAAAGTCCACAAAACAGAAATCAACGTCCCTGAAGGGTGCCAGGTAGCAGGGACAACCTACTCACCCACATAAAATACGTTTCCAAAGATGGTGAGAATTACCCATGGAGGAAATGCTAGCAGAAGCCTTTGCATTGCAAGTCATAAAGGGAAGGTCGCGTGAAGGAAATGCCCATCACAAGGGCAGCTGTGTGTGTATCACTTGGAAGGAAGAAGAAAGAACAGGAAAAGAAAAAGAGAAAATGAGTGTTAGCTGACAGTGAGAGGTGAGTTAAGGGCATCCTGGCTGCCAGAAATGATCCCATCAAAAGACGATCACTTCCACTGGCTGATTTTGGAGAGTGGGAGCAGAGCGAGCCGTTCACTCCACAGGAGCTGGGAATTCTGAAATTGGCAACATTCATCAGTTCCTGTATATGTTCAAGTCCTGTCTGTTAAGGCAAGTCTTCCTCCTCCCGGAAACGCCTCTGAAATCAGAGTGCTTTACCAGGCACTATTGTTTTCTTCATTCCCCATTTGTTCTTACTGTTCAGTTGCTCAGTCATGTCCTGCTCTTTGCGACCCCATGGACTGCAGCCCACCAGGCTCCTCTGTCCATGGGATTCTCCAGGCAAGAATACTGGAGTCGGTTGCTGCGCCCTCCTCCAGGGGATCTTCCCGACCCAGGGATTGAACCTGAGTCTCCTGCATTACAGGCAGCTTCTTTACCACTGAGCCACCTGGGATGCCCTTTCCCCCCATATTATAGGGTTATTCATAAAACCTCAAGGGAGACTGGCACCCAACAGAGTGATATGAGAGCCCCCGACATGGTGCCATGTGAATAATGAGGTATGCACATTCTGTCCAGGCTTCTCTATGATGAAGCTGAGTAGTAATGAGACGTCAACACCCTAGAACTTGAAGAGGCTTCTAGAACATCCACTCCTACACCTCTCCTATTTTCAAAGGTCATAGAGAAAGAAATGGGCTTCTTCCTGGTGGCTCAGATCTTAAAGAATCAGCCTGCAGTGCGAGGGACCCAGGTTCCATCTCTGGGTTGGGAAGATCCCCTGGAGAAAGGGCTCTCTGCTCCCAGTATTCTTGCCAGGGGCACTCTATGGACAGAGGAGCCTGGTGGCCTATAGTCCATGGAGTCACAAAGAGTTGGGAGAGACTTGAGAGAGAGAGAGAGAGAAATGCTGCTACTTGGCCCTGGAGCATGCAGCCAGCCCAGAGCATCCTCTTGGACCACTGTCTCTGAGGCATCCAGCATCCTTTCTGTCCTGGTTCTATGTGGGTGGCTCAGTCCTCCTGCCTGGTGAGTTCAAACCTGATGGCCAGAGAATTCCAGCAGAGATATGAGTTAATGCAAGTGTGAAGTTTTCACAGGACAAGGGCCAGCTGGGTGGAATGGGGTGGGAGGAGTGAGGAGGAGGACGTGCCAGATAAAGCCTGAAGTCATTTCACAGAAGCTGCATGATGGAGATGGCCAGGCCCATTGGCAACTCAGCTGGACCTGCTTCGTGTCTGCTTAGCACCAGCATTTCAGAGGCACCTCCTCAGCCATGACACGCCTGGGCTGTATATTTTAATCCCTGCCTTTGATTAAACATTGATCATAATGCATCACTTCATGATGTTTCATGAAATGGGAATTCTGCAGTTACCTCTGAAAAATGTTTATGACCATCCTTTGCAGAGGAATTGATCATACGGTGGTTTACTAGCCTGGAAGATGAATGGCTTGCATGGCACCATATCTTGAGCATCGAGGGCTCAGAGAACCCGTGATTTAATGAAAGTGCCTCTGGACAACAGCCAGCCACGCAGCGTCCTGCTCCATCTAGAAGATAAAACACAGAGCTCACCTGGCTAAGTGCTTTCTACTTTCATGTTATACACAACTGTAGAATCGTGAGGTTCATTCGATCCCTAGACGATATACCTTTTGGATTCTTATGTCCTCTATTTGTATCAAGGTTAAACCATAGCATTACTCAACTGGTATAAAGTACATGACCGATTCTGACTTGGGAATAAGAAGACTGGGAAAAGTTCAAGTTTAAAAGACTCTGTTATGGTGTTTTTAAAAAGGCCATCTTATCCCCTAAAGACTTGTGTAGGAGGATGCTAAAGGTTACGTTTATTTAAGTCTTCATTTTCCCAGTGCCAAGGGGTGGGTGGACACTCCACCCACAGGCAAGGCTAGGCTTTTCTGTGGAGAGCACGTCTGTGGCTCCTCACATTTGACATTTACAAACAAGCATGTCATTCATATGGATTTGACCATTATACACGGTTTCTGCTTTCCATTTTTAATAGAACCATAGATTTCTGGAATCAGAGCGTAATGAATGAATTACAAATCTATGCACCTCTCAAGCAATTTCAGCCCTGATGTGACTTCTAAGCTGTGAATTCTTTACTTCTGACTCCTTTATTTGCATATCTGTTCAAAACCAAATGATTAAAAAGGAGCTGTCAAGGTTGATAGTCCTAAAATTAGGCTTGCCTGTTCATTTTGAATGTACACTCTCATATAGATGTCTCTGCTTCCTATTTTTTTTTTCTGAAACTTCAATGAAGAGATGAAAGTGTATATTGATGATTTGGGATATTTTATTTCTTAAAAAAATATGTTTTCAGAAAGAATCATTAACAGCACTTTAATCAAACACCAATGAAAAACCACTCCACTTTATAAGGTGGTGATATTGTCCAGTCACTAAGTTGTGTTTGACTCTTTGCAACTCCATGAACTGCAACAAGCTAGGCTTTCCTGCCCTTTACAACCTCCTGGAGCTTGCCCAAACTCATCTCCATTGAGTCGATGATACCATCCAGCCATCTCGTCCTCTGTTGCCCCCTTCTCTTTCTGCGCTCAATCTTTCCCAGCATCAGGGTCTTTTCCAAAGAGTCTGCTCTTCACAGGTGTACAGGACATATTTTAAAACATAGTTTAAGGGAAGAGTAAATTTCTACCAACACAAATCCCCCTCCAATGACTTCAGTCTAAGAAAAAAAGTAGCAACAATCTCTTACATTAAGGATATGACTCATCTGTGAAAAAAACATATTTTAACACTTGCCTTTAAACCCGTAAAATGCATTCTGACAACATCATCCTTCACAGTAATTTCACGTACATTTGCTCACCAGGAAAATTACTATAAGACACACTTTTTAAAATCTCTTTCTCTGTTTACAAAAAATAATTCAGTATTTAAAGGAATTATGCAATATGTATGAACCCTTCTTTGAAATGCAACGTACAGAAATAACACTTGGTGAATAAATAAAGAGCTTTCTAAAAAGTGACTTTGTTCTGCCACGTCTTCTACGAGGCAGCGGGGGACAGGAAAGGTGGGGTCACCGCCCAGGGCTTCAGGGATGCTGCACTAAACCTCGTGCTTTCCAGTTATGCCTCTGACAAAATCAGAACCAGAAGGATCCAGTCTGGGTTTTGACAGCTGTTTCACCAGTTACTGTACAGGACACATGATACAGCTGTTGATTTTTTTTTTTTTTTTTCCTGAAAGCAGCAGCTTTGTAAGGGGCCGAACAATGCACATCCACCTTGCTTAAGCAAAGACTAAGCCCATGACCTTCTCTTTTAGAAACAACACTGTTATCAACTAAAGCGTCGTCAGTGCTTGTTACAGAGCTGGAGAGCCTTCCTCGAGATTCAATCTGCTGTAGCTTCTGGCAAAATGACACTCAAGCACATTATAGGAAGTTAATACCACAAAGGTTCAAAGGTGGTTTGGGCTGTTCATTCCGAACTGGAACTATCCTTTGTAATTAGTAACCTGATCACCTCTGCACTTAAAGGAAGGGACTTGGAAAATAAAACGATGATTCCTTCAACGCAGATTCTAGGCCCCAGGATAACTTCTTGAAAGCACGTTCATCCATCCTGCTTTGACTTGATGGGAAGCCCTGGTTCTTTTGCCCTCTGAGTGATTAGTTGCTGACAGGCGGAGTCCTGCCATCTGGGGTGTCGGCTCACCAGCCAAGAGCAGTGCTCACTGTGAACAATTAAACTGTGTCCTTGTTCAAGCCTCCCGTTCCCAGGTTTTCTGTGTCATCTGTGAAGGTGTCCTGAGGATTACGTTACCTGGGGCTGGCTCTTGCTGAGGCGGGGGGAGCTGCTCATTAAGAACAAATGCTGTAATGACCCCCCAGAGGTATCCAACAGGTCTGTTTAGTGCTTGGGAGGCAGTGTCAGCTGCTTCCTTAGAACCAGAGGCCGTCTTCTAACCTGCACCCCTGCGGTGCCCTGCAGAGACTCAGGTGGAGAATCTTTCCCTAAAGCACAAGGGGGATTGTCTTTCCATTCATTTCTTCCTCCGCGACACTCAAGTGTCTGGGAAATTACACCTCACCCTAACCGAAGATCACAGACACTCAGCCAATACACCTCTGGTTCCCACACATAGTTATTCGCCTGTTACTTAATATGGTAAAATAAGCTTTGAGTCTTGACTCAGAGAGGTCTCGATCTAATGCCTAGACCAGCTGTTTTAAAGGGAAGAGGTCAGAAGCTCTGGTTTCAACCATTGCTTTAGCAATTCTGTAACTTCTCACAGGTTTTGAAATTTAGATAAGCAAGGATAGAAGGGTGGCTGATTAAGGCAGGGACTGGGATGCAGGAAATGCTGAGAATACAGTCCCCAAGTATTAGTCCTTAGAAAACTTTAGACTCAACATATTGTTGGGAACAGGTTAATACATGTTAACAGAAAATACTTACAACAGAGAAAGGCAGGGATGGCTAAGCAGCTAAAGGCAGAGGGATGGTTTGTTTAAAAGCCCATGTGAGAGACCAGGTATACCATCCAATGTTTGTGAGCACATTTATTCATAGAAGAAATAACGCTAGTATTTTCTTTTAAAGACAATTAGATAAGTGTAATGTAAGAGAAAAAAGAAAGAACACTAAACCAGAGGGTCTCAGACTAAGGGCATCAGACACACAGAAAGATGGGAGAAAAATGTCACACCGGGGAGATTAACTAGGAGTCCACAAAATGAACAGTGAGACATAAGTCCTCTTCCCTCCCCAGCTCCATAACATATTTTTTTCTGAGTTGACATCCAGAGTTCAAATCAAAAGATGCCCTGATTTCTGCATACACATACACACACACACATACACACACATGCAGCTACTGACCAACATTTTTATTATCTTACTCCCAAATATGATTGGTCAGCCAAGGATAAGTAAACCTTTAATGACAGATTCCAACATGAAAGATAGACATGGAGATGAATAAAACATTTAAAAGTTTAAATGAATTTGGAGGAAGTAGAGGCAATGCAGGATGAAGAAGATAGTTTCAAAAGAATTACAGCCAATATCCTAAAAGAGGTAAGAGAGAATTTTGCATCCATTAAACAAGAACAAGAAGCTACAAAAAGGAACAGTCAAAAAATAAGAAAGTACTCTGGTTAAAAATGTTACTAAAAAGATCCATGAAAAATTTTTTAAATTAATAGAAGAATTGAAACATAAAGTCAAGGAATTCTCCCAAGAAATAGAACAATAATAAGAAAAGGGAGAATTAATAGGACAGAAAAGACAAGAAAAGAGTAGAGCAATCTAAGACGTCCAACATCTGACCAGTAGGCATTAAAGAAAGAGTGAGGAGAGAAGAAGGGAATAAAATGATCTAAAAACAATGTCAATATGATTATTGTCATAATAAAAGGACAGGAGCCACTGGATAGAAAGGTAATCAGAGAAAATAGACTATAATCATGAATCTTCAGAATCCCAAGAACAGAATGAAGAGCTTGTACATTTCGAAGGGGAAAAATACACCGCAGCCCAAGGATCAAGAAACTCAGCAATTTTGGAAGCTGGATTATAATGGGAAAATATCTTCAAAATTCTATGCAAAAATAATTTTCAACATATAAATCTATACTCCAATAGACTACTAATCAAAGTGAAGGAAGAAATTTCACAGGGTGAAATTCTGAAAAGCAAGTACTTCCCAACCACCATTTTTGAGAAGCAACAAGAAGTATTCTACATTCAAAGAAGTGGATAATCCAAGAAAGAGAAAGATATGAGATACAGAAAGCAGGAGATTCAAAAAGGAAAGAGAAAAAAGAAATTCCCAGGATAATGACAAAATTTCCCATGAAAACAGCAGACAGCCAGGTTTAGAGAAATTAATTAAAAGGATTCCAGAAAGACTATAAGCTAGGTAATTTATTATCTCACGAGTTAGACTATGTAAAAAATTGTACCAATAAGCCTTGGAGGAAGTACTGGAGGTTTAGAAAACTCAATCAGCTGTTCAAGAAAAACAATGTAAATTTTAAAAGCTGAGGCAATTGTTAACTTGGAAAAATAAAAATGTACATACAATAAAATATAATCACACCATTCTGCTTGGTCAGAGTGAGTAATATTTACATAATTAAAATAGCTAAAACACTGAAAATGATTTAAATAAAAATTAAGAGACCACACCGGGGCAATGAGTTGGAGGATTAGGTACAAGTGAACCAAAACTTCATCTCTCTTAAAGCCCATGGGTAAAGCTGAAAATTGATGAATTGGGTAGTAACACTATCTGCATGTTATTTGAAATGTGGAGGTCAATGTTTTAAAAATCAGGTAAGAGTGCTTAAAAGCTATTATTTCTGTGAAGCAGAATGTAGCATGTGAGTGGGAAAGGAGATAGGTTTTGCTATAATATTATTCTGATTAATAAAAATTTTTTAAGGAAACTGGTACAAGCATGTAATTTAGAGTTAGGAAACTTCAGAATATCTAACATGGTGAGAATGAAAAGTGTTCACCTCTAACCAACAAGGACCTCCTGTACAGCACAGGGAACTCTGCTCAACATCCTGTAACAACCTAACTGGGAAAAGAATTTGAAAAAGAATAGATACATGTATATGTATAACTGAGCCACTTTGTTGTACATCTGAAACTAACAACATTGTTAATCAATTATACTCTAATATAAAATAAAAACTTTTTTAAAAATAAAAGATACATTTAATTAAAAAAAAAGTGATTACCTCTGGGAATAAGATTGGTGATAGGTGAGAAGATTTTGTTTGTACTCTTGTTTTTTATCTTTTTATTTTTAATGGGTTTTTTTCTTTTGAAAAAATTGGAGGGGGAGGAGATTTTAAAGTTTCACTTTAAATCTTTAGCATTATGCACACATTACTTTAATAACAAATAAAAACAAAATTACTGCAGGATTAAAATTA
>NW_011495018.1:4253008-4270196 GCF_000754665.1 Bison bison bison | reverse complement strand
TATTATAGTAATTTAAAAAATAGATACCAAAATATCCAGCAACCCACCAAAAGGAGAGTTTGAACACAAACTAACAAATATTGAATGCTTACTGAGGGCCAGTTACTGAAATTGGTCCTAAATGCTAAATGCTGTTAAGTGAGTTACCATGTTTGATGTTTAAATAAAATGCCATGGGTGGTCGCTGCTGACTTATTCCCAATTTAACTCATAAGTAAGTTAAAGTTTAGGTTAGGTAACTTGATTAGTTACAAGTCATGGTGGAGGAGGATTCATAACAGACTGGTTCCAAATCGGGAAAGGAGGCTGTATATTGTCACTCTGCTTATTTAACTTATATGCAGAGTACATCATGAGAAACGCGGGGCTGGATGAAGCACAAGCTGGAATCAAGATTGTGGGGAGAAATATCAATAACCTCAGATACACAGATGATATCACCCTTATGGAAGAAAGTAAAGAAGAACTAAAGAGCCTCTTGATGAAAGTGAAAGAGGAGAGTGAAAACATTGGCTTAAAACTCGACATTCAGAAAACTAAGATCATGGCATCCGGTCCCATCACTTCATGGCAAATAGATGGGGAAACAATGGAAACAGTGACAGACATTTTGGGCTCCAAAATCACAGCAGATGGTGACTGCAGCCACGAAATTAAGACACTTGCTCCTTGGAAGAAAAGTTATGACCAACCTAGACAGCATATTAAAAAGCAGAAGCATTACTTTGCCAACAAAGGTCAGTCTAGTCAAAGCTATGGTTTTTCCAGTAGTCATGTATGGATGTGAGAGTTGGACTATAAAGAAAGCTGAGCCCTGAAGAATTGATGCTTTTGAACTGTGGTGTTGGAGAAGACTCTTGAGAGTCCCTTGGACTGCAAGGAGATCCAACCAGTCCATCCTCAAGGAAATCAGTCTTGAATATTCATTTCAAGGACTGATGCTGAAGCTGAAACTCCTATACTTTGGCTACCTGATGTGAAGAACTGACTAATTTGAAAAGACCCTGATGCTGGGAAAGATTGAAGGCAGGAGGAGAAGGGGACGACAGAGGATGAGATGGTTGGATGGCATCACCGACTCGATGAACATGAGTTTGAGTAAACTCTGGGAGTTGGTGATGGACAGGGAAGCCTGGCATGCTGTATGTAGTCTGTGGAGTCACAAGGAGTTGGACACAACTGAGCGACTGAACTGAACTGAATCCCTAGCCAGAAAGTGATGCCACTTAGCATCACCATGTTACTCTTCCACAGGTAGACAGATACAAAAAGGATTCACGGTCTTTCTCTATCAAAATGGCAGCAGAAATGAAAAATGGTCTGAAGACATTTCTGACTAGCTTTTCACATCTTACATTTCACTTTTGCTAAACTTCTTCTTCACATAAAAGCATGTATGTGGAAAAAAAAATATTCCTCCAGAACTTGGATTTGGGGGTCTGTGTTAGGGTATTTGGTTACATCAGGCTATAAGAAGCTCTCATTTTAGAAATATGAGCTATCAGGGAAGAAAAAGTCAGAGGTTTGAAAATTCAGTGATGTGATCCAGAGAAAGAAAGTCTGCTGCCAATCTAAATTACTGGGGTTCAGGGCAAGATACTTCATTTATGAACCGAACCACTATGCATCTTAAAAACAAACCTACCCTACATCTACCATCCACCCAAGGGTACTGAGTCAATACAATGAAAAGTTGGATGTATCAAGGGTTGGTGAGGACCAGGGCAATTAGAAATTTCAGATGGGGCTGGTATATAAATTTGCACAACCACTGTGGAAAACTGTCAATAGATAATAAATCTGAACATATATGTACCTCTTGAGTCTGTAATTTTACTCTAGAAATTCATACACATTTACACTCAGAGATTTGTCTACGGTGTCCATAGGGGCACTATATCTAATAGCCAAAATACTGGAAACGAGACTATCCGCCAAGAGGAGAGATGGGTAAATGAATTTTGGTATGGTCACACAGTGGAATATGCTACAGAAAAAAAGGAAGAATGAATGAGCTATGGTCCTTGCAACAAGATAGCTGAATTTCACCAATAAAAAATAATTGTTGAATGAAGGAACTAGATAAAACAGCAGGTGCTGATGTTAGTATTTATGTAACATTCAGAACCACGGACACTTATCAAGATTAGGAGTCTTGGTTACTCCCCAAAAGGCGAAGCCTTGACTGAGGACAGGAGGGCGTTCTGGAATTCTCTATCATGCTGTAACATTCTGGGTGCCGATGGCATAGACGAATTCACCCTGAAAGCTTGTCCATCTGTACACCTGATTCGTGGGCTTTTCTGTACATATAGCAATAACCTTTACCAAAAACAAGAAAAAAAAAAACTCACAAATTGAATCAGAGAAGAAGTCTTGATATCTTCTTAGGCAGGTCCACCTCCAGCCCAACTTGAGGACCTTATAAAACTCCTGGTTAGAGACACAAGTATCACATTAGTGCATATACACTCACCGGAACAAGCTGAGCTGTCCTCATCCACGGCAAAGTTTTGGCCTAGGTTTTTCTGTCTTCGTACTTGCGCTCTCTCTCTCCCTGCTTCCTTGCTCTTGCCCCCATGACCCTGCCAACACCATGTCTCCACAGTGAGTCAATATGACACCCTTGCACCCTCCAATCCTTTGCTGCCCTACACTGCAGTTAGACGCTTGCCTCAGATCTTCCTCACGGGCTTGCAGGCTTCTCAACAGTGTCATGCCTTCCAGAACCTAGCAGATCTTGGCCTACAGTAGGTATTGGGTAAATTCCCAGTGACTGAGAATTAACACGTGGTCTTGTGGTAATTTATGAGAACTAGGATGTGTGGATAAGGGAAAAAAAATCACAGAAACTGGCACAGCCTTGTACATTTCATGCAGCTGCTACCTCGTTAAAGTGATGACCATGGTCAAGCCTTGAGGAAAAAGAAATGATCCCAAGGGCATTGTGCAATCAAGTGTGGAGGAGGCTGTGAAGTTTAAAGTGGAGAATCACCTTCTCCCTCTGGGACTGCTTTCTCGAGGAGCGTACATGCACAGTAGCACATCAGCCTCTGGGTACCACACCTCAGCTGCAGAGAGGTGAACCAACCCTGCAGCAGGAGATTTACAGATCAGGGACTTGACAGAACCACCTCTGGTCTGTTTCCTTACTTGTATAAAGGTAAGAAGACCACCCACTTTTCCTGTCTCATGGACTACCAGAACAATTCAAATGAGACAACATCTGTAAGGTTGTTTTGTATGTTCCAAAGGACATCCAGATGAGAAGAATTATCATTTTTGCTGATAGCACTGATTCAGAATACGCCTGCTAATGCAGGAGACACAGGAGACTCAGGTTCGATTCCTGGGTTGGGAAGATCCCCTGGAGGAGGACATGGCAACCCTCTCCAGTATTGTTGCCTGGAGAATCCATGGACAGAGGAGCCTGGAGGGCTGCAGTCCTTGCAGTCACAAACAGTCAGACACAACTGAATGACTGAGTGTGCACACACACACACACAGATTCAGAATCATACCATTAACAGTAACACAGCAACAGCAAATAATCAAACAATTAGCACCATATTGAGCTGTGGTTTTGGAGAAGACTCTTGAGAGTCCCTTGGACTGCAAGGAGATCCAACCAGTCCATCCTAAAGGAGATCAGTCCTGGGTGTTCATTGGAAGGACTGATGTTGAAGCTGAAACTCCAATACTTTGGCCACTGATGTGAAGAGCTGACTCATTGGAAAAGACCCTGATGCTGGGAAAGATTGAAGGCTGGAGAAGGGGACGACAGAGGATGAGATGGTTGGATGGCATCACCGACTCAATGGACGTGAGTTTGAGTAAACTCTGGGAGTTGGTGATGGACAGGGAGGCCTGGCGTGCTGCAGTCCATGGGGTCGCGAAGAGTTGGACACGACTGAGCAACTGAACTGAACTGAATTGAACTCTTCCAGTATCAGTGTCTAATTAGGAGACAGAGACTACTCCAGGTATTATGAACAGAGAGGATTAACAGAGAATTAGATAACAAACTAATGACATAAAGGTGGTGCTACAATATATCAGGAGCTGCAGAAAGCCGTCACATCCCTGCTGGAGCCAGTGCTCATCTGAGCCCACGGTTCAGTGTCTCTGCTCTCTTGAGCGGGGTTCCAAGAGTCATGTTCTACTGGCCCCCAACTCCATGGAAAGAGCTCAGCCCACCTGCCATGGCCACGGGTGCTCCTGGCAGGGCTTGCAGCTGCCCCAGCCCCGTCTTGGCTGGAGGCACCATCCGAAATACAGCAGCTCTTACCTTCCTCTGCCTGTTCAACCTCCCATTTGCAGCTCACTGAAACACTGAATCAACTCTGAATATTTAATGGAAGGATAAATAAATATTTATTTATTTATTCCCTGTCCATCACTGATACTGAAGCTGAAGCTCCGATACTTTGGCCACCTGATATGAAGAGCCGACTCACTGAAAAAGACCCTGATGCTGGGGAAGATTGAGGGCAGGAGGAGAAGGGGGCAACAGAGGATGAGATGGTCAGATGGCATCACCGACTCAATGGACATGAGTTTGAGCAAACTCTGGGAGCTGGTGAAGGACAGGGAAGCCTGGCGCGATGCAGTCCATGGGGTCACAAAGAGTCGGACACGACTGAGCGACTGAACAACAGCTGAAACAGTGCTTGAAAGGGAAAGCTGCTCCTGAAGGCTTGTCTCCTGGAAGAAGGAAAGAACAGACAAAAAACCTAAAGGGGAAGAAGTATAAATGAGTACTACAGACAATATGTGCTTTCTAAATAGCAAATATTTGTTAGTTTTTAAAAGTAACCAGCCCTGATCACTGCAACCACATTGGTTTCTAAGGAGAAATTAAACCCATCATGCTGAAGTTAGTTTTACATTTTCTTCTTTTATAATAAGTGCTAAGAAGTGTAGACCTTTAAAATGCTGCTGGTTTTGTAAAAGTTTCATTGAATATGATTTCTTTTTAAAAGGTGTGCATATTTACTTTTCAGAGCTTCCCTGGTGGCTCAGATGGTAAAGAATCTGCCTGCAATGCAGGAGACCCAGGTTGGTAAGATCCTTTGCAGAAGGGAATGGCAACCCACCTCCAGTATTCCTGCCTGGAGAATTCCATAAACAGAAGTCGTCCGGTGGGGTACAGTTCATGGGGTCACAAAAAGTCAGACACGACTTAACGATCAACACTGACTTCTTTCTCTGGTGGTGGGGGAAAAGCACAGTCTTGGACAGCACATTAAAAGTGCTTTTACAATTGCTTTTTTCATCCTTTGCAAAACCCCTCTGAAATAGGGCATGTTTCACAGATAGAGAAACTGAGGCTGGGAAAAGTTGAAGGGATGTGCCCAATGGCACTGGGAAGGTTGGTGGCCTAACTGGGTAGTGGGGGCAGCCCATGCTCCTCCCTGACCAGGCTCTCTGTCCCTCAGGAGCATCTCTAAAGTAAGAGAAGTGCCAGTAAAACAGAAAAGGCCAGGCCGGATGTGAAAGGAAGCTGGACCACCAGCCCGGTTCCTCATAACCTATGTAGGCCAGGTGGGTCCCTCCCATCCAGTGATGCCTCAGGGTAAATGGGCCAACCTCAAACCATGCCCCACCCTCTACAATGCTCCTGGAGAGACACACAGCTAATTATCGTCTTGTAATTAGACCAGTTTCCTTTTTTTTTTTAAATGCAATTCTGTACAGATGTGCAACCTCACTGGACAGATGTCTGCAGAGTTGCCATTCTGTGAGAAGCAGCTAATGGTAACCAGAGACCCAGGGGACTTCCTAAAACACCAAAGAAAATGACTTCTTTCCCAATGGCCCCTGGGAGAATCTGATGAACATAGAGCAATGCTCGGCCATTAACTAGAGCGAAAGCGGTGCCTGGCACAGGAAAGGGTTCTGGTTGGAAACCCTCTGGACTCAGAGCATTTTTATTCAATTCCAGATCCTCACAGATAATCTGCTTGAGCTGATGTGGGTACGGGGGACCTCCAGATGAAGTCCAAGAAGTCAGAGGGAATGAGCTGAGAAAACCAGTCCATTCCAGAGCACGTCTCTGGAGTCTACAGGCAAAATTGACCAAAGTGCAGAAATCCAAAGGTTTAAAAAATACTGAGCAAGCAAACTCTACAGGTATAACCCCTGAGAAATGCTGCAGTTTTGGAAAGGGCAACAGAAGAGAGGAGAACCAGACTGATCTGATTGACATACACATGCCAATGGCAGAGGTTTAGGACTGAGGTACAAGGAATCATTACGTGGAAACGGGAACATAGTCTTCTTCGGCCAGGAATCCCAGGAAACCGACCCAGTAAATAAATCATCAATAAATTCTCACATCTTAGTATTATGCTATATTATCATAAACAGTTAATTCAACATTTTAATCTAATTTAATATATTGCTTAATAATATAGTGTATAATAATTTATATAATGTGCTCAGTTGCCCAGTCATATCCGATTCTTTTGCGACCCTATAGACTGCATCCCACCAGCCTCCTCTGTCCATGGGATTTCCCAGGCAAGAATACTGGAGTGGGTTGCCATTTCCTCCTCCAGGGGAATCTTCCCAACCCAGGGGCAAGCAGATTCTTTCCCACTGAGCCACCTGGGAAGCCCAAATTTATATAGCATATAATAATTAATATATTAATAGTATATTCATACAATAGGTATATATTGTATACCATACAACAAAATATGCAATGAAATATAAAGATGTAATTACTCATTATTCATATTGATATATTTGATTTAATAATATATATGTATACTCATGACTTTAATCACAATGTGTTAAGCACTAACCAGGTGCTTGCAGTCACTCCCATGACCCAGCGAAGCAGGTAGTATCATGATATGCATGTCACACGAATATAATGAGACTCAGAGAGGTTTAGCATCTTAAGCAAAGGCACAGGGCAGGGACCCAGAGTCAAAGCCAGGACTTCCTAGCTTCAGAGCCCACGCTCTTAAATGCTGATTTCCCTGCTGCTTAGGCAAGGTGTGAGCTCTTGTGTCCTTCTGGTTCCCGGCACAAGCACCCTCGGTTTACACTCTGGGTCAGGACGGGAGAACAGTCAAAAGCAGTCTGAGCATCAGCCAGGTCTGGGGGACTTCTCTTCTTCGAGGGGCAGCAGTCTCCAGAAATGACAGCTGGACCTTCTCTTTGTGGCCCCTAGACAGACCAAGTGCTGGTGATGGATAAATGGCACTGTTCCTTTCAACGTTCACAGCATCTCTATCTGCATCTCGGGGAGAAGCAGCCGGAAACCCAGCCCCTTTGCCCTTCTGCATTTGCTGGTCCGATTCAGCTGGGACAGAAAAGAATCTGCCTGCAATGCAGGAGACCAGGGTTCAATCTCCAGGTCGGGAAGATCCCCTGTAGAAGAGCATGGCAACCCACTCCAGTATTCTTGCCTGGAGAATCCCAGGGACAGAGGAGACTGGAAGGCTATGAGGTCGCAAAGAGTTGGACACGACTGAGCGACTAACATGAACGCTTCAGTCCTGAACCAGAGTGGTCAGGGATCAGGGGACATAGATTAAGGTTAAGAAATAAACTAGATGAGAAATTGAAAAGAAAATGATTTTCTGACCTTTAGTCATTACGAGATGCAGCTCAGAGTTACAGCTGGGCGGGAAGCAAAGAAGGAGCAGAAATGTCCCATCCATTAGTTGGGAGCATCTTAGTCGCCAACCTGATCTATTTTGTGTGTGTGGCCATACACATTTCGTAGGAAATGTATGACTTAGATATTCACACCATTGGTCATAGCCATAAGGAGCAGGCCACACTTTCAGAAACCAGTAGCCAAGGATTAAAGGATCCAACAGATGGAAGATGACAGACCCTCTCTTCCAACCTGGCCATTTACAGATGAAGCTCAGATGGGGACTCTGCCCACCAAATGTCACTCGAGACGGGAGAGGCACGACCCAGACGGGAGCTCTGTTTCGCTGGGTCCCAGACACTCCTGCTGTCACCACTACACTGGACGGGCTTAGCGTCACGATCGGTGTGACGTTATACTCATTCCCAGTGTCTCACTCATTTAAAAAAAAAAATCAAAGGAATATTCATGGTACTTAAATAGGTCTCTCTCGTCAATAAAACGTCTTCACTCATTAAAAAGTCACGTGTATCTATTATGTTAAAAATATTCAAGAGAATGATCATGAAAATTGACATTAAAATTAATACAAACATAAAAAATGTTTAAAAAACCTTGAGAAGTGTAGGTTACTGCTGCTGCTAAGTCACCTCAGTCGTGTCTGACTCTGTGTGACCCCATAGATGGTAGCCCACTAGGCTCCCCCTGTCCCTGGGATTCTCCAGGCAAGAACACTGGAGTGGGGTGCCATTTGCTTCTCCAATGCATGAAAGTGAAAAGTGAAAGTGAAGTCGCTCAGTCGTGTCCGTATTCCTTGCTTTTTTCATCTGAAAACATCTTTAGTGACGACTGTGCATTCTGAATCTTATTATTTCCTCGTTTATTTTGCTACCTTTGTAACAAGGAAGCAATGGAACTGAAGCCATTTTGCAACATAAACATGGGATTTTTCTCTATGAAATGGGGCTACTTGAGGAAATAGACTCTAAAACTTTTCACTAGATGGCAGTACAGTCACATAATTACAGAGGGAAGAGGCCAGATGAATAAACAAAGTTATTACGTGATTCTAAAGAGAATAAAATCATTGTCCCACCAAGCATATTGTAGTTTGCTGTTTGTTTGCTACAATGAAGGAAGGGAATATTCGTTATTTTAAAAAATAAAAAAAAAAAACCTAGTGAAGAGAGAAAAAGCACTATTATTTGATGCCCTAGTAACATTCACTGCCATGTATTTTTGCCAGGACACGTGCACAGTGCTTTATATGCATGATGTCATTCTGCCCCAGTGGGGATGGAAGGACCTGGGAGATGGTTAGTATTATTCTATTACTGATGAAGAAAATAAAAGCCCAGGTTAACTCATCCAGAATCAAATAGCTAATAATTGACGGGACCAGGATTCAAACCTGAATCCATCGGACAGTTCCTTGCCATCAAAATCAACCACTGTTAGCATGGTCCCACTCAGTCTGACAGTATCTGCCTCTCTGCAGAGATACAAGATAATTAATATTACTATGAAAATTAGAACATCCTTGCTACTAAGTCGCTTCAGTCGTGTCCGACTCTGTGTGACCCCAGAGACGGCAGCCCACCAGGCTCCCCCATCCCTGGGATTCTCCAGGCAAGAACACTGGAGTGGGTTGCCATTTCCTTCTCCAATGCATGAAAGTGAAAAGTGAAAGTGAAGTCGCTCAGTCGTGTCTGACTCTTAGCAACCCCATGGACTGCAGCCCACCAGGCTCCTCCATCCATGGGATTTTCCAGGCAAGAGTACTGGAGTGGGGTGCCTTACATGATCCCAAAGGTTGCCATTACTTTCTTTTTCTTTTGACCTTTTAATTTGATATTGAGGTATAGCCAATTATGGGGTTGCAAAGAGCTGAACATAACTTAATGACTAAACAACAACATAGTCCATTAAGAATGTTGTGATAGTTTCAGATGAACAGCTTGACTCAGCCATACATATACATGCATCCATTCTACCCCAAAACCGCCCCCCATCCAGGCTGCTGCATAATATCAAGTAGAGTTCCGTGTGCTAAACAACAGGTCCTTGTTGGTTACCAGTTTTAAATATAGCATTGTGTACATGACCATCCCGAACTCCCTAACTATCTCTTCCCCACCAGCAACTGTAAATCTGTTTTCAAAGCCTGTGAATCTCTTCCTGTTTTGTAAATAAGTTCATTTGTATCATTTCTTTTTAGATTCCACATATAAAGGATATCACACAATAATTCTCCTCCTTTGTCTGACTTACTTCTCTCAGTATGACACTCTCTAGGCCCATCCATGTTGCTGCAAGTGGCATTATTTCATGCTTTTTCATGACTGCGTAATATTCCGTTGTAAATATGTACCACATCCTCTTTGTCCATTCCTCTGACAATGGACGCTCAGGTTGCTCCCATATCTTGGCTACACAATGCTTCAGTGAAAAGCTGGATGCCTGCATCTTTTCAGACCATGGTTTTCTCCAGATACCTGCCCAGGAGGGGGACCCTCCATAACCTCCATACTGCTCTCCACAGTGGCTGCTCCAGTTTACAGTGCCACTAACAGTGTATTCCCATAACTTTTAGCATTCAGGAAACCCCCATATGAATTCTACCACATCTATTTACGAAATACATACAGGAAAGAAAATAATCATTGTGTAGTTTAATGACCAAGGTGCTTCCCAACTTCTTAGCAAATTCCAGGCTTTAAACGTACATGGAATAAAATATAGTGAACTCAACAATCTGTCAAAACAGCAACAGACCTCACAGAGAAAAGAAAATGTTCAAGGGGCTTTATAAAATGTTCCTTTCACTATACTTCCTTCAGTTCAGTTGCTCAGTCGTGTTCGACTCTTTGCCACCCCATGAGTTGCAGCATGCCAGGCCTCCCTGTCTGTCACCATCTCCTGGAGTTCACTCAGACTCACGTCCATCGAGTCAGTGATGCCATCCAGCCATCTCATCCTCTGTCATCCCCTTCTCCTCCTGACCCCAATCCCTCCCAGCATCAGAGTCTTTTCCAATGAATCAACTTTTCGCATCAGGTGGCCAAAGTATTGGAGTTTCAGTTTTAGCATCAGTCCTTCCAAAGAACACCCAGGACTGATCTCCTTTAGAATGGACTGGGTAGATCTCCTAAGTCCAAGGGACTCTCAAGGGTCTTCTCCAACACCACAGTTCAAAAGCATCAATTCTTCGGTGCTCACCTTTTTTCACAGTCCAACTCTCACATCCATACATGACTACTGGAAAAACCATAGCTTTGACTAGATGGACCTTTGTTGGCAAAGTAATGTCTCTGCTTTTGAATATGCTATCTAGGTTGGTCATAACTTTCCTTCCAAGGAGTAAGCGTCTTTTAATTTCATGGCTGCATGTATTTTAAGGATAAAAAGAGCTCAGGGAAATCATTCAATAGTTTCTCTATTAATAATGATACAGATATGGTATTGGAAACCACAGAGGTAGGCTATGAGATCAAGCAAGAATTAATTGTGCTAAAGTTACTAGGAATCAGATCTCCAGTGTAAGAGAAAGAAGACACAGGTATAGAGCAAAAGTTTTTAAAAAAGAAAAAATCTTGTAAGGGTTAAACTTTCGTAAGAAGTATATCAACCATGATTTTTTAAAATGCATTTCCTATATTTGCCCATTGAAAACTCTATAAGCAATGCTATCCCTTTTCCACCAAAATATCCTATGGCATGTATTTTAGTTTCTTAGTACTATTCCTTCTAAAAAGGAACCAAGGCCCCCTGGAGAAATAGCTGATTACAGATCTAGGTCAGGAAAGTACAAAATAATCCCAGACCTGCTTGTATCAAACAGCAAAAAAAGTTCAAAGCCTGCTGGTGCCATAACAAAAGGATACAGAGGCTGGCTCCAAGGGGCTTCCAATGCCTCAGTTTTGGACAATATAAATATCACAAAAATAATGATAACTTATTAAAATATTAAATATGTAAACATTTAGGAGTCCATAATGCTACTCACAGGGAAAGCCATGAAGCAAAATGAAAACACTGTTTCCAATTAAGATGACTGCTTTAGCAACACCATAATCTTAAAATAGATCAATAAACAGAAAAAACCACGCAATTTTCTGGTCTTTTTAATATACGGTTCAGTGTTCTTGCCTGGAGAATCTCAGGGATGGGGGAGCCGGGTGGGCTGCTGTCTATGGGGTCGCACAGAGTCGGACACGACTGAAGCGACTTAGCAGCAGCAGCAGGGAAACTAGATAAATTCAGTTGGTGACAGAAAGCTCTGTTTTACAGAAAAATGAGACAGTGAATGTAAAAGAATGACAGAATGAGAAAATTTATATTTTGCAACTTCCAACAGAGTTGATTTAGCTAGCAACCATCAATGGAAAGGAAAATCAATAGCAATTCTCACCTGGGAAGGACAACTTTACACACGGAGTTGGGTGTTTTTGTTTTTGGTTTTGGTGTGGGGGGAGGCGTGTTGCGTGGCTTGTAGGATCTTAGTTCTCCCACCAGGGACTGAACTCAAGCTACAGCAGTGAACGCACGTGAGTGCTAACCACTGGACCACCAGGGAAATTTATCATCTCCAAGCATCACCCCATGGGTTAGTTCCCAACTGCATTTCCAGAGTCACTCCTTTAGCCCAGTGATCAAACTCAGAGTTGGCTCAATGGTAAAGAATCCACCTGCCAATGCAGGAGGCTCAGGAGACACAGATTCGATCCTTGGGTCCAGAAGATCCCCTGGAGTAGGAAATGGTAACTCTCCAGTATTCTTGCCTGGAAAATTCCAGAGACAGAGGATCCTGGTGGGCTACAGTGCATGGGGCTGCAAAGAATCGGACACGACTGAGCAATTGAACATGCAAAAAAGCTCAGAGTCAGCGAGAGAGGACCAAC
This sequence comes from Bison bison bison, assembly GCF_000754665.1. Classification (NCBI taxonomy): domain Eukaryota; kingdom Metazoa; phylum Chordata; class Mammalia; order Artiodactyla; family Bovidae; genus Bison; species Bison bison. The sequence continues at coordinate 4,257,680 of NW_011495018.1, read as the reverse complement.
CTGGCATCGTGTGCTTCCTGATGAGATGTGGAAAATCCATGTAACCTGAATCTGCACCAATGTTGAGACCTAACTTCTATATAAAGGAAATGGAGGGAATATGGTAATAAGTTAAACATCAGCAGGAGAAAACAGACACATCCAGATGGTGGGACTGATCTTTGCAAAGAGTCAACGCCTGAAGGCATTTAAAAACAAGCAATTTGAGAGCAGCGAGGTAGGGGCTGTTCTTATCGTTGTTTAGTTGCTCAGTCGTGTCCGATTCTTTGTGATCCCATGGACTGCAGCACAACAGGCTTCCCTGTCCTCCACTATCTCCTAGAGTTTGCTCAAACTCATGTCCATTGTGGCAATGATGCCATCCAACTGTCTCATCCTCTGTTGTCCCCTTCTCCTCATTCCCTCAGTCTTTCCCAGAATCAGGGGCTCTTCACATCAAGTGGCCAAAGTATTGGAGCTTCAGCTTAAGCATCAGTCCTTCCAATGAATACTCAGGATTAATTTCCTTTAGGATTGACTGGTTTGATCTCTTTGCAGTCCAAGGGACTCTCAAGAGTCTTCTCCAGCACCACAGTTCGAAAGCATCAATTCTTCAGTGCTCAGTCTTCTCTGTGGTCCAAATCTCGCATCTGTGCATGACTACTGGAAAAACCATAGCTTTGACTCAACAGACCTTTGTTGACAAAGTAATGTCTCTGCTTTTTAACACACTGCCTAGTTTGGTCATAACTTTCCTTCCAAGAAGCAAGTGTCATTTAATTTCATGGCTGCAGTCATTGCCCAAGGGGCTGTTCTAGAACAAAAGAAACTGAAGGGACCTGACAAGTACAAGTCAGCTCTTGTGAGCACATTGGATTCTGATTTGAAAAGAAAAAAGCTAAAATGGAGAAAACATCGTAATAAAACCTTTCCTCAGTTTCATGTTAAGAATGTGGATGACACTTTTAGGTATGAAAGTGTATTTAACATGTAGGGAGACAAACCATAAGCTCAGGATATGATCTCCAAACCAGTGAATGATTGAATGACACAGAGAAAATGCCAGTAGATCCTATACTGTAAGCACTTATTGCTTATGCGTAAGTGTTTGGCACGCATGGTTCACTTAGTCTGTCTAATAACCTATTAACTGGGCAGTATTAGGCCCACTCTGCAGAGAGAAAAACTTAAGACTTGGAAAAGTCAAGCAGACTACATCTACAGGTGTTGGGACCAGAGCCAGGATTTGAATCCAGGTCTATCTGCAGCTAAAGCTCTCACCTTCTTCATTTGTCAGCTGAAAAAAAGCTGAAAAAAGTCTGCACAGTCTGAATGTTGCTTCAGTTTTTCTCTAAGTGATAAGAGTTTGAGGTAAATTCTGGTTATGAACTAGGATATGTATGTTCATTGAGAAACCTAATACCTCAAAGCACTTCACAGGCGCTAGAAAAAATGGAACTCAGAGGTGGAATCATCGACTTAAATTCTCATTGATGGAGGCAAGGCTCAAGCCAAAATCCAGTTGACCTGGGTCTAGGCTCTTGGCCACAGTTACCCCTGACCCGACCCCTTCTAGAGGGAGGAACTGTAAACCCATAGCTAATTATTTTGTAGACAGAATTGCAGAAGTCAAGGACGGCTTTTGTTGATGTTGTAAATGATCTATTCAATGACAGAAAAACCCTCGAGGTCTCTCCAGTCTTGAATGTTTAAAAAAAGTTACGTAGACCTCACTAATCAGCCTTGGACATCAGTGGCTGTGTGGAGTTCTAACACAGGAGATGGTGAGAAGTCAGGGCAGAGCAGGGCTTTTCTCGAGGGAGTCACAACCCCCATGAGAAGTGAGAGCCTCCTTCTGACCACAAAGGTAGGGTGCTAAACTGGGACGACATGCCCCTTTTGGTTTTGGAGTTGTTATCTTTAAGGGCTTTTAAAAATTTTTTATTTTATTTTTTGCTCTGTGACAAATTACCACAAACTTAACAGCTCAAAACAATGCCCATTCACTATCTCACATTCTTTAGGTCAAACGTCAAGCAAAGTACGGCAGCTTCTCTGCTCAGGCTAAAATGAAGTGTTGGTTATTGCATCTGGGTCTCAGTCCTCTTCCGAGGTCATTCCTGCTACTGACAGAATTCAATTCCTTGTGATTGCAGGACCGAAGTTCCTACTTCCTCAGTGGCTGTGGGGACTAGAGGAGCTCTCATCTGCTGGAGGCCGCTCTCATGTAGAAGATAATAAATTAGCATGAGACACGAGGTATTGGAGAGGAAGACATCCAAATGGATGATAAAGATGACAGAGTCATTAGTTAATGCAGACATTTTCAATCAGGAGTGACTTGGCCCCACAAGCAACAGTTGGCAATGTTTTAAGACATCTTCGGTTGTCTCAGCAGAGCAGTGTTGCCAACATCTAGTGGGTTGAGGTCAGAGATGCTTCTAAACATCCTAAAGAGCACAGGATGGCACAGAATTATCTAGCCCGATATTCCAATAGTGATGAGGCTGAGAAACCGTGAGTTAAGGGCCAGTAATCCAAGCAAAAAGAGGGAGGAAAGGGCCTGGAATAGAGCTGAGTCCGAGAAGGAGCTGCAGAAGTGGAGGTAAACCAGAGGACAGTGTTCAGAAGCCGGTGGGAAGAGGGTGTTGATTCTGGAAAGTGTCAGGAGCTGCTGAGAGCTGAGCAACATGAGGAAGAGCTATCGTTGGACTCGGGGAGACAGAGGCCACTGGAGACTGTCTGAGCAGTTTCAGCGGAGTCCTGGGGGTGGATGCCTATCTGGGCCCCACTAGAGTGTTCTCCAGACAAAAGGGACATCAACAGCCGACAGAGACAAACCTTTGGGAGGCTGGGCTGCTAAAGAGAAGCAAGGAGAGATGGACATGATGAAGCAGGGACACCTCTCCCATGGGGACCAGAGGAAGGAAAACAGGTGTGCCTGAAAATCTGACAGAGGAAGGATGGGGAGCTACCCGCAAAGTAAGCAGTGGGGCCACGTTTGAGAATAAAGGAAAAGGGTATGGGTTAAAGATGCGAGGAAGAGGACCAGTCCTATTTAGGACTCCTAGGCAGGGCAGCCACCAGAAAACTTGTCATGTCTACAGAGACAGTGTGTTTAACACTGTGAGGACATTCTGAAGATCTCTTAACTGGCAGACCGATGGTTCTGGCTGCTGTTTCTTGACAGAAACAAGAAAAATCAGGGGCATGCTTCCCAAAGAAGGTACTACTGTCCTCCTCCCCTGCAGTGATGGGGGTGGTGATCTGAAAGGCCTTAGGGTCTTCCCATCTCCTAAGCCTTTGCAATTAGAAATCTTCCAGAAGGGGGCGCAGGGAGAGATGAGGCACTGACTTCAATGATCTGGTTGGGTCTGTTGCTCTCCTGTCCTTGGCCAAATGACCAGGATTTCTGGTCTCTACTGTCTCCAAAGGCAGAAATAGGTGTAGTTCGAGTAGTTCACCAACCACTTCCCAACAGGCTGTTACTTCTTAGAGGAGAATCCCGTGTGCCAGTAGAGGACCCTCCCTTCCACTACTTGTGAAACAGTTCCACAAACTGGTTGTTTTACATTAAATTCTAAATTACAACCTGAGCGGCCTAAGACCACAGGAGAGAGACAGGGAACTCCAGCGTGGCCCCCTTTTCCCCCAGAGCTCCCGTCTTTTCACTCTAACCTCTAGCGCCACCCGCGGGCCGCCTCCTGCTCCCTCCTCATCTCCAAAAGTGCGGAGACATTGGGGAAGTCCCAGGGGAGACCGATTTCTCCAACATGGGTATTACCACCGCGGGCGCTGAATTTCGGGGCCCCTCTAATTATCTCTGAACGTTGATTATCGCTCCTCCGAGCGAGGGCACGTGGGGTACCAGGGGCTCCTGATCTTCCCCGCATCAGCCTCCGCGCGGGGAAGCGAAGCCGGGAGCCAGGGCCCGCGGGAGGGCGTCGGGCGCCCCACCCGGAGGTCCCTGTTTTCCCTGCGTCCTGGGAAACCCAGCGGAGGGTTTTGCCACCCACGGCACCCTGTGCCCAAGGCCACCGCGCAGCCTAGCCGGGCCACATCTCGGGCTCCCTAGATGAGCGAGGTGTCCTGAGCTTCCAGAGTCTCCAGCCTCCTCTACAGTGGGGTCTGATCCACCTCGAAGCAGATCGCGGGGGGACATCCGACGACTCCAGCGCCACGGTCCGCTTCCAGCCAGGCCTGCCCTCCCGCCTTCGCGTCCTCCGCCGCCGCGCTGCCTCGACCCCTCGACTCTGTGCCTCACACAGCGGGCCTTAGCTCCTTGCCGGGTGTCCCCCAAGACGCCGGGAGGGAGTCTCTGGCGGGCGAGCAAGGGGACACCGCGTTGGAAGGGAATCCCACGCTGCACCCTTGGGGCCTGAAGGAGGACACGCGGTGGCTGCTGGAGGGTGCGGACAGCCAGGGCCGCGGGGCCCTAAAGGTCTGACGGGGTGGTATCGCCGGGGGCCCGGGGTGCAGGTGTCAGGCGGCGCAGGAGACACGGGGTCTGGGAATTACCGGAGCGACTCGGCCCGAGCGCATCTGGACCTGGGCGGGGCGGAAAGCTGACCCTGGGGCGGGGATGCAGACAGCACTCCTCCAAAGCTGTCGCGGGCGGGGGCTCGGTGCGCCGACACTCACCTGGGTCTCTGGCCCCCGACGGCATTTAAAGGGCGGAGGGCGAGGCCCGGCC
>NW_011495018.1:4251223-4252668 GCF_000754665.1 Bison bison bison | reverse complement strand
GGCAGGCGCCGACCTGGCGTGGCTGAGCCTGCCCGGCCAACAGGAGCTGCTGAGGCTGGTGCGGCCGCCCTACTCGTACTCGGCGCTCATCGCCATGGCCATCCAGAGCGCGCCGCGGCGCAAGCTGACGCTCAGCCAGATCTACCAGTACGTGGCCGGCAACTTCCCCTTCTACAAGCGCAGCAAGGCGGGCTGGCAGAACTCCATCCGCCACAACCTGTCCCTCAACGACTGCTTCAAGAAGGTGCCCCGCGACGAGGACGACCCAGGTAACAGAGGCGCGCCCCCTTGCGAGTCCAGGACTCCGGGCTGCGGGCACTCGAGGGACCCGGCGGTCCTGGACCGTCCAGACTTCCCAGCTAGGGGAGCCGAGGCGGGAGGAGGGTGGGGAGCCGCCCACGGGCTCCAGGAAGCCGGCAGACCCCCGCAGCCCTGACTTCACATCCAGGGCAACTGAGTCTCTAATTCTCGGCGCGCTCTCCAGAATGAAGAAGCCCGGGAGAGCTAGCCTGCCGGGGCGACCTTAGGAATTGCCTCTCTCGGGGGCGCATGTCCTCTGCTTAAAGTGGGGAAGACGGCGGCTCTCCCCACGAAGGTTAAGACAAAGGCGATGCCGCTTTGGGAGGCTGCAGAGAGGCCTGGCGAGGTGTGCTCCGCCCCACGGGCGAAGCGGTGGCCCGAGGAGAGCAGGTTCCTTTCTTCATTTCATAGGCCTTCTCTCTGGCCTTGCCCTCTGTGAGGCTCTGTATTTCCCGGGCATCGTCCTTCGCTGTGGACGCCCGATCCGGTACACAGCGTCCCCTCAAGGTTTGGGGTGGGGGTAAGGGTTCATGGAGGGGCCGGTGGGAATCCTTCTGGAGCTGACCTCCATTTCTCACCTTCTCACCCATCACCTCGGCCAGACCCCGATTTTTCTGAGCCGGTCCCTTTCTTCTTCCGCAGGTAAAGGCAATTACTGGACCCTGGATCCAAACTGCGAGAAGATGTTTGACAACGGGAACTTCCGAAGGAAGAGGAAGCGGAGGGGGGAGGCGGGCGCAGTCGCACCCTCGGGTCCCCGGAGCCAGGCCGGAGCCCGGGCGCCAGAGCTGGAGCCCCTGGGCGCCGCCTCCCCGGACCTGGGGGCCTCGGCGTCCCCGCCCGCGCCCGAGGCCGCAGCCTGCTTCTCCAGTTTGGCCTCGGCCGTGGGCGCCCTAGCTGGCGGCTTCAACCCCTTACCGGGGGCCTGGCGGGAGACTTTTCCTTCGGGAGACCCGCGACGATCGCCACTCACAGCCCCCAGGTCCCCGCCCCGCGCCCGGCTTCGCCGCTGGCCAGCAGACGGCGGCCCCCGGCTTCCGCGTCAGTCACTTCGTCTACACCCGGGAAGGGACCGAAGTTTGATGGAAGGCCGGGGAGTGTTCCCGAGTGCGGGGTCCACAGGCGCTGAGCTCAAGGCCCCACGA
>NW_011495018.1:4250449-4250936 GCF_000754665.1 Bison bison bison | reverse complement strand
GCGCTCCCCCTGTCCTTCCAGTTGGCCTGTCCCTGGAACCCATGCTCCCAGAGGGTTCCATCTGAAAGGGGCGACAGGCTGGCGCTCACCCCAGATTTTCCGAGGGGAGCCTGACCCACCCCCAAAGATACTTTGGTGTCTTAGGTGCTACTGGGGACCCCCGGGCCCGTCTGGGTGGGATTTTTTCCCACCTTTCCAGCCTGGCCCACCCGGCGCACAGGCCCTTTCCTTGGTGCTCCAGGGAAGCCCGCGGGGTTCAGGAGCACCCCCGGGAGGCCGAGTGGGTCCCCTCACCCTCAGCGCGTGTGCGGTCGGTCAGCCATCGAGGGTGGTCTGGAACTGAAGGCGAGTAAGAGGGACTTCCTGATGGCTGACGCTGCATTGGTCCTGCGAACCCCAGCTCCTTCCCTGCCACTCAGCTCCCACCTCCCTCACCGGGTCCTAGGGCCAGGTCATCACCTCGGGGGCAGCCAAAAGCAGTGCCTAG
>NW_011495018.1:4243328-4250349 GCF_000754665.1 Bison bison bison | reverse complement strand
CATCTCTGGAGCCAGCAGCCTTTGGGAGGAGACATGTTTGCCTCGGTAGCTCCCTGAGTTTCTGTCGCCCGGGCCCCGGGGTCATTTGGTTTATCCTGGAGCAGAGGGCTCTTGGCAGGGCACACCCACCCTCTGTGCGCTGGGCAGGAGAGGTGTCTTCCCCGGGAGGCCGAGCGGGGAGAGGACCCCATGAACTTGGGGGAGGGCAGAGGATTGGCGAGCCGAGCAGCGCCGCTGCCTCCAGGGAGCTGCAGCAGTTTTCCAAAGACTGACCTCGGGGCCCAGCGCAGCCGCTGCCGCTGGAAAGGATGCCAAAGGGTTGTCGGTTTCTTAAGGCTGAGCCAGTTGTGATCCTGATGCGTGTGTGTAAGGGAGGCGGCGGGATGGAGGGGAGAAAGAGAGAGGAAGGGAAGGAGCTTGGGTGTGAATAGAACTAGCCAAGTGTTGGAGTGAGTTTGGAGCCCCAGGTGGTGTTCCTTCGAGCCTCTCTGGAAGCATAGAGTGGCTGGTTCTCATCTCATCTCTGCCTCCGGGCTCAGGAAGGAGAGCTGTGGCGGAGCTCTGTTGCCTGATACTTTGTTACCAAACTGACAGTCAACCCTAAGTGCTCCCCCAAAGGTAATACAGTTTAAGAAAACCAGCAAGGAAAAGGAAAATCCTCGCATTACAAAAGGAAAGAATTTTCTTCTCTCAGGCCTATTTAATTAACAAAAATGCTAAAAATAAACACCAACAGACTGTAACTTGAATGTACCTGCTGTTCTGTGCATTTGAGGGATTCTCCACTGTTTTCAGCGTTTTCAGTCTAGATTCTGCATTTGCAGGAAACTTGGAGTAAAGGAATTTTTAAAAAGAAGCTTGACAACACTGAGAAAGTACAATGCACACTTTTACAATTAATGGAGCTTTCAGAAAATTGGCTGATAAATATATATAAACATCACACATCAAAGCTGCATGGCTGTTCGAAACTGGTATGAAGCTGCCATTTTTATTCTTCCAACAGTGATTTTTCTGAAAAGGGCTTCACAAAGATCTTTCCACTTTTAGTTTGTTTGACTAAAAATCAATTTTTGATGTTGAAAAATGGTGCTTCCATTCCTGCTTTACACCATTAATTGGTAATGGTATAACCAAAGAGATGACTCTTCTGAGAAATGCATAGTTTACTTCTAACAATGCAAGGTATTTGGGGATCAGAAACCGTCCCATTTCCATGACAGTTTATTTGTCTCGAAGTATTTTCACAATGAAGGGGGTCTGCGTGGGGGTGAGGGGCAGCCAAAATGCATTTCCTGGGCCCTGGGGCAGTCAACTTTGGAATGATCCCAAATGATCCCACTTCACATGATCCCAAAGATAGATTTTCTCAGAGGAAAGAAACTGCTGAAATCAAAATAAGTAAGAAAAGCAAAGCAGCTTGTCATCGGTTTATAACTAAATATCTTCTTTGGGCCAGGTCTCGTGAATTTGACCTTAGTTCCCAAGCAAGCTGCATGTGGGCAGCCGAAGGACCAGCTGCTGTTGGGCAGATAGATGGAGGGACTGTGCCAGGAGAATCCTCTCCCCGGGCCTTGGAGCCCCATGTTGGTACCCAGACCCCATCTACACATGTTTGTGTCTTGGGTCTTTGAAGTAGTAAAATACTGTGCTTTTGCATATCGAGGGTAGGTGCTGTAAGCTATGGCTTTTCTCTTGAGGAAATTTCAAGTTGTTTTAAAACTAAGTGCAAACCTTTCTAAAAAGAGTGCCTTGGTATGATGCTCTAGGCACACAACAAGTGTCATTGAAACACTCAGTTCTTCATCTGAATCAGCATTTCGGTGGCATTGAACAGTCTCAAATAAAGGAATGGCATGTTTCTTTATTTGAAACTATTCCTAAGAACCCAAACTACTATGGGTTCTTAGGAATTCTCTTCGTTTTGCCAAACAGTAGTGGAAATCTACAGGTGGTTGAAAACCAAAGCACATAATAATAATGTAAATTGTGATACTACCTCCTATGGAAATTGTCAGTGGGGTGGCAAGAAGTCCTCAGGCAGAAAAGAACCATTTGTGATGAAGACTCAAATATTTGTTAAAAGTATTTCTTTAAATGTAGTAACTAAAATTTAAGAAGTGGGCACTGGATTTCAAGATAGGAATTCCCATATGGATTAAACATTGAAGGTGTCCATCTATGACGAATATAATTTTGCACTTTGGTGATGCTGCCTTGGCATATTCATCTTCAACTTCCAATCTTTAATTTCCTAAGTACCTCCAGTGGTATCAAGTGACTTTGTTTTATTCAATGAAATAACCTTATAGTAATTATTGTAACTCTTCACTGAAACAAGAGTCTGAAGTTCATTGTGATTCTGTCAATAGAAAAGCTGAGTCAAAGGATTAAGTGAAGATTTTTTGATGACGGCCATTCTGACTGGTGTGAGAATGTGAACTTATACAGCCATTATGGAGAACAACATGGAGATTCCTTTAAAAAACTAGGAATAAATCTACCATATGACCCAGCAACCCCACTACTGGGTTTATACCCTGAGAGAACCATAATTGAAAAAGACACGTGTACCCCCCAATGTTCATTGCAGCACTCTTGACAACAGCCAGAATATGGAGGCAACCTAGATGTCCACAGACAGATGAATGGATAAAGAAGATACAGTACATATATGCAATGGAATATTACTCAGCCACAAAAAGAATTAATTTGAGTCGGTTCTAGGGAGGTGGATGAACCCAGAGCCTGTTATACAGAGTGAAAGAAAAGTTAAAGTATTATTCATTTAGTCATGTCCGACTCTTTGCAACTTCATGGACTGTAGCCCGCCAGGCTCCTCTGTCCATGGGATTCTCCAGGCAAGAATACTGGAGTGGGTTGCCATTCCTGCCTTCTGCTGGGGATCGTCCTGACCCAGGGATTGAACCCAGGTTTCCCACATTGCAGGCAGATTCTTTACCACTTAAGCTATCCAGAGAGCCCTATACAGAGTGAAGTCAGAAAGAGAAAAACACATACAGTGTGTTAATGCATATATATGGAATCAAGAAAAATGGTACTGATGCGCCTGTTTGCAGGAAGGGATCAGAGAGGCAGATGTAGAGGATGGACTTGTGGGCACCATGGGGGCAGGAGAGGATGAGACGAATGGGGAGAGTAGCATCAACACAGGTACACTATCGTGTGTAGGGTGGGTAGCTGGTGAGAAGTTTCTATGTAACACAGGGAGCCCAGTCTGGTGCTCTGAGATGATGTGCAGGTGTGAGATGTGGGGAAGGGAGGGAGGCTCAAGACAGAGGGTATATGATTCGTGTTGCTGTATGGCAGAAACCAACACAATATTGTACAAATTAAAAAACAAAAAAGGGGGGGGAAAGGGTTAGATGATCTTCAGAAATTCATCTAATGAGAACTAAAAAGGACTTTTGATAGACACGCAACCTTTTTATGGTCCATACTCAGAAATGCACCTTCATATGTACATAGCTGAGCGTGCCCACGCACACGTGCGTGCACACACACACACACACACACGATGCAAATCATAGAGCCAGGCCTTGGCCAGGATCCTCAAGGGGAAAGCCTTGACAGCCCCAACCCACGATACTCAGAGGCACAGTGTTTTCTGTGAGTATTTTCTGAGATATACTGTGTGAATATCTCATTTGCACTTGGGTTTGGTTTTAGGTGGAGAGGAGCATGTGCAATGATCACAGAATGCAGTAGGGGCCTGGCCACACATCCTAGGAAAATTGATGTGTTCAGTAAATCTTCTGAGTGTCAGCTATGTGTCTGGCTTTGCATTCAGCCCTGCAGTGAACACCCTTCCCAAGGCCTCCTCCCAGTTAGAGAGGCAGAGATCAGGGCGCAATTACAGGCTGCTGCTGCTAAGTCACTTCAGTCGTGTCTGACTCTGTGCGACCCCATAGACAGCAGCCCACTAGGCTCCTTTGTCCCTGGGATTCTCCAAGCAAGAATACTGGAGTGGGTAGTTACAGGCTGGACGGCAGCTATTCGGCTCCAAAACAACGGCTTTATGATCAAGTCCATAAGCCATCTCACTTGTAAATACCAAATCACCGCAATGCTGTGTTTCCTATACCCTGAAAGCTTGGAAGTGTTGGTTTGCCTTCTAGGGTTCTTAACTTACTTGTGACTTAGGCTAGGAGTTGAGTACTGCCCTGGGCTGGAGCCAGTGTGGCCTGCTCCCTTCTCCATAGGTTTATTCAAAAACTTTAACATAACTCCTGTGCTTTTAGAAGAAGATCTATCAACTGAGCATCACAGGAGACAGCCACTCATGTGACCCGAGCTGGTTTTTCCCCAAGGCCCTTGGGTATGGATTCTTCTGATGCATCTCTACATCCATTCGTTGAAGCTTGAAGAACTCTCTCTTTTAATCTAATGTAAAATTTGCTAAAGAACGTTCCTCAAGGCTAATTTCCTGGCACCTGCCGTAAGCTGACTGCTCTCTCTGGTAAGCTCATCAGGGACTGAACACAAAGAATGTGAAATGATCTCATTCAGTTTGCGGAGGGTAAATGAATAGAATATTAAATTAGATTTTCATTACAAAAATCAGAGTTATATCTGTTCTTTAATATGGAGCTAATTGAATTGATGAGTCTTGGAGGCTTTCTCTTCTCCCAAGAATCACCCGTGCATCCATCCAATGCTAAATATCAAGGTGACAAGGACTCTGTTACCTGCTTATTGGACATCATCTCATTAAGCCCTCACGACTTCCCAAGGAGGCAAGTATTATTATCCCCATTTCACTGATGCAGAAACTGAGGCTCAGGAAGATTAAGTGGTTGCTTCCCAGAGGCCACAGCTACATAGAGTTGTGGCAGCAAGAACATGCCTACCACTTGCCCTCACTCTCTCCCCTCCAACTCTGTCCTTCAGGTCTGAGAGATATCTCACTTTTCAAGGATCCTTCCCTGGCATCGAAGTTAAGTGTCTCTCTGCTCTGTACCTGTGGCCCTTGGATGGACTGTATCATACCACCAGAAGGCCCTGATCTTGCCTAGGTCCTCTTGGGTCTATGTGGGCAGGAGTCACATGCTCTATTTAATCAAACACCTGGGGTAGCAGTTGAATGAATGAATAAGTACGTGAGCTGGCAGTTGTACCCTAAGCTTTCCGCACACTCTCCCTCCCTTCGTGGGTCCTCTAGTCTCCTGTAACAGGCCTGATTCCTCCTTACGTAGAGCCAGACCTTCAGCTGGACCCTGCAGATACAAAACAGGAGGAGACACAGCCCTGGAGACCACTGTTGTGCAGAGTGCCCTGTGCGGACAGGCTGCGCACCGAGGGGTGTGGAGCTGCAGGCAGGAAAAGCCAGTGATGTGATGGGAGATGCTGAGGCCAAGAATGGCTGATTAATCTCTCCCTTTGAACATGAGAGCAACTGTAATAATACAATGTCCTAGAGAATCCAGGCTGACACCTCCAAGGCCACACAAGTTCTTATTTGCCAAAGATGCCTGGGCCTTTTCCTACCACCTCTGCTCTTCCCAGACTTTAATCCCATTATTAGAACGAGGCTGAGATTCCAAGAAGGCAGGAAGAATTTAAAGACACAAATGGGTTCATGCTCTGTGTTCCTCACACAGGGCCTGGGCTTAATGCAACTTAAAGATGGAGAGAGGCAAAGAGTGTGTGATCAGTCAGTTCAGTCACTCTGTCGTGTCCTACTCTTTGTGACGCCATGGACTGTAGCTCGGCAGGCCTCCCTGTCCATCACCAACTCCCAGAGGCTACTCAAACTCATGTTCATCGAGTTGGTGATGCCATCCAACCATCTCATCCTCTGTAATTCCCTTCTCCCACCTTCAATCTTTCCCAGCATCAGGGTCTTTTCCGATGAGTCAGTTCTTCGCATCAGGTATCCAAAGTATTAGAATTTCAGCTTCAACATCAGTCCCTTCAATGAATATTCAGGACTGATTTCCTTGAGGATGGACTGGTTGGATCTCCTTGCAGTTGAAGGGACTCTCAAGAGTCTTCTCCAACACCACAATTCAAAAGCATCAATTCTTCGGTGCTCAGCTTTCTTTATAGTCCAACTCTCACATCCATACGTGACTACTGGACAAACCATAGCTTTTACCAGATGGACCTTTGTTGGCAAAGTAATGTTTCTGTTTTTCAATATGCTATCTAGGTTGGCCATCACTTTTCTTCCAAGGAGCAAGCGTCTTTTAATTTCATGGCTGCAGACACCATCTGCAGTGATTTTGGAGCCCCCAAAATGAAGTCGGTTGCTGTTTCCCTTGTTTCCCTATCTATTTGCCATGAAGTCATGGGACCAGATACTATGTTTATACTAAGTATAGTTTCAGAAAACTATACTTAGTTTTCTGAATGTTGAGTTTTAAGCCAACTTTTTTCGCTCTCCTCTTTCACTTTCATCAAGAAGCTCTTTAGTTCTTCTTCACTTTCTGCCATAAGGGTGGTGTCATCTGCATATCTGAGGTTATTGATATTTCTCCCAGCAATCTTGATTCCAGCTTGTGCTTCATCCAGTCCAGTGTTTCTTATTATGTATTTTGCATATAAGTTAAATAAGCAGGGTGACAATATACAGCCTTGATGTACTCTTTTCCCTATTTGGAACCAGTCTGTTGTTCCGTGTCCAGTTCTAACTGTTGCTTCTTGACCTGCATACAGGTTTCTCAAGAGGCAGGTCAGGTGGTCTGGTATTCCCATCTCTTTTGGGATTTTCCACAGTTTGTTGTGATCCACATGGTCAAAGGCTTTGGCATAGTCAATAACGCAGAAGTAAATGTTTTCTGGAACTCTCTTGCTGTTTAGATGATCCAACAGATATTGGCAATTTGATCTCTGGTTCCTCCGCCTTTTCTAAATCCAGCTTGAGTATCTGAAAGTTCACGGTTCAGGTACTGTTGAAGCCTGGCTTGGAGAATTTTGAGCATTACTTTACTAGCATGTGAGATGAGTGCAATCGTGCAGTAGTTTGAGCATTCTTTGGCATTGCCTTTCTTTGGGATTG
>NW_011495018.1:4234804-4243228 GCF_000754665.1 Bison bison bison | reverse complement strand
CAGTCCTGTGGCCACTGCTGAATTTTTCAAATTTGCTGGCATATTGAGTGCAGCACTTTCACAGCATCATCTTTCAGAATTTGAAATAGCTCAACTGGAATTCCATCACCTCCACTAGCTTTGTTTGTAGTGATGCTTCCTAAGGCCCACTTGACTTCACATTCCAGGATATCTGGCTCTAGGTGAGTGATCACACCATTGTGATTATCTGGATCTTGAAGATTTTTTCTGTTCTGTGTATTCTTGCCATCTCTTTTTAATATCTTCTGCTTCTGTTAGGTCCATACCATTTCTGAGTTTGTGTATGACTCATAATTTCGACTGCATCTTCTAGAAGGTGTCTAGACATCTTCTAGTCAGGTGTCTGCCTGGCTCCCAGGGCCCCGATCTGTCCCAGCACTTCATCAGCTGCAGCCAGCCCTCACCTCTGCACGCATGGGTGGTTTGCCTCTGCCTAAGGCGAACATTAACTTCTCCACCTGAACCAAAGGATGCCCTTTGACTGGACCTCGCTCTGCTGGGCTGGGAACACTTCAGTCCTTGCAGCCTAAGGGCAGGTCGGTTTAGGGGAAGCTAGACTTCTCAAGGCAACAGAATTAATACTTTAATGAACGGTTTCTGTTTCAGGATTCTTGAAAAGCTGGAGCTTAATTCTTTCTGCTCTTTTTGGAATTCTGAGTGCAACAGAATGGCCTTGCTGTTTTACTTACTTTGGTTTGTTTGACTTGCTGTTTTAAAATTTTTGTCAAGAAGTATAAATCACATTGTATATTTTTCATCATGCATTTAATTGAGTGAAATTAAAAACAATTTGGTATGTTAAACAATACAATGTAAGAAAGGAATTATAAGGGAAGGAAAGAAGAAAACTTTTAAAGAATCATTTGTAATGCAAATTTTAAGAAATACACTATCCTTAACCTTTTTTTTTTTTTCATTCAATTGCTTTAAGTTTTTCTACAATGTCCTGGCTAGGATATATAATACGTGAACGATGTGTAAAGAAATATAAGACATGTAAGAATCTACAGTAATAATATTTCTTAATTAGCAAGAATTTTTTTCATTCCTGACAGGAATGTTTCTTCCTTTTCAGGGCTTGAATGTGTCAGTCTGTTAGTACACATATCATATTTATGCATGCATTGCAGGCACAAAATTAAAGTGAGATTTATAACAGGAAAAAGTCACACATTTTCCAGTATCTAGTAAGATGGATGTTTTTGAATTCTTCTGACATCTCAGGAGGGACCCTACTCTGGCTCAGATTTCACCTGGGCTCTTTCATACAGCAAACCCATGGCTCCCTTTGGGGCATCTACACTTTAAAAAAAAAAAAAGACTTTCAGCATAACTGGGTGTAGAATGACAAGAGCTGGTGCTGAGAAGCCTGCCCTGTGCACCGTCCACTGGAGAAGGCTTTGATAAATCCAGACAGGGTGCTGTGGACGTTGTGAAGTCAAGATGTTCAGTTTAGAGGCTTCATTCATACTTCCAAAATAGGTGCCAGCTTCAAGAGAGAGCAAAGCTGCAGAGCTGGGGTTTTGAATGTAGGAACACAGACCCCTGCTGTGGAAATGAAATCCTATAGGATGCACTGGGCAGGCCTGGGTCATGAGGGATGGTGCCCTGGTACTGAGTGCCCACTGCCAGCAAGGGCCTTAAAGACATGGCTTCTACTGAACGCCGATAAACAAGGAGGGTGGTATTAACTCAGCTTTACAAATGCAAAAGTTAGGCTTAGAGAGGTCAAGTGACTCACCCGAGGGAGGCAGAGTGCTGGAGACCGAGGTTTAAAGCTTAACTACCCGGACTCCAAAACTCACTGGTTTTCCCACCATCCACACTGCCTTTCTTGTAACAAAGAGCAGGGAAGGGAGCGGCAGAGAAAAGCCACATTGTCTGTCCTCAAATTCAGTCCCAGAGATGTTGATCCCATTTCCAAGAAAGCTCAGGCACAGGAAGGAAACATTACTATCTTTGGACTTCATTGTATAAAACAACATAATTCTTTAGGCATGATTTAAAAACTAGAAACATGACTGTTCTTTATTATAGAAAAGAATTTTAGTAGCATAATTTTTAAAATTAAGGGATGTCATTCAATGAGTAGAAATACAATGTATAAGTTTCAAACAGGAGCGAAGGAACAGAAAATTATAGCCAGGAAATTCCAAATGACTGGATTTGGCCCACCAGCTGCTTCTGTATGGCCCATGAACTAAAAGTTCTTTTATATTGTTTAATGACTTACAAAGAACATAAGAGAAAAATATTTCATGACGTGAAAATTACATGAAATTACATTTTTTGGCACCAGTAAATACAAATTTCCTGAACACAGCCTGCCCATTTGGTCATGCCTGTCCATGGCTGCACTGGTCTTGCATCGGAGACCAGAGCTGCTCCTGAGACCCCGGTGCCTCTCCTGGCCCCACCCTGCAGATCCAAGCGGCAGATACAGAATCAATATCTGTAGCCTGCATCTTAAGGATCATGCATGTTAATGTTCCAAGACTTTTTTTTACTACTAGTGAAAGTGAAATTCTCTCAGTCATGTCTGACTCTTTGCAACCCATGGACTGTATTCTGAATTCTCCAGGCCAGAACATTTTAGTGGGAAGCTGTCCCCTTCTAAAGGGGATCTTCCCAACCCAGGAATCAAACCCAGGTCTCCCACATTGCAGGCGGATTCTTTACCAGCTGAGCCACCAGGGAAGCCCAAGAATACTGGAGTGGGTAGCCTATCCCTTCTCCAGGGGATCTTCCCAACCCAGGGATCGAACCAGGGTCTCCTGCATTGCATGTGGATTATTTACTAACTGAGCAATCAGGGAAGCCTGATACTAGTGCATACCCATTATATCAAAACAGCCGCATGTGAGCTCAGCCATGTCTGGCTCTTGGGATGCCGTGGACTATAACCTGCCAGACTCCTCAGTCCATGGGATTTCTCAGGTGAGAATACTGGAGTGGCTTGCCATTTCCTACTCCAGGGCATCTTCCCAACCCAGGAATCGAACCTGTGTCTCCGGTTGCTCCTGCACTGCAGGTGGATTCTTTATCCCCGAGCCATCAGGAAGCCCATATAAAGACAGGAAAAGGAATGAAAAGTGGACGTCATGTGTCGCAATTTTAAGACACAAGAGACGGGGGATTATGTTGCTATGGTCAGGCACCAGGTTTATCAGGCAATGACTCCAGACATGTGTGGAAGGACACGCTCTTACATCAGCATTACCAGACTAAGCGTTTCCTCATTCAGCACGGTGATGGTCAGAAAAATTAGAAAGTGTATCCCATCTCACTGCAGCAGAATTTCTTCACAAAAATTCAAAAAATGAAAATGCAGCTGCGATTGAAGTAAGTTTCTGGGCAAAAAAAGCTACTTTTACTCATAATGAGTTCATTAAATCAGGTTTGAGAGCAGCAACTGCAGAAATGTGCCCAGAAAATGTCCAGAAAATACAAACTTATTTAAGACTATTAGCTTTCATCCTCAGTTTTGTTCTATTGTAATTAGGTACTAGAAGTCGAATGTCATCAATAAAATTTTGTGGAAATCTCTTTTCTCTCTTGCTGTATAAGTATCACAAAATATCCTTGATTTTGCCCCTTGGTCTGCTAAGCTTAAAATGTCTACCATTTGCCTTTTGCAGAAAAAAATTTGCCAACATTTTTCAGAGAATGACAGAGTCTTTACTTGGCCAGTCTACTGACGAGCCAAAGACATTCTTCATTTCTTTGATTTCCAGCACTTCCTTTGAATTTTTTCTTAGGGTCCATCTCTTTGCTTCCATTACCCATGTTTTTACGTGTTGTCTATATTTTTCATTAAAGTCTTTCACATAATGATATTAATTATAATTATTTTAAATCACCTATCTGATAATCCCAACGTCTATGTCATATTTGAGACTTGTTCTGATGTTTGCTTTGTCTCCTCAGACTATGCTTCTTCTTGCCTCTTAGCAAGCTCGGTTGTTTTTCGCTGAAAGCCAAACACGATAGATGGGATAAACTGGCCTTCGTGGTGAGGTTGTATGGGGAAACCTGGCTAGAGGCGGGGCTGCATTTAACACTTGGTGGAGGTGCCGAAGCTTCCCATTTCTCTGTTTTTGTCTCCCCTTGCCCTTGGGTTTTTAGAAGCCCCCTTCCTTAGAAGCCTGCATCTTGCAGTTGTTTAGGCTCTAATCCACTGTGTGAGAGAGGGGAGACATTTCTGTCGCTCTGTGCTTCCGTCTTAGTCTCTGAGTGTGTCTGTGTCCTTGTGCTGTGACCGACACAGGTGTTGCTTACTAACCCACCTCACTTTTCTTAGGCACAAATGCCAGAGGGCACTAGAGTCAGGGAAGTGCTTTTCCACCGTGGGGCTTCCCTCATGGCTCACAAGGCAAAGAATCTGCCTGCCACGCAGTCTGATCCATGGGTCGGAAAGATCCCCTGGAGAAGGGAAATGACCACCCCTCCCGTATTCTTGCCTGGAGAATTTCATGCACAGAGGAGCCTGGTGGTGAGCGACTAGCAAACACACACAGGGGAGGCCAGGCTCTGGTAGTGTTCGTCTTCCCTGGAAAGTAGGGCTTCACTAGGGAGGGCACTCAGTGTATTCTCAGCAACTGTCCTTTTCTTTTTGACTTTCAAGGGATTGTCTTGGCTCCTTGTCATTTTAACGTGGAGAGGTTCCTGGAAAGTCTAGAGGAACTCTCTAACTGTGACCTTCCGAAGGCTTTTCACTCTTATTCTCGTCTGCATTCAGCCTTGAGCAATTTATCAAATCCCCGCTTTAAGGGTGTCTAACAGTTCATAGCTCCAGGGGCTGCTTCTACTCCAGGTAAGCAGACCTTTCTCTCTAAATCCTAGGGTGGTGGTTTGCTCTGTGACCTCAGCGCTCTGAGGGCTCGCAGAAAGGTCATTGGTCTTCAGTGGGTTCAACTTTTTCTTGTGGTGAGGAGGGGAGTGATGACGTGTAAGCTCTTTACAGATACAGCTGACATTGGAAGCCCTCGTCCTATCTTTTTCAGAGTTTATCGGATGCCCATGACGCGCCTGGTCATGAGGTGGTGAACACAAGGAACAACGGTCCCTGGGAAAGGTTGTCCTTTTCCTTCTGACCTGCGTCTCCAGCTACTAGGAGATGTCACATCAGCCTTTCAAATTCTGCGTTGCCACCTGGGCCTGGGTGCGCCCTCCACCAAGCTGACTGCTAGCCTTGTACTCACCACGGTCCACCGAGACTCTGGACCACTCCCTCCTCCTCCTCTCTATTTTGTCAACAAACCTAATTCTTTATTTTTTTCTTAACTTTAGAACATTTTTATTGGAGTATAGCTGATTTACAATATTATGTTAGTTTCAGATGTATAGGAAAGTGAATCAGTTATACATACACGTATCCACTATTTTCTTTCTGCTTTTTATTTTATTTACAGCTGGTTGTATATATTTATTTATTTTTAACTGAAGGATAATTGCTTTACAATGGTGCATTGGTTTCTACCAAGTATCAGCATGAATCAGCCACAGGAGCAAGCCTAATTCTTAGAGAACTCTTAACTCGAAGGCTTTCTCTCCATCCTTACTGCCCCAAGGTTGGCTTAGGTTTCTACCGTCTCTGACTAGGGTGTCCAATGGTGTCCTGACTTCAGTGGCCTCCAGTCTTTTGACCACTATCCTTAAAATACCACGAGCGTCAGATAAAGCCCCAATTCCTTATCATTTGGACCTTGTCACAAGGCCCTTTACTGCCTGACCCTGCATCGCTTCGGTCCCCATCCTCGGTGACTCGTCCCACCACCCCCACCAGGGCAAACCCCTCTGCTGAGTGTCTGTTCTCTTTCGTCAGCTTCCACCGCATCCCTATTAATCCTTAAAGGTCTTACCTCATTTCCCAGACGGGATGGATCAGCTCCCTAGCCATGTCTCCCCGCCCCCTCCCCTGCACGCACACTTTCTGTGACACCTGACACCCTGTCTCAGTCCCTTTCAGCTGCTATCCCAAAATACCACACACAAGGTGACTTATAGACAACAGAAATTTCTTTCTCACCATTCTGGAAGCCTGCAGTCCAAGAACACGGTGCCAGCAGATTTGGTATCTGGGGAGGGCCTGTTTCCTGATAGATGGCTGTCTTTCTCTTTAACCCCCCACACAGGGGTGGGCAAGGGGGTTCTGTGGGGTCTCTTCTAAGAGCGCTGACCCCATTCAGTGAGGATTCTACCCTCACTGACCTAAGCCCCTCCCAAAGGCCCTGCCTCTATTACCATTGCTTTGGACATTAGGATTTCAGCGTATGAATAACGGGGGAGACACGGACATTCAGCCCGCAGCACACCCAAGGCACGATTTGTCCTATTTTTCTCTTCCGCTAAAAAAAAAAATTCACTTTTTTTGAGAACACGCATCTGCCATTTACCTCTTGCTATCTGAGGAGCTGAGAGTATACCACAAGCGAAAAACATTAGCTCTCCCACTAAGCCCCAATGTGAAAATTGAAATTTTTAGTTGAAAATGGGATTTTATTGCACAGAAACCATGCTTGCTATTATAAAATGGAAGGATCTGCACTTACTACTGACTTCATCTTCTTCTCTGCCTGAAGGTCACCTGGCTGATTTCTAGGTCTGCCTTCACCCACTGGACACTTATTATCACAGCCTCAGAGAAAGACACTAAGAAAACAGTTAGACTTTGCATTAACCAATATCACAACTTGGGAAAAATAAGCAAGATCCCATGCATCTTTAAACATTTGTTTGTCTCATTTTGCATGTTTTTAATTTCTTGGGGACATTATGAGACATAAATGTAGGAGACCCAACATGAAGGACTGCTGTGCGTTCACTGAGAAAGAGAAGAGATAAGCGAACTCTCCATTAATGTGTTTTAAAATCTAGTCAGACTCGCCTCATAAAACTATAGACAGCAGCTTCTGGTTAATTAAGCTGGAGTCAAGCTATATTTTAAATAGTTGAGGAGGGGGGGCGGAAATACCAGGCAGATTAATTACTTGGGGACTGCACTGATGCTATATTGGAGGGACTTGGATAAAATTATGAACAAATCTATGTAATCATTTTCTCAGCAAGCCTTGACTGAGTGCTTCAGACATAGAGAACACTCTTATGGACACGGTTGGCAGGGGAGGAGGAAGGAGAGGGAGGGATGTATGGAGAGAGTAACATGGAAACATACACTCAGTTCAGTTCAGTTCAGTCGCTCAGTCGTGTCCGACTCTTTGCAACCCCATGAATCGCAGCACACCAGGCCTCCCTGTCCATCACCAGCTCCCGGAGTTCACCCAGACTCATGTCCATCGAGTCAGTGATGCCATCCAGCCATCTCATCCTCTGTCATCCCCTTCAATGGAAAGCCAATGGGAATTTGCTGTATGACTCAGGGAACTCAAGCTGGGGCTCTGTAGCAACCTAGAGGGGTAGGGTGGCGAGGGAGGTGGGAGGGAGGTTCAAGAGGGAGGAAGTAAAGTGAAGTGAAATGAAATTGCCCAGTTGTGTCCGATTCTTTGCAACCCCATGGACTGTAGCCCACCAGGCTCCTTCCATCCATGGAATTTTCAAGGGATGGAACCCAGGAATATGGGTCACATGTTCACCTCCACATTCCTCCCACATCTAACTGCTGTTTCAAGACTCTCAAGCCGTAGCTCGCCTAGTTGCTGCCACCAGGGGTGCCTGCCCCTCAGCTCTCATGGTGAATCTCCACTTAACCTTCTAGGGCTCACGATGTGAAGTGAAAGTCACTTCACATATCACAATATGGGATGGAACCCATATTCCTGGGTTCCATCCCTTGAGTAGGAACAATAGTACTAGAGTGGGTTGCCATTTCCTTCTCCAAGAGGGAGGGGACATGGGTAAATCTAAGGCTGATTCATGCTGATGTTTGGTAGAAACCAACGCAATGCCGTAAAACAATTAGCCCTCAATTAAAAATAAATAAATTAAAAAAAAATCCTTGACTGAGTGCTTGATATATATTTGGGACTCTACAAAAACAGCCTGAAGGAGCATCAAAAAAGGGAGTAACTAAATCAAGAGGGTCAATAAAACCGGGAAAGGGGGCTGTTATCATCTCCATGGCATCTGGCCCAGCAAAGACCTCATTATGAGGGAGCCTCATGGTGAGCTCTTCCCTGATAGCTCAGTTGGTAAAGAATCCGCCTGCAATGCAGGAGACCCTGGTTTGATTCCTGGATCAGGAAGATCTGCTGGAGAAGGGATAGGCTACCCACTCCAGTATTCTTGGGCTTCCCTGGTGGCTCAGCTGGTAAAGAATCCACCTGCAATGTGGGCAACCTCAGTGCTGGGTTCAATGCCTGGGTTGGGAAGATCCCCTGGAGAAGAGAAAGGCTACCCACTCCAGTATTCTAGGCCTGGAGAATTCCATGGACTGTATAGGCCCTG
>NW_011495018.1:4234253-4234704 GCF_000754665.1 Bison bison bison | reverse complement strand
ATCAGGTCTGTGACCAGAGCCATCTCATGTTTTACTGCCTCAATCCCCTACTCAAGGGATGGAACCCAGGAATATGGGTCACATGTTCACCCCCACATTCCTCCCACATCTAACTGCTGTTTCAAGACTCTCAAGCCGTAGCTCGCCTAGTTGCTGCCACCAGGGGTGCCTGCCCCTCAGCTCTCATGGTGAATCTCCACTTAACCTTCTAGGGCTCACGATGTGAAGTGAAAGTCACTTCACATATCACAATATGGGATGGAACCCATATTCCTGGGTTCCATCCCTTGAGTAGGAACAAGAGTACTAGAGTGGGTTGCCATTTCCTTCTCCAAGAGGGAGGGGACATGGGTAAATCTGAGGCTGATTCATGCTGATGTTTGGTAGAAACCAACACAATGCCGTAAAACAATTAGCCCTCAATTAAAAATAAATAAATTAAAAAAACTAA
>NW_011495018.1:4233847-4234153 GCF_000754665.1 Bison bison bison | reverse complement strand
ACCCCATGGACTGCAGCTCACCAGGCTCCTCTCTCCATGGGATTTTCCAGACAAGAGTACTGGAGTGGGGTGCCATTGCCTTCTCATGGGTACGTGTATATGTATGGCACGGAGAAGGCAATGGGACCCCACTCTGGTACTCTTGCCTGGAAAACCCCATGGATGGAGGAGCCTGGTAGGCTGCAGTCCATGGGATCGCTGAAGGTCAGACACAACTGAGCGACTTCACTTTCAGTTTTCACTTTCATGCATTGGAGAAGGAAACGGCAACCCACTCCAGTGTTCTTGCCTGGAGAATCCCAGGGA
>NW_011495018.1:4230520-4233747 GCF_000754665.1 Bison bison bison | reverse complement strand
GAATCCACCTGCAATGTGGGCAACCTCAGTGCTGGGTTCAATGCCTGGGTTGGGAAGACCCCCTGGAGAAGGGAAAGGCTACCCACTGCAGTATTCTAGGCCTGGAGAATTCCATGGACTGTATAGGCCATGGGGTCGCAAAGAGTCGGACACAACTGAGCGACTTTCACTTCACACTGTGAGCCCTAGAAGGTTAAGCGGAGATTCACCACGCAAGCTGAGGGGCAGGCACCCCTGGTGACAGCAACTAGTCGAGCTACGGCTTGAGAGTCTTGAAACAGCAGTTAGATGTGGGAGGAATGTGGGGGTGAACATGTGACCCATATTCCTGGGTTCCATCCCTTGAGTAGGGGATTGAGGCAGTAAAACATGAGATGGCTCTGGTCACAGACCTGATGCGAAAAAGAACTAGAAATCAAGTCCAAGGGCACTGGAGCTGAGAGATGAATCCAGATTAACCTCTCAGACCTTCCCACAGAAAGGGCTTAATGGAGCTATTTTTTTTTTTTTTTAGTGAAGCTCAGTTCAACTGTTTCCACTTAATCATCACTGAATCTTCTCTGCTTCTTCTGACTTCCCTCAATATTGAGCATCTGTTCATTCCAGGCCCAGAACTAGTTGCTTCCACTGAAGAAGACTGCTCCCAGCAACATGATAATCTTTCAGGTGAAGAGGGTCTCCAACCGCTATTATTCATATTTCTATTTTACTCCAATTTCAACTGGTCTAGGCAATTTTCACGGGTGTGTTTACTCTGTCCCAACACTGACACTCAGATTCTTTATGAATGATGAGCCAGCAGTCAGACACTGGGTAAATCTTGCTGTCTCTTTTTTGCAAGTGAGACATCTCACCACTTGGGCCGTAGGGGGCATTACCATGACCCAGATTTAGTCAAGCTTAAGCATTGAATATCAGCAGAAGTAATTCAGAGCTGATGGTGCAGCACAGCTTCTGAAGGTGATATCTGATAGGCAAAATTCTTTCCCAAATCCTCCCTATTGACTTCAGATATTTAACTGACAATAATCAAGATAGTAAACTTACAGCTTCTATAAGTTTACAGTGAAAAATCTGCATGGATTACATACATGATCAAGTTTTATTGTTCTCTTGAAGTCAGAAGGGATAAAAACGCAATACAATAGCTTTTAAGACTATTTCTTCTGATGTCGTTTCTCTGAATAGTATTTTCCACTTAGACTTACAGATAAGTTGATAAACATTGGAAATAAACTAGGAAAATATAACTAGGAAAACCTCTTTAAAATGAATTTTATATGAAATACTTAAGGTAGCTCGATTTGGCTATACTGGCTGCAAACCAGGCTTGTAGCTTGTCTCAGCAGTGGTGCCGATGCCTGGGTGCCCAGTCCGATGGCAATGTCATGCTAGTGTCAGGACACGAGCTGGAGTGGGGGGCGGGAGGCGTGTCAAGTTGACACTTGCTTCTCTCCTTCCTCTAACCCAGCTTTCCTCCATCAGACAAGCCTCCAAAATGCTTGTGTCAGAATGTCTCTCTTTCATGAATTTATAATTACCAGGGGAGAAAAGAGGGGGGTGGGATAGTTAGAGAGTTGGGGGTGGACATGTACATACTGCTGTATTTAAAATGGATAACCAACAAGGACCCACTGTAGAGCACAGAGCACTCTGCTCAATGTCATGCGCAACCTGGATGGGAGGGGAGTTTGGGGGAGAATGCTGCTGCTGCTAAGTCGCTTCAGTCGTGTCCGACTCTGCAACCCCATGGACTGCAGCATGTCAGGCTTCCCTTCCATCACCAACTCCCAGAGCTTGCTCAAACTCATGACCATTGAGTCGGTGATGCCATCCAACCATCTCATCCTCTGTCGTCCCCTTCTCCTCCTGTCTTCAATCTTTCCCAGCATCAGGATCCTCTTCAACAAGTCAGTAAATAGACTATACTCCAATACAAAATAAAAAGTTTTTAAAAAGATTGTCTGTATTTCATTTCTCTTGCTAGCTGAAGGCTCCGTTGGTCACAGGCTCATCGTTTCAACCTCACTGAAATTTATGAAAAGAAAGTGAAAGTGTTAGTTGCTCAGTCATGTCTGAGTCTTTGTGACCCCGTGGATTATAGCCCACCAGGTTCCTCTGTCCATGGAATTCTCCAGGCAAGAATATAGCAGTGGGTAGCCATTTCTTTCTCCAGGGGATCTTCCTGACCCAGGGATCAAACCCAGGTCTCCTGCACTGCAGGCGAGTTCTTTATCATCTGAGCCACCAGGAAGCCCAAGTTTTCATTTTCACTAATTTTATAAATAGGAGTAATTCATCCTAACAATTGAACCCAAGTCCTCCACCTACAAGAACTATGTGACGTTACAAGAGGCCCCTCTTCACCTGGTTGTCCCCATGGGCCATGAAACGTGTCTCTATCTGGGGTCTTTGTCCCCTCTTCACCTGGTTGTCCCCATGGGCCATGAAACGTGTCTCTATCTGGGGTCTTTGTTTTCCCAGGAGGGTGGCAAATGGTCCTCTAGTCAGTGTAGACTGTGAAAGGGCATCCCGTTTGTACTTCTATGCCCCAGTTCAGCATCATACTGAAGATCCCATAATTATGGAGAAAATATATTAGTGAAAAGCATAATCAGAGGTCTGGCTAAATCACATGTATATTTCTGTACATTTCATCAACAAATACATAACCAAAAAAAAATCAGATCTAGAGTTCTACAGGTTTTTATCCATTGTAAATCTACCTGATTCTTTAAAAGTTTTATGCACCAGAAACACAAAACTGGGAAAAGAGTTTTAATGACCTCTTAGTATCTTTCAAGCCTCATCAAAAACCAGTTTTCACAAAGTTGCTTTTTTGAGGGAAAGAAAATTTGTCATTGGTCTCCCCTGAATCATCACTGACACTCCATAATGGATGTGAGTCATTATCATCAAGCAGCTCCCATCTTTCTGGCCTGAGATTGTTAGCAACTCCTTCCAGAACTCAGGACAGGAGCTGCTGTTAGCTTGAAATAACACAAGAAAGGGAAGATTCATTTGCTTTGTTGCCTTACTTTTTAGGCCCAAATTGATGGACAGGGAGCCAAGTTCATCAAGGTGGCTAAGATACCAACAGCGTTTAGGTAGGTCCTTGGGGCTTCCCTGGTGGCTCAGATGGTAAAGCGTCTGCCTGCAATGCGGGAGACCCAGGTTCGATTCCTGGGTCGGGAAGATCCCCTGGAGAAGGAAATGGCAATCCACTC
>NW_011495018.1:4230149-4230420 GCF_000754665.1 Bison bison bison | reverse complement strand
GCCCTCTTCACCTGGTTGTCCCCATGGGCCATAAAACGTGTCTCTATCTGGGGTCTTTGTCCCCTCTTCACCTGGTTGTCCCCATGGGCCATGACACGTGTCTCTATCTGGGGTCTTTGTTCCCTCTTCACCTGGTTGTCCCCATGGGCCATGAAACGTGTCTCTGTCTGGGGTCTTTGTCCCCTCTTCACCTGGTTGTCCCCATGGGCCATGAAACGTGTCTCTATCTGGGGTCTTTGTTCCCTCTTCACCTGGTTGTCCCCATGGGCCA
>NW_011495018.1:4226452-4230049 GCF_000754665.1 Bison bison bison | reverse complement strand
ATACCAACAGCGTTTAGGTAGGTCCTTGGGGCTTCCCTGGTGGCTCAGACGGTAAAGCGTCTGCCTGCAATGCGGGAGACCCAGGTTCGATTCCTGGGTCGGGAAGATCCCCTGGAGAAGGAAATGGCAATCCACTCTAGCACTCTTGCCTGGAAAATCCCATGGACGGAGGAGCCTGATAGGCTACAGTCCATGGGGTCACAAAGAGTCGGACACGACTGAGCGACTTCACTTTCACTTTCTGCCCCACCAATGAAGAAGCAAATGGCAACCCACTCCAGTATCCTTGCCTGGAAAATCTCATGGACAGAGGAGCCTGGTGGGCTACAGCCCATGAGGTCGCCAAGAGTCAGATACAGCTTAGCAACCAATCAACAAAGACAACAGTCGCACTGGTCACTCCTCTTCCCAATATGTGATTCAGATCAAAACAGAGGTCACTTGATTCACCTCTGGAAATATCCGGGGTGTCCAGAAAACTGTGACCTTTTTCTGGATTCACATTCCATTAGAAGAGGCAGTAATAGTTCTTCCAGCTTCGGGCACCAGCCTTTGGGAAGCTGTCTTCCCATCAGACTGTCATCCCATCTCCTCCCACAGTATTTCCTTCATAAAACTAATGATTAACCTCATTTCATTCTTTCTTGTGTTGTGGCTATGTTGCCTACCTGTCACCCTAACCGGACTGTTAACTCTGTGTAAAAAAAGTAGGCTAGCTACTCTTTAAGACCCCCAAGGCCCAGGCCTCAGGCACACTCAGTAAACACAGGACAAAAATTTGGGCACATTTTTGTCTGTTAGCAGAATCTCACTTCCCATCACTAAGCAACTGGGGAAGTGTGGGGGCTTGATTCATCTCTGGAGGGTCCAAAGGGCTGTGGGAAAGATCCCAGGCTGATCTCAAAGTCCGTCTCTCCTTCTCCAAGCAATTCTCCTACAAGGAGAGTGCTTAGGCTCACACCCCAGTCATTCTCTCTGGCCTCTTATTAACCTAAAAGGGACTGGCAGGCCTTCAAGGTCAGTCCACACCCCATTGCCTCGCCCCTGCTCCCCCACCGCCCCTCTGTGGACACTGTCTGGCCCTGTGGCCCCCTCTGCCTGCCCACCTCTGCAGCCCCAGGCTGATGACTCCTGGCCTCCTGGCTGCCCACTTTGCAGTCACTCATTCTTCCTTTTAAATCCATATTGAAAGGCTATCTTTCCTCAGGCCACAACAACACTCCCGTCTACTGAGTGCAGCCATACAGGGCCTTACTCTTTTTCTCTCCTGCCTCACTGACTTTGTGCACACAGCTTTTTCAGCCCCAGTTCCCCCTGCCAGGGTGCCCACTGCAGTCATCCTCACAACCCCGATGAACCCCCCACAGGCAGTGTCCCTCCTCCAGGAAGCCTCTCTGGGTTTGGTCTTTGGGTCTTTGTTTTCATAACCCCTTACTTCCTCCCGTAGATGACTCATCACTCTCCATCACCTTTGGAGGGTGGCGCTGTATTTAGATTTATCATTACCGAAACACGAAACACGTGGAAATATCACCAGGAGCCAAATGCAGTCCACTGCCTGTTTTTGTATAGCCCTGAGCTAGGAATGGGTTTTAAGTTTCTAGAGGGTCTGAAACAAAGTCAAACAAAAAAAGAACAAAGAAGGACATCTAATGACACTCTGTGTGACTTGCAAAGCCTGGAGCTCTGGTAAGAATGCAGCCTGGCCCCTAGTAAGTGCTCAGTAAGCATTTCCTTGTCCTTGTTGAAATGCTTGTGGATGATGACTGCAGCCATGAAATTAAAAGATGCTTGCTCCTTGGAAGAAAAGCTACGATGAACCTAGACAGTATATTAAAAAGTAGAGACATCACTTTGCTGACAAATGTTCATATAGCCAAAGCTATGGTTGTTCCAGTAGTCATGTACAGATGTGAGACTTGGACTATAAAGAAGGCTGAGTGCTGAAGAATTGATGCTTTTGAACTGTGGTATTGGAGAAGACTCTTGAAAGTCCCTTGGGCAGCAAGGAGATCAAATCAATCAATCCTAAAGGAAATCAACCCTGAATATCCACTGGAAGGACTGATGTTGAAGCTGAAGCTCCAGCACTTTGGTCGCCTGGTGCAGAGAGCCAACACGTTGGAAAAGACCCTGATGCTGGGAAAGATTGGGGGCAGGAGGAGAAGGGGGCAACAGAGGATGAGATGGATGGATGGCATCACCAACTCAATGGACATGAGTTTGAGCAAACTCCAGGAGATGGTGAAGGACAGGGAGGCCTGGCATGCTGCAGTCCGTGGGGTCGCAAAGAGTCAGATACGACTTAGCAACTGAACAACAACTCTAAACATTTTCTTATGATTCGAGTGTTCACGTTGTGTGCACATGGACTGCGCTGTCTTGGAGAAGTGCTCTTCACGACCCATGAGCAAACTGGCATAGACAGAGCTGTACCTTCTGGGCCTGGCAATTGGAAGCATCGGAAAATTGTCTCTGACACAGGATTTAGGGGATGGAAGAAAGACATCTGTCTGTTATCTTTTGCATCAGAAACTTCCAGAGGCCTTTTAAACACAAGTAGCTGGACGTGGGTGTATTTTTTTCCTCACCAGTAAGTTCCCAAGATATAGCTGCATTTTTGGAGGAACAAAAGAAGAAAAGATAAAAGCCGAGGGTGTTTTCTTCCAGTGTAATCCAGTAATCACAGATGTCTTTTATGAAGTACTGCTGTATATTCTTTTATCCTGGAATCAACATTTTAATGATTTCATGCTACTTTTCCAAAACATATTTTGCCAACTTCAGAGTTCACATAAGCCTTTCCTTGAAAGGTTATATTCCTAAGAAATTAAAACAGGCTCTGTAGTAAAATAAGTTGACATTTCAGGGAGTCATTCCTTCTGTACATTGAATGTCAAGGAACGCAGAAGAGAATCTCTAATTAACGACAGAGAACAAAGGACAGTCAAGTTGATTCTTCCTTAAGTCCACGGCTTCATCCTGATTAGTCAGATAAACAGCTTTCTGTGTTTAGCCCACCGAGTAATAAATATTCTGCGTCCTTGTCTATTTTCTCTTGCAGAGTAAGACAACTTTCAGCACAGCCCACTCACAAAGGGAAGGCTTGTTAGGCCCTTGAGGTTGTTTTCCAAGCCTTTTGCCTGTGTTTCATGGTGACCTATACTTTTGTATAAATAAAATGTTGAACAAGAATGCAAAAGAATTCCTGGCAGCAGGACTGTATGAAGACCTGGAAGCAAGAAAGTAGCCAGCATGTTCCAGGGACATGAAAGATCAGTGTGGTGGTGCCCAGCGTGGGGGCACTAACAGAAGAGACTGAGCACTTCCCTGGTGGTCTGGTGGCTAAGACTTGGAGCTGCCAGTGCAAGTGGCCCAAGTCCGATCAGGGAACTAGATCCCACACGCTGCAACTAAACATCCTGCGCAGCCAAATATATGCATACACACACACACGCACACAGACTCACACAAACACACACACGCTCACACTCATACTCACACACACACGCACACACACACATGCACGCTCACACTCTCACACACACACACGCACACACATGCACGCACACACGCACACACACACACACTTCCCCA
>NW_011495018.1:4225729-4226352 GCF_000754665.1 Bison bison bison | reverse complement strand
TCCTTTAGGATGGACGGTTGGATCTCCTGCAGTCCAAGGGACTCTCCAGAGTCTTCTCCAACACCACAGTTCAAAAGCATCAATTCTTTGGTGCTCAGATTTCTTTATGGTCCAACTCTCACATCCATACATGACCACTAGAAAAACCATAGCCTTGACTAGATGGACCTTTGTTGGCAAAGTAATGTCTCTGCTTTTTAATATGCTATTTAGGTTAGTCATAACTTTTCTTCCAAGGAGTAAGCGTCTTTTTATTTTAAGGCTGCGGTCACCATCTGCAGTAATTTTGGAGCGCCCAGAAATGCTATGTTTCCAGGTTCTCCATCTATTTGCCATGAAGTGACAGGACTGGATGCCATGCTCTTTGTTTTCTGAATGTTGAGCTTTAAGCCAAACTGAGCTTCAGTGATCAGTGCAAAGAAATAGAGGAAAACAATAGAATAGAAAAGACTAGAGATCTCTTCAAGAAAATTGGAGATACCAAGGGAACATTTCATGCAAAGATGGGCTCGATAAAGGACAGAAGTGGCGGACCTAACAGAAGCAGCAGATATTAATAAAAGGTGGCAAGAATACACAGAACAACTGTACAAAAAAGATCTTCATGACCCAGATAATCACGA
>NW_011495018.1:4224236-4225629 GCF_000754665.1 Bison bison bison | reverse complement strand
CACACAGTCACACTCACACACACTTCCCCAGTGGCGCTAGTGGTAAAGAACCCACCTGCCAAAGCAGGAGACACAAGTGACTTGGTTTCTATCTCTGGGTCAGGAAGATTCCCTGGGGTAGGGCATGGTAACCCACTCCAATACTCTTGCCTGGAGAATCCCATGGACAGAGGAGCCTGGTGGGCTCACTGAAGTGACTTAATGTGTGTGAGTGTGTGTGCGCACACACACACACACATGGGCTTTCCTGGTGGCTCACAAGGTAAAGAATTTGCCTGCAAAGTAGGAGACCCAGATTTGACCCCTGGATTGGGAAAATCCCCTGGAGAAAGAGATGGCAACCTACTCTAGCATTCTTGCCTGGGAAATCCTTTGGACATAAGAGCCTGATGGGCTACAGTCCATGGGGTTGCAAAGACTCAGACATGACTGAGTAAATAACACACACACACACACACACACGCACATCCGCACATATACATATAAAGAGATATAATGTAGATATAAATAGGTAGATAAAAGAAGAGGCGAAAGGCTAAACATGGGCTGAGTCCTCTGGGCAGTTAGGACTTGACCCCCAGGGGAAAAGGGTAGGTCCTTGCAGTACCAAGGACTTCCCTGGTGGCTCAGATGGTAAAGCGTCTGCCTACAATGCAGGAGATCCGGGTGTGATCCCTGGGTTGGGAAGATCCCCTGGAGAAGGAAATGGAAATCCACTCCAGGACTACTGCCTGGAAAATCCCATGGACAGAGGAGCCTCGTAGGCTACAGCCCACCGGGTCACAAAGAGTTGGGCACGACTGAACGACTTCACTTTCACTTTTCAGTGCCAAGAAGGACTGGCCTCATGAAGATGTGATTAGACATAGTGGTCTCTTTTAGAAGCAGTTTTTGTCGAGTGCATAGCCCCTGGACGTTGGCTTCACACACTGGCTCTACGTTTACCATCAGGATTATTTGGAGGAAATCATTTAATTCCTAAGATCCCTGGGTCTCTCTTTCCCCCAGGGTAAAAGACACCTTACAGCAATTCTGGGAGAATCGAATGGAGAATGTACATAAAGCACTTGCAATGTGCCTGGTACTTGGTAGGGGCACAATACCTCTTAATTACTTATTCAATGCTTCTCAGGTTAGTTCAGCTCAATCCCTCAGTCATGTCCGACTCTTTGCGACCCCATGGACTGCAGCACACCAGGCCTCCCTGTCCATCGCCAACTCCTAGAGTTCACTCAAACTCATGTCCATTGAGTTGGTGATGCCATCCAACCATCTCATCCTCTGTCATCCCCCTCTCCTCCTTCAGTCTTTCCCAGCATCAGGATCTTTTCAAATGAGTCAGCTCTTTGCATCAGGTGGCCAAAGTATTGGAGTTTCAGCTTCAAAATCAGTC
>NW_011495018.1:4221482-4224136 GCF_000754665.1 Bison bison bison | reverse complement strand
GGACCTAACAGAAGCAGCAGATATTAATAAAAGGTGGCAAGAATACACAGAACAACTGTACAAAAAAGATCTTCATGACCCAGATAATCACGATGGTGTGATCACTCATCTAGAGCCAGACATCCTGGAATGTGAAGTCAAGTGGGCCTTAGGAAGCATCACTACAAACAAAGCTAGTGGAGGTGATGGAATTCCAGCTGAGCTATTTCAAATCCTGAAAGATGATGCTGTGAAAGTGCTGCACTCAATATGCCAGCAAATTTGGAAAGCTCAGCAGTGGCCACAGGGCTGGAACAGGTCAGTTTTCATTCCAATCCCAAAGAAAGGCAATGCCAAAGAAAGCTCTACACTTCTAGGATTTTTCTAAAATTGTCTTTATTTGTAATCATAATAGCTAACATACTATGTGCCAGACTTTATTCTAACTGGTTTTTGTCAATGAATTTGTGTAACCCTCCCACCCAGTGAAATATGACTTGTCACTCATCTTACAGACAAGGAGACTGAAGCTCAGAGAGGTCTGAGTAACTCGCCCAAACAACACAGCTACTAAGTGTAGGGCTGGGATGTGAACCCATATGGTGCAGCTCGAGTCCACCATGAAAGCAGCTGGACTATTACATATAAATGAGCCTACCAAACAAGCCCTAAGGGAGGCTCTTTTCATCATGACCTTCCACACGCAGAAGTCAAGGCTGACAGTCTGAGTGGCTGGTCTCTGCCTGAGCAGTTAACCTTGAGGAATCCACATCAGCACTCGGCCAGAGGACTGATTTCTGGACCCTTTCTACCGTATTCTAGGGGAGGCCCACCTCCCAGAGATAAGGGAAAGCAGACTCAAGTTTCACTGCTGGAACACACATCTGTTCTCCACTCTCTTAAAACGTCTAGTAACTGAGGGATAGTCCAAGATCACTCACCCTCCTTCCCCAGGCTTGGTGCCTGTGTGACATTAACAGTGTTTGACTTAGTGCCTTTGACTGTGAGGTCTTCACATGTTCCAACATTTGTATGTCACAGGAACTGTGATTTATACTGATGATTTATTGGGTTGGCCAAAAAGTTTGTTCACATTTTTCTGTACTATCTTACTGAAAAACCTGGACAAACTTTTTAGCTAACTCAATACATATATATACATATGTATGGTGGTGGTGGTTTAGTTGCTAAGTCATATTTGAGTTTTTGTGATCTCATGGATTGTAACCCCCCAGGCTCCTCTGTCCATGGGGTTTCCTGGGCAAGAATACTAAAGTGGGTTGTCATTTCCTTCTCCAGGGGAATCTTCCTGACCCAGGGATTCAACCTGGGTTTCCTGCATTGCAGGTGGATTCTTTATCAAATGAGCCAACAGAAAAGCCATATATATATAATATCACATATAATTTATACATAAATTGCATATACTATTTACACAGGCTATTTGATAATAATTATAGATATCCAAATCAACTTGGCTTTCAAAAGACACAACAGAGCACTGAATCTTGATCCTAGAGACAGATGACATAGAAGACAGGCTGTGTCTGTGTGCACATGTATATGTATAGTCTAATCCTGAAAGTAGTTTTCTAAAAAGGCAAAAATACGCGCTTCCTGAGTCCTCTGTAAAATGAGAAACTTAACCAGGACTTCACTAACGCCTTTAAGAAATTATAGCTGTGAAAAGCCAGACATGGAAACCCCGTGGAATCAAGACAGCCTCATCCATTCCTCCACGGGTGTCTGCCTGGCTCATTGCTACTGTATAACCTGACCCGTCTTCATGCTTTAGGGCAGGGCTTAGCATGGAGCCACGCATCACCTGCTAGACAGTTACAGGAGACGCTGAAAGTGACTTATTCCAAAGAGGGACTCAAGGGCTGTGATCACGCTGGGAAACCAAAGTCACAGAGCAGTCTTTTCTAGAAATGATCCTTCCCAAACCACACCTGAGCAACTTCCGGCTGACTATAAAGTAAGCTAACAGAAAGCAGTAAGGAGCCTGAGCTAGTTCAAGCTTGTAAAATTTCCCACCCTTTGATAATGAAAAGGGACTGTGTTTGGAGAACTTTGCTTTCATATCCAATAAAATGCTGGTTATTCGTCAGTTAAATGCACAGGAAAATGCAATTGTAAAAATACAATCATTCTTAACTAACAAATGTCAGCTTAATTCAGTTGCACCGAATCAAGACCTTTTGTTTATTTTGAGGCAA
This sequence comes from Bison bison bison, assembly GCF_000754665.1. Taxonomy (NCBI): domain Eukaryota; kingdom Metazoa; phylum Chordata; class Mammalia; order Artiodactyla; family Bovidae; genus Bison; species Bison bison. The sequence continues at coordinate 4,221,938 of NW_011495018.1, read as the reverse complement.
GAATTTCTAATGACAATTCTACAGTTTAAATCCCTATAAAAATGGATCAGAGATATAAATATTTTAAGAATAAAAACTTTTAAATACTGGATGAAAATCTAAATGAATTTCTCTATATAAGTTGATACAGGTTAAGTGCGAAAAACTCAAAATCCACAATCAATAAGGATAAAGATAACTTTGATTTCACAAGAAGAGTTTTGCATTGCAAAAACAGTAAATTTATACTGCCTTGATATAAAACCTGGAGAAGGAAATGGCAACCCACTCTAGTATTCTTGCCTGGAGAATCCCATGGATGGAGGAGCCTGGTGGGCTACAGTCCACAGGGTCGCAACGAGTCGGACACGACTGAGCAACTTCACTTTGATATAAAAAGCATTCTTCTTTGTAGTAATATTCCTTGGCTTTTTAAAAATAATTTTTAACATTTTTAATTGGAGGATAATTGTTAGA
>NW_011495018.1:4216354-4221238 GCF_000754665.1 Bison bison bison | reverse complement strand
GTGTCTCTGTCTCCATTGCTGCCCTGCAAATAGGTTCACTTAAGTGTTCAGTTCAGTTCAGTTCCATCCCTCAGTCGTGTCTGACTCTGTGACCCCATGGACTGCAGCACACCAGGCCGCCCTGTCCATCACCAACTCCCGAAGTTTACTCAAACTCATTGCCATTGAGTCGGTGATGTCATCCAACCATCTCATCCTCTGTCGTCCCCTTCTCCTCCTCTGTCGTCCCCTTCTCCTCCCGCCTTCAATCTTTCGCAGCATCAGGGTCTTTTCAAATGAGTCAGTTCTTTGCATCAGGTGGCCAATACATTCAGGTGTATTTGTGTGATGCTAATGTAGACAATTCTGTTTCAAATTTTCATCGTATGTCTTTATCGTCTATTTCAGTCTATTTGTTTCTGTATACACAGTAAATATCTTGTAACATTATAAAGTTAGTTCTTGAATTTTAATCTGTCATTTGGTCAGGCATTCAGTCCATTTGCCTTTAATTTAATTACTGACATTTGATTTAAGATTGTCATTCTGCTATTTGTTGTCAGTGTATTTTTCATCTCTTCTTTATTCCCCTGTATGCATATGTGTAGGTGTTCATCAGACATGTTTATATTTCATTTTTAATTTATCTGGTGGCTTTGTAGATTTCTCTTTTATTTTTTATTTGGCTGCACTGGGTCTTCATTGCAGCACTCAGGATCTTTAGCTGTGGCATGCGGCATCTAGTTCCCTGAGCAGGGCCCCCCTCGTTGGGAGCATGGGGTCTTAGCCACTGGACCACCAGGAGGTTCCTGTAGATAGCTCTTGGCATGATTTTCAGTGGTTGCTCTAAGGACAGCGATACACAACAGAGAAAAGCAAGTATGAATTCTTTACAATGTGGCATTCTAGAGCCTCATGCTATTTTGTACATTCTGAGTCTAAATAATAACTGATGGCTAAATGGAGAACACATCCCAGGGCTTTTAAAATGCTGTATATGGATGAATTTCAGTAAGTGCAACTCTTAAAATAAAAACGGAGCTGTCGACACACAAACATTAAGAGCTCCCCCTTCTTCAAACAGTTACGTGAACTCTCCTCGCCGTGTCATTCCGCCTTTGGGATGAAATTCTGAGTTTAACATTTTAATGACCCTTTAACTAACAACATTCTTTAAAAAGTTTCTAAAGGAGTCTTACGAAATGTAATAAATCTTAGACATGGATCACAATGCACTGTTAGAACGTTTGCAATTCCAACTTTGTTTTCTAAGCCAAAGTCTCCTTTTAAAAATACCCAGCAATGTCACCCAGCTGTTTTTAAACTGCTTATGTAACTGAGTCATGACAAAAAGGTTATTGTCATGTGTGTTTTAATTTAGTGGCTTATATATATTTTACGTATATGGGAGACAGGGCTTCGTCCTCCAATTCATCAAGTGCTTCAGTTGAAAATAGAGATAGTCATTCCTAATAGCTAATCTCCTCTTTTTTATCCACAAGATCTCATTGTTACTGGGGAAGGTGGAGACATACCTGGTTTAAAAAAAAAAAAAACCTGCATTTCTCATTCTCCTATGGAAATACAGTAACCCTGTGACTAAGTTCTGATAAATGAAATATGATAATAAGTTGTTTGGTGAAGGTCTGGAAAAATCTTACAACTGGGGCGGGAGGGGCATTTTCAGGCTGTGTGCTGCCCCTTTGCCCTGCCTGGAATACAGGCTGGAGCCCCAGAAGCCACTTGGAGAGCGCAAGAATGAGCGGCATCCCTGGAGAATGGCAAAGAAGGAAGGTGGAAGGTGTCTGAAGCCTGGATGATTTTGTGGAAACACTACCTTACCAGGCCTGACTGGCCTCCTGCAGATGATTTTTACATCAAAGCAAAATAAGAGTTCTATTTAGTCTGGCTAGAGTGTGCAAACTCTCAGCTCATCCTCAACATGACTTTCCAAGGAAAATTACTCAAAATTCAAAATAAATGTATGGGACGTGAAAAGCTCTTGTAGCCTGGAAAGTGGCATGTGAGGGTGGGAGCAGGTGATGAAGGCGCACCAAGCTCTGCCTCACTCACTGTCAGACTGGACCAAGGGAAATGGTCAGTTTGCACCTGCATCGCGCCGCCAAGAAGATGACGATGGGGGGCCAGTTCTCCCAACTCTTCCTCAAGCGTTCATAGAGTGTCCAGCCTATGCAGCGCCATGCGTGGGGTCTGGAGATCCAGTGACAAGCAGTGGCATGCCAGCCCTGGTGTCAGGCCACTCGGGCTTGGAGCCCAACCTGTGTTGGCAAAGAGAAGACATTGAAAACATCATTTTATGCCTGGGTTGGAGAGATACTTCATAGGCTTGATTCATTGAGGAGGGAAGGAAGAAAGAAGAGATATAAAACAGGGGTGGGTTGGGGAGGAAGGTTCTATTCATCTGCCTAGAGACAATAACTTTTGAACTCCGGCTTCCTTCATAGCTCAGTCAGTAAAGAATCTGCCTGTAATGCAGGAGGCCTGGGTTTGGTTCCTGGGTCAGGAAGATCCCCTGGAGAAGGAAATGGCAACCCACTCCAGCACTCTTGCCTGGGAAATCCCAAGGATAGAAGAGCCTGGCAGGCTACAGTCTATGGGGTCACAAGAGACACGACTTAGCAACTAAACCACCACCACCCCACTCCAACTACACACTCACACACACACACGCATGCTCACACACCATCTGGGGTGGCTCAGCCCAGTAGTGCTGTATGGGTTTAACCACTTAGAGCCCTTGGCTTGTACCTTAGCTAGCAATTTGCATACAACCAGAGCAAACTAGGAGAAGGCAATGGCACCGCACTCCAGTACTCTTGCTTGGAAAATCCCTTGGATGGAGGAGCCTGGTAGGCTCCAGTCTATGGGGTCGCTGAGGGTCGGACACGACTGAGCGACTTCACTTTCACTTTTCACTTTCCTGCATTGAAGAAGGAAATGGCAACCCACTCCAGTGTTCTTGCCTGGAGAATCCCAGGGACGGGGGAGCCTGGTGGGCTGCAGTCTATGGGGTCACACAGAGTCGGACACGACTGAACTGACTTAGCAGCAGCAGAGCAAACTAGTTGTTGCTCCTTAGCCTCCTAACCCACTATTTACCTGCAAAGCAAATATTATTTACTGATACTTTTCAACTGAAACCCAATGCCCATAGGAACGTGTGCCAAGGCTGGGGCAGACTTGTCTTTGAAGGGCTCCAGCTTTCATTTTGCAAATACATTTATTGGCTTTTTCCCTCAAGCCCAGACACCTTTAGGCACCAGGGGTCAAGGAGATTTCTTTCATGAAAACAGTTCTCCAGTCTCTCTGGAAGTCAACGATATTGGACATTCTTGTTCATGAGAACATTTCAAAGCACATTTCAATCCCTAGTATCAGACACTTGCTCTTTCTTAAAATTTCACATCAAGTCAATAGTGTGCAAGGTGACAGGAGTTTGGACAAACATTCTCAGTCTCCATCCTCGCGTTAGAGAATGCCAGAACACGAGGAAAATTGAACGCGAACAGCAACTCGGGTCCAGATAGGATAAAGACGGCAGAAGCAATGACATCGCATCCACTTCCTCGAGGGCCTTAAAGACACAGGTTCATTTTGCGACTTAAAATTCACAAATCCCGCCAGCACTAGGCTTTGGTCATTTTAGTGATCTTGAGAATCAAACACGTGAAGAAAGTCAGCTAAGCCACTCTTCAACATAAGCTAAGCCCTTCCTTGTGCGCCTTCCCCTTCAAGCCTGCCTGAAGCTGGAGATACTGACCTCTTGGTCTGGGAGAGAAGACTAGAGGCCCAGCTGGTCTGAACTTCCCACCATTTTGTCAGTTACTTCACTTGGTCAAAACCATGTTGTTCCTCCACTCTCGAACCGCCTCAATGCTGAGCCCCAACCTGGCCACCATTTAAAATATAATATGGAGACCGTCTCAGCCAAGCAAGCCCTGGATGGGAGTCAAGAGACCATGGTCTAGTTTTAGGTCTGCCATCCGTGACTGGAACCGAAAATTGACTTCTCTGGGTCTTATTTCTAAAACTAAGAGGCCTGGGTAATGTTATCTGTACATTCCCTTCATCCATGAAGGATGTCACCTGGTGGATAAAATAAATTATCAATGATTAAGAAACATCTCTGAATTATGCCACCAGATGGGTCTTCTTTAAAAACAGAACTGGGAAGAGATGAAGGAGTAGGGAAGTGGTGGGGTCCCCTTGGGGACCAGGGAACCTCACCTCCCTAGAGCAGAGCAGAACTTCCCATGGAAATTGCGTCCAAGGATGCCACACAGCTGCTGTCCCTCTCTGCGATGGAAGGAGGGCTCAGGGTCAGAGGCCTCCTTGCCTGCAAGCTGGCAGTGGGCCAGACCCTCCTATGAGCATCCCTCCAGGGCAAAGGCTGTGTAAGCCTGCCAGGAACCACCGGTGTTCTTCACACATACCCTGAATGTGGTCTTTGGAAAGCTGGAGGCTTGGGACAAGCATTCATTTAGTCTAAAGCAACAGTTAGGGGATTTTTGTTGTTATTTTTGTTTCTTTTTGTTTTCCCCAAACTTCATTTTGCACAGAAACTGGTGCTGTTCATCAGAAGGAAAAAAAGGCAGTCTTGGGAAATTTTTCTTCTTAGGGATTTTGTCCAAAGGCCAAATCACACTTGAAATAGCTGAAAGGGTGTTTTTTCCACTGGAGGAATTGGCAGTGTCCCCAGAAACATAGAAACGTTTATGAATTCGACAGGAAACTAAACGTGAAAAGCAGAACTCTGCGGTTCCCTCCTGCCAGGTAGACGGTGCCGTGGGGAGAGGCGCTTCGGACCGAGGGCTTTTACCCCAGGCACCACTCCAGCCGGGTCCACGCGGGGAGCCCAGCCCAGCACAGCTCCACCCTCCGGGT
>NW_011495018.1:4211444-4216254 GCF_000754665.1 Bison bison bison | reverse complement strand
GCTCTGGCTTGGGCAAGGGCAAGCCGGCACCCTGGATTTGCACAGTGATGGGGCAGGGAGGCCAGAACCCAGGGCATTGGGGGAGGGATGCTGGTTTAGTCCTGGCTGAGAGCCTTTTCAAGGGGGCTGTTGGGGCCTTAAATGCTTCCTTATCACTCAGGACAGGAACTGCCCCAGGACCAGCGAGGGAATCGGTCACCTTAATGAATGTCGTTCCCACTCGCAGGGAGCAAAGACTTCCCACTCTCAGATCCTGCCTGCCTGACATGTGTCAGCAGAAAACGAATGCATGAGGCGGCTTGTCATTTCAAGAAAAAACCACCTCTTGTAATCAGTTAAACTCACGGTCCTGCAGCATTCCACTCCTGCCAAAGTGCATGTTAACCAGCACTTCAAAATAATTACTTTCATGGGACTTTCCTGGTGAGCCAGTGGTTAAGCTTCACCTTCCAATGTAGAGCGTGCCGGTTCAATCCCTGGATGGGGAGCTAAGAGTCCACATGCCTCCAGGCCAGGAAAACCCAAAGCATTAAAAAAAAAAAAAAAAGAAGAAGAAGCAGCAGCAATATTGTAACAAATTCAGTAAAGACTTTAAAAATCAGCTCAGTTCAGTCCCTCAGTTGTGTCCGACTCTTTGCGACCCCATTCACCGCAGCACGCCAGGCCTCCCTGTCCATCACCAACTCTCTGAGTTTACTCAAACTCGTGTCCATTGAGTTGGTGATACCATCCAACATCTCATCCTCTGTAGTCCCCTTCTCCTCCTGCCTTCAATCTTTCCCAGCATCAGGGTCTTTTCAAGTAAGTCAGCTCTTCACATCTGGTCCACATCAAAATAATCAATTTCTGATTCTAGGGTCTACTGCAATGGCTTCTCAGGATGAATTGCTTGAGGCGACGTTACCAGGTTGATGCCAAGGACAAAGGAGCCCTGCAAAGAGCTTCCACCAAGCCACCACCCCTCTGACCAGGTCTTCTGAAAAATGAGGTGCCAGAAGTGTCATTCATTCGAGGGGGAGGGGTGGTTTTCACCTCTGATATTATGCAATTCTCACATCAACCTCCCTATACCCTCTTCATCACCTTGGCTGACTTCCCCTCTTGCTTTAGAATGCTCTTTTCTGGAATTTAATTCATAAGTGAAATTTTATGTCATTAATCAAATGGCATCCAGACAAGTTTCAACTTGCAAACAACAGAAAGAAAACCTCATAACCTCACACTTTCAGGAAATATCATTGATTCCTTTACTCTGAGTTTCCACCAAATCACTTGACACTCTGTGAGTGCTCTTTGTAGAATAGGGTTTTAACAAAATTATCCGCAAGACTTTTTATGCATTATGATGGTATGATACATTCATGGTAGAAAAAGAACAGGTATCGGAGCCAGTACCTTCTGGGTTCAAATCCATTCCACTTCACAATTTACTGTGTGACCTTGGATGTGTTGACCTGAAGTGAATAGACTGCCAGATATTCTTCAGCAAAGATGGGTTTATTCAGAGTCAGCAGAGAACTACAATTTGGAGTCTGCAACCATGGTGAGCCACGTGCAAGTTGCTGAACAGCAAAGAAAGGAGATACTTTTATAGAGGGGACAAGGAAGTCAGGAGTGAACAAGAAATCTGTGACTTTTCATTGGCTGATTCCTTGTCAGGCCCAAAGAGAAGTCTTTCTTCGTGTTGGTGGTTAGTGTATGTTGATTACTTTTAGACAAGGTGGACTATGGTCCCTCAGCACCCCAGCCATTCCCACCCCCAAACACACACAGGGATCAGGGAACTGTCCAAGAGGCCTTGGTGCTGAAGGGCATTGGGTGACCGCCCAGTGTGGCAACCTCATCTGGGCACTTGAACCTCCTCCATGCACCAGGAAGTCCCACTCTCTGCACCAGTGCCATTCTGGCCAAAAATCCCCTTTCAGCTATGCCTCTATTGGTAAATTCTGGTGCTTCTTGCAAGGCAGGGTTCAGGGACCTCTTCTTCTGGGGCCTTTCCCAACTCCTCTGATATGGTTAGCCACTCCATCTGTTCCTTTGCTCTTAGACTGGTCACGGTGCATGACCATTCGATGAATACCCATCCCCTTCCTCCCACCCCAGTTAAATTTTCAGCTCCTTGATGGTAGGAATTGAAACATGCTTATGTGCATGTCTGCCTCACTTGACAACACCCAACAGACAGTGAATGAGAAAGCCGGGTGGGGTCACTGAGCCCTTACAGCATGTTAGACCCCATGACACAGTGCTTGTGGTACAGTATTGGAGTCTCCCAAAAGCCTGCAGAGGTTAAAATTATAAACTACACTTTTCCAGTAAGGAAACTGATGCTCAGAAGGGTCAAGTAACCTTCTCAAAGTTATTGAAGTAATACTTGGTAGAACCTATAGCAAGCATAGCCCATGTTATGCTAAAGACCACAGCCTCTTAGGCAGAACTGAACAGTCTCTCAAGATTACACCTGTGTATCTATTTTTCTAGAATCTCTCTCTTCTTCTAGCTGCTCCTGCTTTTTTTTTCTCTGGGGTTTCTGCAAGCTCAGTCAGAGGCTTTGGGATCTTGTGTTGGGTCTTCGCTTTTTCTTAAGGTTGACATTATCTACAATGTATGACAAATGGTTCCTTTGTTTTTCCTTGGACCAAATTCATGCCTCTTCAGTAGAGAATGTGCTGACTTTTTACCTTGGCCCAACTGCTAAGCTAGACTTTACATGGACTTTTGAGTGACCATCGTTTGTTCTTTTTTCCTTTGGTGAAATTTCTGGGCTTTTCTGAATCTAAGATGAATACTCTGCATGAGTTCTTTGGTGGATTTTGTAAGTGCAATGTCAGGTCAGAATAAGCACTTGGAAATAACCCTCTGGACACTTTGGGGAATGGCCCGAGCAAAGCCAAGGCTGTTCTGCAGAGATGTGTGAGCGCATCTGGTTGCCACGGTAACAGCATTGAGCTTCTGACACAGCCTACAGCCTGGTAAACACCGATATGTTGTCTCATTTCCAGTGAAAAAACAACACAGCTTTCCTAAATCTGTGTTCAGAACTCTGATGTGAGGCATATCAGTCTGGCTTAATTTCTTCATCAGAGTATTTCTCTGGGGACTAAAACATTAGGCTGTCCAACGCCAGAGCTTCCCTTCAGCGGCGTTGGAGTTGACAATGAACCCTCTGTAGTCTTTCTCTTTCCACCCCAATGCCCAGAGCTCCAGGATGAAAGTGAATTGACCGCCCAGTCACTTACCTGGGACATAATATTTGCTATCGAACAGAGAACCTAATTTCCTTTTTGATTGTGTTTGGCAGATAGGAAGCAACTCAAAGGATTTACAGTAAATATTATTTTTATGCTGGTGAGAATAACACCACCACACCTGCCTTCACTGACATTCTAAACAGCTGGGCAACTCCTTCCTTGTTGACTGTCAATACAGTGGGCAAGCACAGGGGCACCTCCCAAGGTCACCTCCAGTGGGCATCATTAGGACCTCAGCCTCCAAAGGCGGTGCTCCGACCACAGGGCTAGTGAAAAAGTCCAAAAGAGGGGTTTTCTTTGTTTTTTTTTTTTGTTTTTTTTTTTCTGTTCTCGAAACTCCCATGGCATTCCTTCCTGAAGATCTGGGGGAATAAACCCGGAAGTGGACTGGAGTTGGGAAGGGAGAGAAACAGTGGATAAGACGGGATCATAATTGTGGCTGCTCTGTGGTTACTCTGAGAGAGGAAAGTGTTGGGAATCCGTTGAGTCTGGATGCCAGCAGATGGGAAGATGTGCAAAGCAAACAGCCCAGTCAGAGCCCTGGGCCTCCATAGGGAACTGAGGAGGGTTCATCTGAGGCTCCTGGGAAGACTTCCTGCCTCTGTCCCTGTGACAACTTCTGCCCAGCCCTGGCCATGTGCCCCACCTCCTCCTTGACCAGACTCCCCTTTCCCTCTGCAAACTCCTAAGCAGGGTCTTGGAACCTCACTGCCCAGTCTGTGAGTCTTTTTGCCTCCCAATCTCTCCAGTCTCCCCGCAACCACAGAATGCTGGGTCTCCAGAACCGACCTGTCTGGGGGGACAGGTTCACGGTCAGAGCCCCCCTCTGGGTGCTGTCCACTGTATCACTCTACAATGCACTCCATTATTTGGAACACATCTATTGTTTGGACTTCTTGCAAATATTCCTCAAAAAAAGCTTTTTCTCCTACTGGGTAAGGATACTGTCTTCTCTGCTTATTTTCATCCTAAGCAATAATGCCCTATTATGCCCTCAGTAAATCTTATAGAGTTGATTGACAGATTGGGGGCACTTCTACCACGACGACCATTTGGTTCTCTCCATCTGTACTTTTAAAATGCAACCTCCTCCATCCACAGCCCTCTATTTTTGAGCCCGTGTGTGTGGGATTGTTCATCCTGTGTGTGTGTTTTTAATGGAATATAAGTTTTTAATAAGATCCTAGTTTTTTAATTACAGCCATGAAACCAATACTCTAGGAAGAGTGTGAATAGGCATTTTTTTTTTTTAAATGAGGTTTGTTCCTTGCACTGAGGTTTACTGTAAGGGATTTTAAATGTGCCTTTGGTTTCCTTAAGAGGGGATTAGCATGTGGGTGCTTCTTGGCTGTGGTCTAATTGATTGTCCCCTCACACAAAAGGTGGGGTTGGGAAGGAGGACCACAGAGGCAGAGGAAGAAAGAAAGTGTGCCTCCATCCGTCTCCATCTTCGGTCCAGGCAGCCATTAGGAGCACATGAAGGACTCCGCTTGGAGGTCCGGCTGTCACATCTGCTGCAGCTTTGCCCACCCTCTGCTCCTGCCCCAAGATACATTCAA
>NW_011495018.1:4180370-4211344 GCF_000754665.1 Bison bison bison | reverse complement strand
ACATTCAAACAGCTCTATTGCTTCACAGAGAAAGATGGAGACCACCCAAAGCTGCCCTCCGCTCTCGTGTGAAATCACTGCAGTGACGCGGTCCTGTCTCAGGGCTGGCGAAGCTGCCAGCTCCCAGTGAGCTCTGTCTGTCAGTGCCGCATCCGACGGTGACGTGGAGACCCCAGGCTAAGCTGAGCACCTGTGCGTAACAGGGTCTGGTTCCATGATGGGGCCCCATCTCATGATTAGGATGATAGCGATCACAGCCACTGAGAGAGCTCAGGCTGCCCAGTGATGCTGGCAAGAGCTGGTGTGCAAAGACAGTCTTTGGTAAAGAGCTAAAGCTCACCAGTTCCAGAACAGCTGAAAACCTGCTGCTCTGCCGTGGACCCATGAAAGATGACGACCCTCGGAAGCAGTGGGCACATCTGGACATTCGTAGGAGCCTGGTGTGAAGTGTAAGTTCATGATTCTGATGGGCACGTGGTTGAGACAGTCTTCACCTTTGAAGATGGGGATTTGTACAGGTAACGATCCACCCACCAAAGAACAGGGGACACATAGACCCTTTTCCTGGGGTCCTGTTGGCTTGTGGCCTCAGCGCTCACTCCACTGTCCTGTCCACACTTCAAACTCCAACCATCTGGAATGACTCCTGTTCCTGGACCCATGTCTATTCTCGCAGAATTCCATGCCTTCATGCGTGGTGTGCCTGCTTCCCCCAATGCCTTTTCTTTCCTCCAACAATGAGTTCCCATCCGTCAAGACCCAGCTTGAATTTCACCTCCTGTAAAAAGCTTTCCCTGACTCCAACCCAAGCAGGGCTTATGTTCCTCTTCTCTGTAACGCTATGGGATTTGGTAACCTATCACATTTATAACATTTACCAAGCTGAACTATTTATTCACAGGACTTCTTTCCCCCCACTTGAGGAATTAAAGGATAACTGGATCAGGATGATATGTTAACTTTAATATCCCAGCAAATACTAGCATCTTACGAGCTTTTCATCCAAGGTATCAGCTCAGTTCAGTTCAGTTGCTCAGTCGTGTCTGACTCTTTGTGACACCATAGACTGCAGCACGCCAGGCTTCCCTGCCCATCGCCAGCTCCTGGAGTTTACTCAAACTCATATCCATTGAGTCAGTGATGCCATCCAACCATCTCATCCTCTGTCGTCCCCTTCTCCTCCTGCCTTCAATCTTTCTCGGTACCAGGGCATTTTCAAATTAGTCAGCTCTTTGTATCAGGTGGCCAAAGTATTGGAGTTTCAGCTTCAACATCAATCCTTCTGATGAACATTCAGGACTGATTTCTTTAGGATGGACTGGACTGATCTCCTTGCAGTCCAAGGGACTCTCAAGAGTCTTCTCCAACACCACAGCTCAAAAGCATCAATTCTTCAGTGCTCAGCTTTCCTTATAGTCCAACTCTCACATCCATACATGACTACTGGAAAAACCATAGTTTTGACTAGACAAACCTTTGTTTGCAAAGTAACCTCTCTGCTTTTTAACATACTGTTTATGTTGGTCATAACTTTTCTTCCAAGGAGCAAGCATCTTTTAATTTCATGGCTGCAGTCACCATCTGCAGTGATTTTGGAGACCCCCAAAATAAAGTCTGCCACTGTTTCTATTGTTTCCCCATCTATGTGCCATGAAGTGATGGGACCAGATGCCATGATCTTAGTTTTATGAATGTTGAGTTTTAAGCCAACTTTTTTACTCTCCTCTTTCACTTTCATCAAGAGGTTCTTTAGTTCCTCTTCACTTTCTGCCATAAGTGTGGTGTCATCTGCATATCTGAGGTTATTGATATTTCTCCTGGCAATCTTGATTCCAGCTTGGGCTTCATACAGCCCAGCACTTCACATGATGTACTCTGCATATAAGTTAAAAAAAACAGGGTGACAATATCCAGCCTTGACATATCCCTTTCCTATTTGGAACCAGCCTGTTGTTCCATGTCCAGTTCGAACTGTTGCTTCTTGACCTGCATATAGATTTCTCAGGAGACAGGTCATCCAAAGTATGAGTGTCTTCTTTTGTCCCCTATTTGTCTGGATGGTTGAGCAGAAGCCTCACTCTCACTTTGCTCAAAGATATGACAGCCCCTGGGCTGCATAGGCTTGGCTGATAGAACACTGCAGACCTGCCACCCTGTAGCACACACTGACCGCAGAAGAGCCCCAGTTACTTACACGTGTCAAATACTGCACCTGCTCTTTCTGAAGCAGGTAGAAAGAAGGCATGGATGTTTGACATACATTATAAAACCATAGAGAGAAGAGCCAGCGCTTTTAGCGTCATAACACGTTAGCTAAAGACGTGCTGGTGTGTAAAGATAGCAGAGGTGTGCATGGTCCTCTGTGTAATTCACCTCCTGCTTGGAGATCAAGGCAGGTAGCAGCTTATATTTCAGGTGCTTGAGGGAGCACGCACGATACCTGCTCTGAAAGCTAAAGAGGTAAAGGTAAAATTCCACTCCAGGGAGAAGATGACCTGATGAACCCTGATGGGGAGCTGCAGCCAATGCTGGGTCCAAGACAAGGGACATGGTTTCGGGGTGTTGCTTGCCTTTTGGTTCCTGGCAAAGACTAGAGGTTTTTCCATAAGCAATGTCGGGGTAGGGCAAGTGGACTCCAGATTCTCAGGGAGAGGAAAGGTAATTAGACCTAAGTGTCCACACGTGAGGCACAGTGTACAGGGGCGTGACTGAGTGGGGACATGCTTGGTCAGGTAACCTCTCAGGGGCTGGTGTCTCTACTAGTGCAATGGACAGGGCTGCACAGCAGGGGCACTTCCAGTCATAGCCTTTTACTGTTTTTAGGCACATCTAGTCCAATCCAAGCTTCGAGCGGCCCAGACTCCACCATGAGAAGCCTTGAGCTGTTGATGGAGCATCTGGCATTGAAACTCACATGTCGCCTTCTCAGAAAGAGGCTCCTGGCTCTCCAAGCCCCCTTCTCTGCTTAGCTGTCTCCACAGCACTTCCCACCACACTGTGTTTTGCTCACATATCATGTCAGTTTGCTTAACTAACAATGTCATATAGGACGGATGGCGGGAAGGGCTTGTCTGCACCAAGCTGAGTTTCCGGAGCATAGTAGGTTATTAATAAGAACTTGTTGAATAAAGGAATGCTGCTCTGTTTTGGAAAAAACCTCTATTATCTCAGGAGCAAATGATTAAGAAAAGCATACTTTTTACTTCAATGGTACCTGGTACTGGGTAAAAGCTTCAGGAGTTGTTACCCTATGGAGTGAATGGTGCTATATGGCAATTATTTCCTAAACAGCCTGGAAAATCTGGGAGAGTCTGTACAAGGGAGAAATAAAAATGTGTAGAGTAAGCTAGTGTGTGATTGGACTATTATAAGTAATTGAAAAAGGAATCTTTTGCTGCTGTGGTCAATTTGAGTCGATAGATAACACTGATTCAAACCCTTCAGAGAACAGCCGGATCTCTGCTTCCTGGGGCTTCCACTCTTCGTGGGGTGAGTTCCACCCGTCTGCATTTCAATCTCAGGTTTGCACAGATGAGAGAAGGCCAAGAAAGGAGATTAAAGGTCCAGTTCTTGGTTCTCCCGAGATCCATGTAGTGACTCTGGAAGCCCACAGCATAATTCCTTTAACATTTTCTTGTGATAAGCACCCTGCTGTGGAGACCAAAAATCTTGGAACAGTGCAGCCGTGACCTCCCACTAGCAGTGTGAGAGATAATGTAAGTTTAAACCCAGGCTTCTCCAGTTTCACCTCCCCTGCCCCAGACCTTGGCTCTCAAATGTCTTAGCTAGGCCCCGGGACCATGGGATCTGAGCCCTAAGGGCCATGGTGATTTAACAGAAGCTGAAATTAACCACGTGTCAACATTCCAGAGACTGAATGGGAGGACAGGAAATCAACAAATCATCACTTAACCAGAAAATATTGGAGGCGTTAATCCCCTTAAAAGGGGAAACATTAGAGGAGATGACAAACCATCAAGTCAGAAGGCAGTCCCCACAAACTAAGTAAAGAAGAGTTGGTTTGAGGCTTCTGTGAGTTTTCACTGAAAATTCACAGATTTGGTCAGGACCCCAGGGCAAGCAACTCTTCTCTGAAAAGTGACCTGGTGTCCCCAAATTGACCACAGAGAAGACTTAGTTTCCTCCAGCTCCTCCGAGTGGACCTGGGTCCTGGGTTGTTCTAGAAGAAAACTCTGTGTCACAGAGATTTTAATGAATAATTCCAAAGCGCTTGAGCACTTTGGATCTGACACGCGGTTCACCGGATGCTGTCCACGCAAGGAGGTGCTTTAGAGTCTGCATGTGTGCTCAAGTTGCTCCAGTAGTGTCCATGGGCTGTAGCTTGCTCGTATCCATGGGATCCTCCAGGCAGGAATACTGGAGTGGGTTGCCATGTTCTCCTCCAGGGGATCTTCCTGACCCAGGGATCAAATCCACGTCTCTAATGTCTCCTGTATTGGCACGTGGATTCTTCACCACTAGCACCACCTGGGAAGCTCCTTCAGAGTCTCTATATTCAGACTATTTGATGTTCCAGCCTTTTCTTCTGCTCAGCATTTCAGACTTTCTCTGGGTTTCTGTATAAAGTATAGAACTCATATATATATATAGGATCTGTGTACATAGGCTCTGTAGTGTAGGGTATGTTAACTCCAGGATCCTCACAGATGGGATTAAAGTGTAATTTTTATTCATTCACATGGAGTGTCCATTGTGGGTGAGAATGATCACCCTCTGATCTTGATCTGATCTCTGATCTTGATGGGCTAGCATTCTGATTTTCCAGCATGCCTACCTGCCCACCCCGTACAAGAACTTTCCCCATTTGTGCTCCTTCCCCTAAGGTAGACAGTGAATTGAAACCTTCAAATGTGTGCAAGGCATAAAAAACCTAGGTTAGAAGTACCCATTCGAGGACTTCCCTGGTGGTCCGGTGGATAAGAATCCGTCTGCCCGTGCAGGGGACATAGGTTCCATTTCTGGTCTGGGAAGATTCCACATGCCCAGGGGCAACTAGCCCGTGCTCCACAACTCCTGAGCCCAGACTCTAGAGCCTGTACTCTGCAACAAGAGAAGCCGTAGCAATGAGACGCACTCACGTCCCAACCAGAGAGCAGCCCCTGCTCACCACAGCGAGAGGAAGCCTGCCCCCAATAACAAAGACCCAGCACAGCCAAAAATAAATTAATAATTTTTTCCAAAAAAAAAGGAAAAGAAATAACTTCTCGATTGTGTGCATGGAGTCTACCTGGAGTCAGACCACATGGCTGCGATTAGGACAAACTCGTGGTAGGAGATAGGGTTTTTTTGGGGTGCTTTGTTTTTTTCTAGTTTGCCCACTCAGTATTCCAGAATCTATACTTTTATGGTTACACAGAGACTCCTTAGGTAAAAATATAAAACTATTTCAAGGGGTTCTTTTTTAAAGACTCCAAGATGAGCCAGAAACATTGGTAGCCAACGACTGGGGTCTAGGCGGTTCTCAGTGACAATTATGTGTGTTTCCTCTGCGTATCCTTATGCAAGGTCATGCGAAGCGTATACATAGCAGGCCCTGAGATGCAATCTTATTTTCTTCTCCCCGAGGGACTGGTGATAGCCCTTGTCAGGGCCTGCAGGAACAGCTCTGGTGGGTTTTCTTCTGTGAGTTCCATCTGTGTGTCTTAGCCTTTGGGTCCCTGGTGGCTCAGACAGTAAAGAATCTGCCTGCCATGCAGGGGACCCAGGTTCAATCCCTGGGTTGGGAAGATCCCCTGTAGAAGGGAATGGCTCCAGTATTGTTGCCTGGAGAATTCCCTAAATGGAGAAGCCTGGTGGGCTACAGTCCATGGGGGCATAAAGAGTCAGACACGACTGAGCGACGAACATTTTCACACCTTGCTGGGACCAGCCTTGAAACACCATGCTTTATTCACCACTTACTTGGCCTCTGCTCCGTGACCATTCCAGCGCAAACCTTTTCCCAAATCTCCTGCCATGGGCAGGGTTCTGTGGGCGGTGCTGATAAGAGAGAGATGGAGAAATCCCTTAGAAATCTGTATGCAGTCCAAGTGAAAAACAGGGCCTCTGTTGGGTAAGTTCATGGTACCTCCTGTGTGACACCATTAAACTCTCCTCCTGTCCCCAAAATCAGCCACTGAAGAATATTTCTTCTTTGTAATCCATACACCAGCAGCACAAGGAGGTCATAAATCCTGGCAGGAACTGCTGTAGCTTGTAAGGAACGAGGAAGCTTAGAAGAAGATGCATCAGGGCATCACCGGCTCTTATCTCTTTTTGGAGTCCTGGGACCTTCAGTTTGTAGATTTGTTGTTGCTCAGCCACTAAGTCGTGTTCAGCTCTATGCAACCCCATGGACTGCAGCACACTGGGTTTCCCTGTCCTTCACCAACTCCCGAAGCTTGTATTAACTCATGTCCATCGAGTCAGTGATGCCATCCAACCATCTCATCCTCTCTCGTCCCCTTTTCATCCTGCCTTCCATATTTCCCACCATCAGGGTATTTTTGTAGATAAGTGACATCAAATTTACATCAGTCAAGTACTCAAGGGCCAAACTCTAGGAAACTTATATACAGCTCATTTTAAAGTATTAAAATTGGTAGGTAGGTGCATGCATGTGTGTGTGAATTGTTTGTAAATTGAGTGTAAAGAAGTTGAAGGGAGTTGGGTAGTATTGGGAAGCTGACCATGACAAAAGATTGTCATATTTTAAATGTATTAAACACCAGTTCACCAGTCCAAGCAATGCTGAGTGATCGTGCTATGAGCTGAGCTGTGGCAAGAGGACAGGTTAGAATAAAGGTTAAAAGCTCAGTCTCTTCAATTAGGTTGCTGGGTCTGACTGTAGACTCTGCTGCTGAGAAGCTGCACAATCTCAAGCTGGCTACTTAACCTTGGTTTTCCTAACTGTAGAACCCAATCAAGCTAATGAATAGAAGGTACTTAGCTCAGAGGAGTGGATTTAGGACGTGCTCAGTAAATCTTGCTGCTGCTGCTGCTAAGTCGCTTCAGTCATGTCTGACTCTGTGCGACCCCATAGATGATAGCCCATCAGGCTCCCCGTCCCTGGGATTCTCCAAGAACACTGGAGTGGGTAGCCATTTCCTTCTCCAATGCATTTAGAGCTATAAGCCAAATGGACTTGTCACCCAGAAACATGCCCCATGTGACTTCCCAAGGAAACTGCTTGGACTTTTCCCGAGTCATGTCTCACCTCTTTCCCTCTGCCAGTCTAGTTTTGACACATCTCCTAAAGCTGTGCTCTGTTCTCACCTCTACCATTAAGCCCTCTCTAAACTCATGAATGATGAATTCACATCCCACCAAACCAGAAGTACCTAGACAGCTATTGTTAAGGTCAGACCCCTCAGCAGTCGTCCTAAGGAATTCATGGGACCCCTTCCATCTGTGGACAAGGTAGGTTTGATAAGCCCCAGTGATACCTACACCCCTGAAGGAAAGGCTAATGTCCAGGGGTCCCCATCACTATCTCAGCCAACACATCAAGAGGGGATAAACACTAAGGTCTCATGAAAGGCCAGTCCTGGGCACCCGGACATGGTCAGCGTGGGTGTTATCATCTTGCTCATGATGTGTGATGTGCAGCTGGTCGGTGGTCTTGTATTTCTGAAACTATGCCCCTGGCTCTCCAATGGCCTCGGGTCACTGTGGAGTCTCTCCAAGCAGTGTGGAAATTTCCAGCCCAGAGTAAGCAGCTAAGTTATTCTCTCAAAGCGAAAAATGCCTTGCTTCATTTCAAAGGAAAGTGTGACCTCTGCTGGAAGATGTTTGGGATTCACCAAGACTAGGAAGGAAGAGGGAAGGAAGGGAAAGAAGAAATGAACTGACTGAAGAAGAGGAGGAAAGGAATGAGGCAGAGAGGGATAAAAAGGGAAGGATGGATGGAAGGAAAGAAAGAGTGAAAGAGAGAGAAACAGGTCTGGACCCTGCGGGGCCTTCTCAGGACAGACCCCCACCACCACCCACCCTGCCACTAAGATCCTCCACCTGCCTTTTGTCTGTAGAAAAACTTTAGCCAAAGAACAAGTTTAATAAGAGAAGTGATAAAATGCTGAAACAAATGAAAACAGTCAAGTAAGACAAAATACTAACAGATTCTTGCTCGTGCTTACTCGTTAAGTTGCATCTGACTCTTTGTGACCCCGTGGTTTAGTCATTAAATAAAGTCAAGTACCTTCAGCTCCTCCTCGGGGGCTGTAGGCGATATTCTGAGCCATAACCTTTGAGCTGTTTTGCAGATACTGAAACTCCCACCAGGTGGAAGAAGTTAGCTACTTGATGACCAGACTGTAGCTACAACATAAGCTACTCCATCTTGCACAATTCCGAGAACTGATTTTAAAGAAATAGGAACAATCCAACCCTGGACCTGAAGATTAATTGTACTTAAGACAATCCAGATGATGCTGACCAGGACCAATTTCAAGTTGGTTTTTGGAGCTGACTGTGCTTTCATGTACGTAGCCCCCCTCCGCCTGAGCACCCCTGAAATTCTCCATGAGAAGCTCTTACTCCCTGACCAGCTGTTGGGAGCTGGCTTTTGGACATGAGTCTGTCTTCTCCCCAGGCTGCTGGCCTCCAGAATAAAGCAAACTTTCCTTTCCTATTGACACTTGTCTTTTGAGTATTGACTTTCAAGTGCTGAGCAGCTGAACCTGAGTTTGTAAGAAGATGAAGGCAGGCCGGCCCCTGGTGCCAGCCCAGAGCTCATTCCTTCTGTGGAAGGCCAGGCTGACAAATCCTAACTGACCATTTGGTTTCACTGCCGCTGGGTTTCTCTCCTGCTGCCCCCTGATGAGTGTGCCTCTCAAGGGTGAGGCCAGCCTCCCATCTCCTCTAGGGCACAGAGCTTCTGTAAGGTCATCTTAACCATTCTCTACTTACCAATGTTAAACCTGCTTTCAAATAAGATGTTGAAGCAATGTGTTCTGTTACTGCATTTTGGAGGCTTGGCATGTAGTTGGGGCAGGGAGCCCTTCTGTTCTGAAAAACTGTGCCAACATCTTGAAGTTCCTTGTTACCACATCTCTGAGGGTAGTAGGCAGGGAGAAAGTTGGGGTTGTTTTGCTTTAAATAATATAATCATCTTGGGGGGTACATGGCATGTGGAGTAGTTCTGTGACCAGGGATTGAACCTGAGCGTGTTCCAACTTCAAAGAGTGGCCAATTGATAAAAAGGCCACAAGCATTACAGAAAACCTGCATTGTTAGACACACATCTCACTTCCTTGATCAGTGAGATGTCGGAATGGCTCAGGCGTTCATTGTTAGACACACATCTCACTTCCTTGATCAGTGAGATGTCGGAATGGCTCAGGCGTTCATCGGTCAGGAGCCCGTGGAACCTTAGGTTCAGCTCTTTCCCACCTCTGGCTGCAGAGACAAAGGCACAGAAGGTGCCCGCATGTATCTTTTAAAAGGAAAGCCCTGTGGGCCCTCCACGAACTCCACATACTTCCGGATCTCTGGAGTCTGCACAGCTGTCCTCTTCGCTTTCTGAATCACACGTCAAGTTTGGGGTTGTCTTATTGCCTCATTTTGACAGACAGAGAGAGTGGGTAAAGAAGAAAGAGGAAAGTTCTCACCGCGGCTCATTAAAAGCACAATTTGAATAGCGACTGGTACATAGCTGTGGCAGCTGCTGGACTAAAAATACATTTACAGGTGAAGTCCTCTTAGTTTTGGGAGATACACACTATTAGCAGATATTTAATTGCTTAGATGAAAGGAGGGAAAAGGGTCATTAACTGAGAGATTTAATGCTCCCTAATTTTCAGACAGGTATTAAACTAGAAAGGTTGAACCCATATGGCTGAAAACATACTCTCTCTCCTGGTAAAACGTCTCAAAGGTTGGAGAGAATGATTTGAAAATGAGAGGGTGTTCACCTTTAAGCCCACGTCCCCCGGACTTTGGCGAATCTGCACCTGGTGACTCTTCTTGTCAGATCTGCACTCCCAGGCTCCCTATTTCAGATATCCCAGCCCACACGAGGCCTGTCGTTGCCTTCGCTGGCCCACAGTCTTCTGGGAAAATCTGTCTCCCACTGTCTCGGGTGCTCTGTTTGTACCGAATGGGATGAAAGACCACAGCTGACTCCAGAGAAAAGAAGCCAGTAGCTGGTCTGAACCTTTCTGATTCGTTCACTCTAGACAACTCAGGGCTGTCGTCTATGGGGTCACACAGAGTCGGACACAACTGAAATGACTTAGCAGCAGCAGCAGCAGCAGACAACTCAAAGATACCCAGACCGACTTAGTCTGAGGAGAGTTCTTAACTGGAAGGTGATGTGCAGCCTGGTTACTTTTCACTCTTTGACCCAAGATGGTGCAGCAGAGGCCCAGACAGAAGCAGAGATTTAAAAAAGACAACAACAACCAAAAAATGTGCTGGGATTGCCTGGTGACTCAGTGGTAAGGAATCCATGTGCCAATTCAAGAGACACGGGTTCCATCCCTGATCTAGGAAGATCCCACGTGCTGCAGAGCAACTAAGCCGGTGCACGCCACAACTGCTGAGCCTGTGCTCTAGAACCCCGGAGCCAAGACTACTGAAACCCTCTAGCCTTCTCGCAACAAGAGAAGCCACACACACGTGAGAGTAGCCCCTACCCGCCACGAGCGAAAGTCCTGCACAGCGACGAAGACCCAGCATAGCCAACAAATAAATAGATAAAGTAAAAAACACATAGATAAACTTCAGTTCAGTTTAGTCACTCAGTCGTGTCCGACTCTCTGCAACCCCATGGACTGTAGCATGCCAGGCCTCCCTGTCCATCACCAACTCCCGGAGCCTACTCAAACTCATGTCCATTGAGTCGGTGATGCCATCCAGCCATCTCATCCTCTATCATCCCCTTCTCCTCCCGCCTTCAATCTTTCCCAGCATCAGGGTCTTTTCAAGTGAGTCAGTGCTTTGCATCAGGTGGCCAAAGTATTGGAGTTAGTTGGGGCTAAGACACACGAGATGGGAAATGAAACTCTATTCTAAACCATGTATCGACATTTTGTGTTTAATGCGCCACCTCTCCCCTTTCACTATAAGCTCCTGGAGCCTGGACACTGGATCTTTACTCTGCTTCGTCTTCGCAGCCCCTACATAGAGCCAGGAATGCAGTTCATAGGAGACGTTCAGTAAACGTTTGTGTAACTGTTATATTCATCTCCTGCTGCCTTTCAATGATGCTTTGAGCCTTCTTGATTGACTTTAGAAACGAAAACTTAAAAATCTTATTTATTCTTAAGTAAGAACTGGTGGAGACAGATGATCTGTTGTAAACGAGTGAAAAAAACGACCCAATAAAGACCCAGAGCTGCCACCTCTGCAGATGGGGTGTCTGTTTCCTGCATTGGTGCAGGCTTGACGACGGGCTCTGGAGATCAGACAAGTAATTAAATTCCGCTTCCCGTGAGTGCAAAATTGATCACCAAAATAGCTCCAGCTCTTCATGGCATGCATCAGAAATGTTTGTTTACAGACAGCCGAGGGGCTACTAATTACCTCCTGACACCTCGCCATGACACCCGTTTATTTCCCATGCCGCTCCGACAGTCCCGCCGTGCCTGCCTGTCACCCTGAGCTGCCAAGTAGCAATTTCCCTAGTTGGAGCTGTTGACCCGCTCCCCTGTGAGTGGCAGGGATCAGAGTGGGCCTCATCAGGTAGCCCAACCCTGGCACAATTCCATCCACTCCTTGCAGGAATCCCTGCAACTCATAAACACTGTTCATCAGGTCACAGGTTCTAAATAATTGCTGTGTGATTACACATCACGGTTCTTGGCAGCTCATTATGGGAGAAAGAAAAAAAAAGATCTAGGTGAGTCAAACATCAGGCAACTCTTATTTTAATAAAAGTCCTATTTAAATGGACACATGGGGCACTTCTGATCCACATGCTGTTTGTTTCAACTTAAGATTATATTTCTCCACTCAGCTAATTTTAGCCTCATTGATTTAGCGTCCTGTACCCCACTTTTAAAGTAGTTGATTCAAGAAAGTGACTGAGGTAGGGATCGGATCGACCTTGAGAAATCCCTCCTGTTTCTTTGTTTGAAGATTTTTTTTTTTTTTTTTAGTGTGAACCACTTTTAAAGTCTTTATCAAACTTGTTACAATATTGCTTCTGTTTTATTTTTTGGCCAAGAAGCATATTGGTCTTAGCCAGCGATGGAACCCATACTCCCTGCATTGGAAGGTAGAGTCTTCACCACTGACCATCAGGGAAGCCCCCCTTCCCGTTTCTTAACAAAGAAAAGGAAGTTTGGGAAACTGTGCGTATTGAATGCCCGCCAGAAGCCAGAACTGGCCCAGGGTGTGATTTTATATATAAGTCAGGGAAACGTGAGTGAAAGTGGGAAATGTCTCAAAAGGACCTAGACACCCACCAACCATATTCTGCTGTTGAGATGGCTGTGGTCAGACACTCCATGGTTGGTGGGTGTCTAGGTCCTTTTGAGACATTTCCCACTTTCACTCACATTTCCCTGACTTATATATAAAATCATACCCTGGGCCAGTTCTTGGAGAATTTTAGATGTTGTTTAGAATTCTGGATGTTCTTACAGACCTTCCTTATATGTGCTCTTCTTCCATCAGAGTCACTTAGTAGATCTTTATCAAGCATGTAAGTGACGGGCACCCTTCCTATCTCTGGGTCTCCGGCAGAAGACCAGCCAGAGCCTTGCCCTTGGGGAGCTCCCAGCCTAGGGCAGAGACAAGCAACCAGCATCCACCAGGACATCCTAGAATGTCAAGAGGAGATCAGTGTTGTGAAGAAAACGCAGCAGTTTGGAAGGATGCAAGATGCGTGACGATGGGGTGTGTTGTTAAATGTTCTAACACCAGGGGTATCAGTTAGGGTTCTGGAGAGAGGCTGGCTAGGGGTTAAGAAGATGATCTGAAAACTGCTGAAGGAAAGGGCCCTTGTGGAGGTATGGGCTGGCTTTGGGGATCCCCAAGGAGACTGAGGCCCCAGCAACTAGTAACAAGAGGCAGGCAGAACCTTCTGGGCCTGACGGGGCTGGGAGAGGATGAAACTGGGTCACGGAGAGCCTGGGGATGGAAAAGGGAGCCCTGAGGCCCCGGCAAGCAGAGACAGAGGCCCACGTGCCACAAATCTAAACATCTTCATGTGATGTTCTCAGCTAGCAAATTGCTAGATAAAGCTTGTTTTACCCTCCTACCATGATAAATGGATCCACAAGATGACTAAATAGAAAAGTACAGGTAAAGCTATAAAGCCAACAAAATACCAACGAATTTAACCAAATTTAATTACTATTACGCCTTTCTGAGGATTCTGATAGGCTAGCCATATACAGATGAATAGCAAAATGCTTATGTAAATCCATACATTTTAATATACTTAACCCACAAGATCTGTTTTCCTTCATTCTGTTTTAGGAAAATCACAAATTATGTTTAATATAAAAGTTTCACAAAGAAAAGTTTTACAAAAGAAAAGTTGTACTCTTTTTTTAATATAGACAATAATGCCAAGTTAGACAACATTTCTAGAGTTAATGTAGTTCTTAGTTACGTATTTTCTTGAGTTCAATTTGGGAGATGTTTGCCTTGCTGAGGCAGTAGCAACTGGAACAGGCAATAACATTTTAAGCAATGATTAAATTCCCAAAGAAAGCACAAATTTTACATATCACACTAATACATTATAATGGGATCTCCCATGATAAATTATCCTTACTGAAAAACACTCACAATGTGTTAAGATTATCATGTAAATTACTCTTACTTATTAAGCAATTTCATGTATCTTAAAACAACATATAGATGTACTCAGTGTAAGTTTTTCTTTCCTCCTTCAAATTTTTCAGTGCTGGAATTCTATAAAGAAAACTGAAATAGTAATATGGTATAGTTCAGTTCAGTTCAGTCGCTCAGTCATGTCCGCCTCTTTGTGACCCCATGAATTGCAGCACGCCAGGCTTCCCTGTCCATCACCAACTCCTGGAGTTCACTCAGACTCACGTCCATCGAGTCGGTGATGCCATCCAGCCATCTCATCCTGTGTCGTCCCCTTCTCCTCCTGCCCCCAATCCCTCCCAGCATCAGAGTCTTTTCCAATAAGTCAGCTCTTCCCATGAGGTGGCCAAATTATTGGAGTTTCAGCTTTAGCATCAGTCCTTCCAAAGAACACCCAGGACTGATCTCTTTTAGAATGGACTGGTTGGATCTCTTTGCAGTCCAAGGGACTCTCAAGAGTCTTCTCCAACACCAGTACGGTATAGTACACATGTTCAATTCCCTTTTTTTTGACATAACAGTTCTATTTACAGGTGCTAATTTCAGGAATATTTTATAGAAATTTCTCCTTCATAGTCATGCAAAATTTTTCATTTCTGTTCTAATTTTCTGATGTGCTTTGTGGAATGTCACTTAAGTTATACTTCACAAGTAGTTTCTTTCTATTTACTTTTTTTCCCCTAAAAATTGTTTAAACATTTTAAATCATTTTTAACATTTTAAAAAGTGAAAATAACAAATTACAATCTACTTGACTTTAGGGGGTGGCTTGATTTGATTCATATGAGTAACAGCGAGCAACAGTTTATAACAAATAACTGTGGGCATCACAAATTCAAAATTAACCTGATTTTTCACGACAGACCAGAATCTTTATTTGAGAATTTTCTGTTCTTATTCCCTAATCCTCCAATGTGTCTCTTATCTCGTCTAAATTGAACCTAAGTGCTTTAACAGCACTTCTTTGACATTCCATTGTGCGTCTAAAGTGGTTGCAAAGTCAAATTTGATATGTGTTTTATCCAAATACCCCATTGTGGCCAGATGCAGAAAACAACATATATGACCTTAAATGGTGCCAAAGAATGGCGCGGCTTTGGCTAAGCTGAGGTCATGTCTCCTGGTGACAAATGTGTCAGTGGCCGCCACGTGAGGCCCACCAGAACCGAACATCGGAGCAGGCGGAGGAGTCAGGAAGTGGTTCCCGGGCACCACTGAGGAACTCCATCATGCAAGAGTCTCCACCCAGCTGCCCTTGAGAGGAAGGTTTTGGTGAGGAATTAATCTGACTCTCCTCTGACTTTTCTTGGAGGTGGTACAGCCCCCAAATCCAGACAAGAAAGAGAACACAGTTTTAAAGGAGATTGCCATGAAAAAATGTGGCTCTTGGAGGTAGCCAGGAGACTGGGACTTATATATCATCTTAGACTAAACAGAGAAAGAGTACTCAGAGGTGTCCCTGGTGGTTCAGTGGTAATGAATCCACCTGCCAATGCAGGAGACACGGGTTGGATCCCTGGTCCGGGAAGATCCCGCATGCTGTGGAGCAACTAAGCCTGCGTGCCACAACTATTGCGCCTGAGCTCTAGAGTCCGAGAACCACAACTACTGAGCCCACGTGCTGGAACTACCACAGCTGGTGCATCGAGAGCCCGTGCTCTGCTGCAAGAGAAGCCGCCGTAACCAGAAGCCCGCTCACTGCAACCAGAGAAGAGCCCGCACAGCCACGCAGACCCAGCCAGCCAAAGATACATAAGTAGATGAATAATGTGAGCATTAATTCAAACTATATTGAAAAAAAATAGAAAACGGGATCAGGCCTCTAGGTTGGAAGGGGAGTCCTGGGAGGGGAGGAAATGTACGTTAAATACGGGTCCTCTTGAGCAGAGATACATTTTCTCAGGTGATGGACTTTGTCTCCAGGAATCACTGTCTTCCTGGAGGGAGAAATCTTTTTAAATGGAAATTCTCTTTACGGCAGAGGAATTTACTCTATTTTTAGGCAGTTAAGGAAGTAAAGAGCTTTTCCCCACATCTGCCTTTTCTCTGTTGCCTTTAGATCAAAATAATTGCCATGACAGAGAGGCCCACTTTGGGTGGGGGTTCCAGCCCCCTTCTCCAGTGGCGGAGGTGACCTCTTGTCCCACAGGACACCGATGTGTGTGCGTGCTTGTGACATGAGGGGCCCGTCGACATCCTGTGTGCACAGGGCCCATTTCAAAGGAACAGAGTCACCGAGGGACCCAACACCTCCAGCGCAACGCTGGGACTCGAGGCAGGCACACAGTCCTCTGTTCCCACAGCGGGGAGGTGGGTCTCCTGGGCCCAGAGCAGGACAGACAGGCTGGAAATGGATTGGGGCAGGGGGCTGGTGACAATCAGGGAACAATAATCCTGTGGAGCTCACTGCTGGCTTCTGTTAGGGTCCTCAGACCACAAAATTAAGTTTTGTCTTTGTCAATTTAGGACGGTGTAAGAGTGGGATTTTACTCTCAGGAAAGTAAAGCAATTTCCTGCAGAGGATCTGGCACCTGAGAGCTGTCCCAGCTCTGAAGAGAAGCTCTTCATTCTAGAACACCTAGGGAGGAGCAATGAGGTACCACGGGAGGGTTGCCAGGGTAACAGCCCACAGGAAATGAGGGCAAATTATTGCTGATAGAAGTTCATTGTGTTTGCAGCACTCCGAAGTAGCCCCTGAGAGTTTTCATAGGCTTCCTGGGGTGAACTGCTCAGAGTTCAACAAAATAATTCCCTCAAATTAGTCCTAGCACCTAACAGCACAAATGCAGAGATATGAGGCAATTTGATTTTTCCCACAGAATATGCCTTGATGGAAAGGAAATTGAAGTCTTTGACTTTTGCGTAATTTTGTAAATTATAAGCATTTACCACTTTAGCTCAAGTTAGTCTTTTCCTCACCCTGATCCCCATTCATTTAAGAGGAGTAGTGACTCTGGGCTTTCCGACTGCTTGAGCTAACAGGCTTGACTCCGTTGCCTACGCCCCTGGTCTGTATGGTCCCCAAATGGCTACATAATAAAAGAGCATCGTCGTTGTGCTTAAGTGGAAAACATAAATCCCCCCGGGACTCACTGCTTGGCACGTCTTTCATAGACCTTTACGTTGCTTGGAGGGGTGAGTGCAGGCTGCATATCCATTCAGGGTTCTCAGTGTGTCTGAGGGAGTCGGCTGGGGAGAGTCATCAGAGTGCTCAAGCCCAAAAAGAGACTCCAAAGAAGACCCCAAAGGAGGCCGGACCTCATGGGGGCCACATTGGGACCCCAAGCTGTGAGGTCCCAGCACTTGACCCTCCCCTGCTGTTTAGAGGTCGAGGGTCTTGATTCTGCACTCTCAGCAGAGTTGAGCATCTGTCCGGACAAAGCAGGGATTCCCTGCCCACCTGGGCCCTGTCCCCGCCAGCCAGTCAGCCCGGCAGATGCTGACCTCTGTGAGCAAGTTGCTGTGGGTGACAAGGACCCTGCTGCCGGAGGGAATCTCCTCTCTGGGATTCCCGAGGGGTCTGATGCCATCCACTTCCTCTCACTGCATCTCAGTTTCCATGGGCGTGAAATGAAGGGGCAGGACCACCAGACGTGGCTGTTCAGCTCAGTTCAGTCGCTCAGTCGTGTCCAACTCTTCGCGACCCCATGGACTGCAGCACGCCAGGCCTCCCTGTCCATCAACAACGCTCGAAGCTTGCTCAAACTCATGTCCATCGAGTCAGTGATGCCATCCAACCATCTCATCCTCTGTCGTCCCCTTCTCCTCCCGCCCTCAATCTTTCCCAGCATCAGGGGCTTTTCCAGTAAGTCAGTTCTTCACATTAGGTGGCCAAAGTATTGGAGCTTCAGCATCAGTCCTTGCAGTGAATATTCAGGACTGAGTTCCTTTAGGATGGACTGGTTGAATCTCCTTGCAGCCCAAGGGACTCTCAAGAGTCTTCTCCTGCACCACAGTTGCTGTGGCTGTCTAAGGAAGTTAAAATTAAAGAAGAGTGAAAGCTCTGCTCTCCAGTTGCACCGGCCATGCTTCAAGGGCTCAGCAGCCGCTTGTGACTGATGCCTGCATATTGGACAGTGCGGGTGACACAGCATTTCCACCTTGGCTGAGAGATTTGTGAGGCAGCACTGGGTCAGAGGCCCTGAGTTCCCAGGGCTGGCGCTCCGCCCACTGGGTCTGGAAGCTCCGCCCACCTCCTGCTTCCTCCTCATGGGGTTGTTGCAAGGTTCAGGCATGGAGGGAGGTCTTCAGGGCTTGTGCTTCAGAGAAAGTATCCACAGGATTCTCCAGGCCAGAATACTGGAGTGGGATTCCCTGCCCTCCTCCAGGGGATCTTCTCAACCCAGGGATCAAACCCACAGCTCTTATGTCTCCTGTATTGGCAGGCATGTTCTTAACCACTAGCACCACATGTAAGAATCGGTAACCGACCGTCAGCTTTGGTACTGTTTGGAGTCCTCAGGAGCGCTGCCCATGAACAAAAGCCCCCAGGAGACCTGGAAGAGGGTGATTCACTGGACCAGAGAACACCACCCCGAGGGGGAAACAGGCCCAGAGAAGATGCAGCCTGTGATGAGGAGAGCTGAGGGCTGCAGGGACCAGAAGAGACCCCTGCTCACCAGCCTCGGGGTGGGGAAGAAGGGGTCTGAGCAGATGGGACAGGGGCAAAAGGAGCTATGATGCTCCTCAGACCCGGGGGCTCATCCTGAGATGCTGCTTGAGGGGGACAGTTATGACGGCTGTCGCATACTGTCCTGGGACCATCCCAAAATTGCTCAGTACAACATACAAACCCCGGGTGCCACAGAGGCCCAGGCTGCGTGGCCCAGAAGAGGCTCTTGGGCTTCCTAGTGAGCCCTAGTCTTGAACAGTGGATCGGCCAGACGACCTCCTGTTCCCCAGAGTCAGAATCGCTGAGACCTGAGAGCGGAGCCTGCCTCCGTCTGTCCCTGTCCACGACAGCCTCTCCAGAAACGGGTCCCTCGGGCCCAGCCTCTGTGTTGTCATTTCTCGCTTCCTTTTCCTTTCTCTCAAGCCCTAGCTGGTCTCAGAATGTCCTTTCCCAGACTCCTCAGGGGCTCTGGGGAGCCCCCACTCAGCACGGTCTGTTCTAGAAGAAAGGGGAACCCCGAGCCCATGTGGCCTGCCCTTCCCCATCAGTACCTCTGCCTTCAGCCCTGTGGGCACCAAGGGGACTGCCCTGGGGGAGATTCATTCACATTCCGGATTCCCAGGCCACAGGGGAGACTCCCCCTGCCCAGGGCTTCCAGGGATGCCCCCCGAGGGGCCCTGAGAGGCAACCTCTCGGTCACCAAGCAGAGGCAGAGCCAGCCACCTGGGAGCTGAGGATCCAGGAGCCCAGATCCAACCCTTGCGTTCCCTCCAGCTAAAGCCTGAAGCCCCGCCTGTCTGAGGTTTAGGCGAGTCACTTTAGAATCTGTCACCCTTGCGGTAGTTCTAAACTGCTTACACGCATTCTCCAACACAGTTCTCTTCAACACGTGGGCCCCAATTCTTTTCCCTGTGGGCGTGGGCTGGATGTTGCTGTTCAGTGCCAATGAATAAACCATGGTGGGTATGACTAAGTTATAAAAGACTTCAGGAACTTTTTCATTTTATATTGGAGTATAGTTGATTAACAGTGTATTCATTTCAGATGTCCAGTAGTTCAGTATGAGTCACTTAGTCGTGTCCGACTCTGTGACCCCATGGACTGTAGCCCGCCAGGCTCCTCTGTCCATGGAATTCTCCAGGCAAGAATACTAGAGTGGGTTGCCATTTCCTTCTCCAGGGGATCTTCCTGACCCAGGGGTAGAACCCAGGTTTCCTGCATTGCAGGCCAATTCTTCACCGTCTGAGCCACCAGGGCTTCAGGTGTAGAGCAGTGCATATAATAGAACGGAAAAATACAGGGAAGGTTAGCATAGTCCCTGGCTAGAACACTCCTTGTTTTCTGTTTTGGTTCCTTTGCTATGGGGA
This sequence comes from Bison bison bison, assembly GCF_000754665.1. Taxonomy (NCBI): domain Eukaryota; kingdom Metazoa; phylum Chordata; class Mammalia; order Artiodactyla; family Bovidae; genus Bison; species Bison bison. The sequence continues at coordinate 4,191,580 of NW_011495018.1, read as the reverse complement.
AGGGCAGCCACCATGTTGTAAGGATGCTCAATCAGTCTTTTGGAGAGTTCCACGTGGCCAGGAGCTGAGGCTTCCTGCCAGTGGCTACATGAAGGCATCATCTCAGACATGGTTCCTCCAGCCCAAGTCCAACCTGCTGATAGCTGATTTCAGCCCCCTGCCAGTTCCTGAAATCCCTGTGAATCCTTGCAAGCCTCCTGAAATCCTTACTGCAACCTCAAAAGACATCCCAAGATAGACTCATCCAGCAAGCAATGCCCAAATTCCTGACCCACAGCAGCAACATGAGACAACATGAGATAATAATAATAATAATAGAGAATATGAGGTAAAAGCTGATTTTTTGTAGTTTTGAGGTGCTTAGTTGGAGGTCAATAATTGACTGCTAAGTTTAAAGAGACCATCAGGACTTCCCTGGTGGTCCAGTGGCTAAGAATCCTCACTCTTACTGCAGGGGACCCAGGTTGGATCCCTGGCAGGGAACTAGATCCCACAAATGATAACTAAGAGTCCAAGAGCTACAACTGAAGATTCTGCATGCCACAAGTGAGACCTGGCACAGCCAATTAATGAATAAATATTTTTGAAAGGAGAGAGTTTGATCAAAATTAGCCTAGAACATTACTTTTTAAGGGGATGCCTCACTGGAAACTAACATGACATTCCCTTAGGTAACTCGGCTGGAATTACCAAGGTACCATTGGAGACTGGTACGTGCAGAGCAGGGCTGGTCCATTCTGAGTGCAGTTGAAACAATCACTTTGTATCTCAAGGTGCCATATGGGCCAACTTTGCATCCACAGCCGTAGGGGCTAGAATCCCACTCCCCCGCCTGCAGCAGAGACCTGCAGGCCCTCAGGGTGTACCACGGCCCATACCCACTCTGGAGCATGCATTTGGGAAGAACTGGATGCAGATCAATCACACTGTTTCTCTCTTAGAATGTCTTCTGACTGACCCCATGTAAGTTGCATAAATTAAGGACTTGCTAGAGATTACTCAAATTTCATTTTAAAATGTATTTGCAACTTCATTGAATACTGGGCTTAGCAACTGGCATGCCTTACTTCATGTTGACAGGTAGCTTTTCTTTGAAAAGAGAGTTGTAGAATAGTTTCAGTTTCCTTTTGGCCATTCTTAATGTACTTTTGGGTAGAGAAAATATATTTCATTTTTGTCTAAACTATGGCTGTCCTAAGCTGAAACTCCAGTACTCTGGCCACCTCATACAAAGAGTTGACTCATTGGAAAAGACTCTGATGCTGGGAGGGACTGGGGGCAGGAGGAGAAGGGGACAACAGAGGATGAGATGGCTGGATGGCATCACTGACTCGATGGACGTGAGTCTCAGTGAACTCCAGGAGTTGATGATGGACAGGGGGGCCTGGCGTGCTGCGATTCATGGGGTCACAAAGAGTCGGACATGACTGAGTGACTGAACTGAACTGAACTGAAAGAATACGGTTTGGAAAATAATGGCATTGGATCTATAAACCAGGCAGCTTCAGGGAAGGTGTTTTTTTTACCAACTTGTATAGGCTTTAATGTAATGGGTGCATGCGTGCTCAGTCGCTTCAGTCGTGTCTGACTCTCTGTGACTCTATGGACCATATAGCCGGCTCGGCTCCTCTGTCCATGGGATTCTCCAGGCGTGAATACTGGAGTGGTTACCATTCCCTTCTCCAGGGGATCTTCCTGACTCAGGGATTGAACCCACATCTCTTATGTCTCCTGCATTGCAGATAGATTCTTTACCAACTGAGCCACTGGGATAGGCCAGTGTAATGGATGGTACCCTTTAAAAAGCAAAGGGAGATGAAATTGTGAACTGATAATTTGGAGATGGCTTGGGTAAGCTTATCTTGTCCAAAAGGGGAAGCTGAGACGTGAATGAATCACTTCAGGTCACCTGATGGCAGTTAGCATGGGGCTGAGATGGACACCCACCTCTTGGGCGCCCCTGGGGTAAGACCTGGGGTGCGGGGGCCTCCTAGGAGACCACTGACCCCGTGCACCAGGTGGGAGTGCCAGGTTAAGTTTCAATTTTTGAGAAACAGCAAATAATTTTAGTATAAATGTGTCTCATTTGTTACTTATCCAAAATTCAAATTTAATTTGGTTTTCCTGTATTTTTATTTGCTCAGCGGGGCAACTCTGCTGCCCGGGCCCTGGGCTGGCCGAGGCCTCCAGGGGCAAACGACTCCCCAGTTGAGCTTCTTGTGTTGTCAGGCTTCCACCATCCTCTGTCCCCTGAACGAGGCCAGAGAACCAGACGTCAGTCCCCAGGGAGCAGAGACACGGTCAAGCATCTGCATGACACTGCTTAAGAAGAGCCATAGCCCCTGTCCTCAAGCCCGCTCCCCCTGGTCCTCAGCCAAGTAATTCTTTCTTTTCTAAAAAAAAAAGAAAAAGAGAAATTTACTGACATTTAGTTGATATACAAAGTTGTGTTAGTTTCAGGAATACAGCAAAGTGATTTGGTTATACATTTATACGCATCTGTTCTTTTTTAGGTTCTGTTTCATTACAGGTTCTTACAGAATACTGAGTATAGTTCCCTGGGCTATACTGCAGGTCCTTATTCGTTATCTGTTTTATATATAATGATGTATACATGTTAATCCCAAAATTCTAATTTATCCCTCCTCCCCTTTCCCATTTGGTAACCATATGTTTATTTTCTACATCAGTGAGTCTGTTTCTGCTTTGTAAATAAGTTCATTTATATCATTTTTTAAAAAATTTTACATATAGGTGATATCATATGATATTTGTCTTTAAACAAAAGAAGTGAAAATTGACAGTCCCTCAGTCGTGTCCGACTCTTTGCAACCCCATGGACTGTACAGCCCATGGAATTCTCCAGGCCAGAATACTGGAGTGGGTAGCTGTTCCCTTCTCCAGGGGATCTTCCCAACACAGGGATCGAACCCAGGTCTCCCTGCATTGTAGGCAGATTCTTTACCAGCTGAGCTACCAGGGAAGCCAAGAACATTAGAGTGAGTAGCCTATCCCTTCTCCAGTGGATCTTCCCTACCCAGGGATCAAACTGGGGTCTCCTGCATTACAGATGGATTCTTTACCAACTGAGCTATCAGGGAAGCCCCCTTTTCACAAAGGTGGTCATTTAATTCTTTCTCTAAACAACCACTTAGATTCCTCAGCAACACCCAAGGTCCTCTGAAGGAGGCTCCCCCAGGGGTGCAGAGCAGGCCACGTCTCTGCCCACCAGGCTCAGAGCTCTGCCAAGCCCATCCTGGCAGGGACAGTCACCTTCCAGGGACTGGGTGGGGGCCCTCCTTAGGGAGAGGAGGTGCATGCCAGCTGCCTGCCCAGGTCTGCAGGGTCCCCACGTCTGATCATAGTAGTGTTGATGGTCCACTTGATCTTGAGCCCCTGGAGAGAAGGAGCCATCTCTTGCATCTTTGAGTCCTAGCAGAATGCTTGGCCGGCTTCCCAGGTGGCGCTGGGGGTAAAGAGACCCGCTTACCAACGCAGGAGACATTAGAGATGCAGGTTCCGTCCCTGAGTGGGGAAGAGCTCCAGCAGAAGGGCACGGTAACCTACTCCAGTATTCTCACCTGCAGAAGCCTGTGGGCAGAGGAGCCTGGTGGGCTACAGTCTACGGGGTCACAAAGAGTCCAGCACGACTGAAGAGACTTAACACAAACACACATGCTTGGCAGAGCAGGTGGTCTGTGATCTGTGGCTGGCTGGTGGGCAGATCACTGAGAAAAGTCTTTGGAGATCAATCTGGGTCCCTCATCACCCCCCCTCTCCCCACCCCCATCTGTGCACCATGAAGCTCTATCCTCAAGGCCCGGACAGGTGGGTCCTTCCTCTCTGAATCCCTGGGGTCTGGTCCTCAGAGTGGCGACGCATCCCAAAGGGACGGCTGATGGAGCTGCTCTGTGTGGTCTTTCTTATGGATAGATGGCACCTTTTTCTGGCTTCGTGGAGGCCAAGAGAGACTCAGAACAGGCAGCCCACGTGGGCACTCAGTCCACGCTAGCTGACTCGGTTTCCCTCATCTTCCAGGATGGTCTGTTTGGCGCTAACCTTTTCCAGCTTTGTAATCAACAGCATCACCGCCAGGAACCAGAGCACAGGTGGTTCCCAGGGCCAGGGGACGGCAGAATGTGGCTGCACAAAAGCCAGGCGGTCACACCCGTGGGGACGTAGGACGATCCGCAGGCCTCAGAGAACATGAAGGAGGAGCCGTGTCCTGGGGCGAGCTGTCCCTCACCGATCAGGAGAGTGGTGTCAGGGGCCATGGAGACTGGCCAGGTGGGTCAGGGCAGGGCTGAGGGCAGAGACACGGGTCCTGGGAACCTCCAGGCGCTCCCCAAGCTCATGCATCTTCTGAAATCAACACTCCCTGTCACCATCGTCCCAAAGAATCCCAAGGACCAGATGGGGGTGGAGGAAAGGGGCTTAGCGGGGCAGAAGGCAGAGCCCGAAGGCAAAGTCAGGGCAGCTTCTCTGGAGGCATCTGATTGATCTTTCCAAAGACCCTGGCCAGCCACCTGCCAGTAAGGTAAACAGGACGAAAGAGATCACTGTCCTTTAGAGACGTGTCAGATGGCTCGTACACAGACAGCCCCGTGGAGGGCTTTCTGGGGTACGTGGGGCCTTTTAACATCTCATCACCAGAAACACACACACTCCCCACCCCCCGCCCCCCCACCAACACACACACGTCGGTACACTGGTAGGCCTCACTCAGGTAGTTTTGCCCCCAGGGACACGAAGCCATGTCTGGACACATCTGTGCTTGTCACAGCTTAGGTGGGGAAGGATGCTACGGGTACCCAGTGAGTAGCGGTCAGGGGTGCTGCTAAACATCCTGTGATGCAGCGGACAGTCCTTGAGACAGAGAATCATCGGGCCCAACATGTCAGCTGTGCTGGGGGTGAGAATCCCTGCTCTAAAATGACGAAGCTGCCTACAAGTTTGTGCTAAAAAGACCTTGAGATTTCTGGTCAGATTCCCCGAAGGGACCATGGCAAGGCTCTACCAGTCATACATACATGCGCCGTTGACATCAGTCTATGCAGATGTCTGCTTTTGATAAAGTCAGCCCTCTTTCTCAACCACTTTGTGAGATTCTGTAGGTGCACACACACACACACACACACACATATACACACATACACCACACACCTTCCCTTGAGAACACACAGCCTATTTCTTTCTCCTAGTGGAAACCCTAAGTCCAGTCCCTTTGGCAATGTTGAGAGTGATCACAGAGACACACTCAGAGCCCTTAAAAATTGCCAGTCACTAAGGAAGTTAGAAAAATTCTCAGGATGGTGTAATCCATGTGAGGGTGTAATTTCTCGCCCCCTCATATGCAGAGTGGAAATACGAATCGAGAGTACATCTTCTCTCTGTTTGGTGTTCAAAAGCTTCTTCGGGTTGAAAGGCTCAAACTTTAAGAGATGGATGATGATGTTAAGACAACTGAAATGTCACTTGACAGATGGCAGCATTTGTCTCTTCACTAATTTAGCCTCATTTTTCACTGCAATTACCCTCCACTGCCATGGAGATTCTCAACGGGGTCGCCTCGCTTTCAGTACAAATGAAGGCCGCCAAGCAAATTTCTTGCAGAGAAAAGCATTCTGCCTTCTTCGCTCAGGGACTTTGGTTCCTCGTCTTCATCTGAAACCCTGAGGAAAAGCCAGATGGAGGGAGTGTCCAGTTTTCTCACGGCTGTGACATCATGCTTTAAAAATCCTAGAAACTCTTCTTTCAATTTGGAAGAGTTTGAAGGCGAAATTCAGTTCTCCTTCATTTCTCCTGGTTGGTGGTGTGAATCACTGCCAGTCCCCCACATACAAACAAATTCCATCCCTGGAGCATGTTTGTGAGTCCAGTTTGTTCGCAAGTTCAACAAAGTTAGCCTAGGTACCCAGCTAACTCAACCGGCTATACAGCAGTGTCGCACTCTAATGGGTTATCGTACTTTTCACACAAATGATGCATAAAAACGAGCACAAGGAATACAGAAACACTTTTGACCTTACAGCAGAGCACCCTGAGAAGTTCAGTGATGCAGGGCAAGAGCTGGCATGCGGGGGCTGGCGTCAAGGGAACAGGCAGGAAGGCTCAGTGACTGGAGGAAGGAGAGGAGGTGGGAGATGGTAGAGCTGAAGCATCGCCAGCAACAGGAGGCGGCGGGTCAGCTACCAGCTCACTCACACCTGACACCAACCAAAGGCTCGCTCACATCTTTGAAAGTATGTAGGGAACAGACTGCTCTAAGGACGGGACACTTGAACTTCTCTGGGGAGGTTTCAACTGGTTTTCTGTTTAAAGAGATACAACAAAAAGGAACCTCCAAACATGCTCACTTCTCCTTTCTTTTTTCTTTTGTGTGTGTGCTGATAAGCTTTCCAAATTCTCAGAACACCAGTTTAAGAAATCCTGATGAATTTTTACTACTGAAAGTATACAACAGATAGATCCTTGGACACTTGCCTGAAATAGTTTCTTTAGGGAAGAAACGCGCCTCTTCACTAGATACTCTTCTTGGAGAACAGGTGCGGCAAAGCGAGCTCTGCAGAAATGCTTTTTCTGGTACCTCCTGTGATGGCAAGAGGTGAAGCAGCCAAGACTGGGCCAAGTGGGATCCAGAGGGAGGTGGAAGGGATTCAGCTCCAGGGGAGACCCAGACTCCATTCCAGAGCTGCAGCCTCGTGGGACAGAGCTGCCTAGACCTCCGTCTAGGGAAATATAGGACTCAAGGATGCAATGGACATGATTCAGTAGACATGAACTTGGGCAAACTCTGGGAGATGGTGAGGGACAGGGAAGCCCCGTGTGCTGTAGCCCATGGGATCGTGAAGAGTCAGACACGACTGAGCGACTGAACAGCTACAAGGACTCAAGGAATCCACTGGACTTGCCGAGAGTTGACATTCCGTAGGGAAAGCAGCACTCAGTCCTGTCAGAGGGGGTCTGCAGGAGACCACCACCTCCTGGGGCTCCCTCTGGACCACCCCCAACACCTGCTTCCCAGACTCCCTCCTTCCAGGCAGATGCTGGTTTCTGGCTTCAGTTTCAAAGCATCACTCATCCCACAGGTCCTTAGCTCTCAGGTATTTACATCAATTTCATAAAGCTGGGACTTCCCTGGTGGTCCGGTGATGAAGAATCCACCTTCCAAGGCAGGAGACATGGGTTCACTCCCTGGTCGAGGAACTAAGATCCCACATGCCACGGGGCAAATAAGTCAATGGGCCAAAACTAGAGAAAGCCCGCTCGCTGCAATGAAGACCAAGTATGGCCAAAAATAACCCTTGCATAATGCTGAAAGGGGCTTCCCTGGTGGCTCAGACGGTAAAGAACCCACCTGCAGTGCAAGAGACCTGGGTTTGATCCCTGGGTCAGGAAGATCCCCCAGAGGAGGAAATACTGGAAGAATACTCCAGTATTTTTGCCTGGAAAATCCCATGGACAGAGGGGCCTTGTGGGCTACAATCCATGCGGTTGCAAAGAATCAGACATGATGCAGCAACTAAGCACGCATGCACTCATATAAAGCTGAAAACACTACCTTGTTCTGAGAAGAGAAGGCTGTCCCTGCATTTTACTAAGCAGGTTTATTAAACACAATATCTGAGCAAAACCTTTACTCTGGAGAGAATGGAATTTTCACTGTGTGCTTCCCATCCCTTCCTCATGGGGCATATAAGCCACGATATTCTTAAATATAAATTACAGTGCTTTTAAAATTTCTCTAGTCACTTAGTTTGTGATAGGAACGGCCGTTCCTTTCCTAAAGATTAAAACCAGAAGTGGCAAGGAGTTCCTGGGGCAAGAGGGAGAGTGTTCATCTCACTCCGTCAACAACGCCCAGTAAGTGTGTTCAGGTAGATATGTTTCTTCTCAGAAAGAGAAGGCAAGCTCAGAAACTCCGTGAGGAATCGCCATCAGCAGGTTCATTCTGTTTGTTTTGAGGGCTTCTAAAATCCCCTCCTACGAGGGCAGGGTGGGCTGGAGGCCCCACTGGCTGAGCCCTTTTCCCAAGCCGGTGAAGGATAAATGAAGACAGACGGGGCAGGCTTGGCAGGCGCCCCGTCAGTGTGATTTACGGGACCTCGATGTGGCTTTCACCAGGGGGCCAGGTGAATCCAAAGCACAGGTCAGTAAGGATACAGGATGGGTCCCCAGGCTCTGCATCCTGGAGTCATTTGTCTCTGAACTGCAGGAAACTGACCCTTCAGATCCAGGGAGAAACAGGCGGGAGCCACAGAACCGACGTGTCAAGGTTCCGGGGCTGATGAGCAGCAAAGCAAGGCCAGGCTCAAGCCAGTCACAGGCCTGGACCCCCCAGCACAGCCTCCTCCTCCACCATGGTTGTTTGCAGGCGTCACTGTTCTGCAAGTGGATCACCCGCTGCTGATCCAGGAGTCCTGTATGGATGTGAGAGCTGGGCCATAAAGAAAGCTGAGCGCGGAAGAAGTGATGTCTTTGAACTGTGGTGTTGGAGGAGACTCTTGAGAGTCCCTTGGACTGCAAGGAGATCCAACCAGTCCACCCTCAAAGAAATCAGTCCTGAATATTCACTGGAAGCACTGATGCTGAAGCTGAAACCCCAATACCCTGGCCGCCTGATGTGAAGAACTGACTCATTGGAAAAGCCCCTGTTGCTGGGAAAAATTGAAGGTGGGAGGAGAAGGAGATAACAGGATGAGATGGTTGGATGGCATCACCAACTCAATGGACGTGGGTTTGAGCAAGCTCAGGGAGTTGGTGATGGACAGGGAGGCCTGGCGTCCTGCAGTCCATGGGGTCACAAAGAGTCAGACACAACTGAGCGACTGAACTGAGCTGAGTGGAACTGACCTGATCTGGGGAGGCCAGCTTAGAAAGCAGGGCTGTGGTGACCACGGTTCCCTTGAGGGCGCCGTACGCGCTCAGTGCTGTCCCCAGGGTCAGCCCCTAGTGCAGCGTGACGCACCCGGAAGCGGGAACCTGACTTCAGCTGTTCCCTCGAATGACGCTTCCATCTCTGAAAGAGGTGTTTTTTTGTTTTGTTTTATAAATATGTGCTCTGAAAGAAGGAGGAAACCACAGACCCATATCCCGAGATTAAAATAAAGGTGGTATTTGGAAATCTCCCATCACATAAGTGCAGAATGTATGACTTAGGTTTTCTAGGGCACCCTGAAGTGACTTGCAAAACAAAATGCGTGTCTGTGTGACAGAGACAGTGTGCCTGTATGTGTGTGTGTGTGTGTGTGTGCGCGCCTAGTTTGAAAGAGTGCTTCTCAGGGAAGGGTTTATCCTACAGCTGTTTCCTCCGTAAACCTGGAAAGCAGGCGAGTGTGCAGAGGTTTAAGGGAGACTTATGAGACGCCGGCAGGTCTGCGGGACAGTCCTGTCTTTGGTCTTTGTGTCCTGTTACCCAGGAGACCACACTCAGCAGAGGGTGTGTAAACAAATAGTGAATGAAGGTTCGTGTGCTGAGCGATCGCTGTGAGCCTTCCCGCTGATGGACATCACAGCCGATCTGGCCAGACCAGACAACACAAGCTGAGTGAAGGGGGCTTCCCTGCTGGCTCAGTGGTAAAGAATCTACCTGCCAATGCAGAAGACATGGGTTCAATCCTGGTCCGGGAAGATCCCACATGCCATGGAGCAACTTAGCCCATAGGACACAGCTACTGAGCCTGCGCTCTAGAGCCTGGAAGAGCAACTAACGAGCCTATGTGCACCCTAGAGCCGGTGCTCCATGACCAGAGAAGCCACCGCCAGGAAAAGCCAGCACACCGCAACTAGAGAGGAGCCCCCAGTCACCAAAACTAGAGAAGAGCCCTGTGCAGCAAGGAAGACCCAAGACAGCCAATACCTAAATAAATATTAAAACAAAAAGAAGATGATGAGAGACGGTCCAGCTGGACCTGAGCACGACCCTCTGGGGCCTTCCCATAAAACACCCCAGCTCTATGCCCTCCTCCTGCGTCTCTCGTCTTCAGAATTTTAGCCAAAGAATAAATGCAATCAATAGAAATGAGAGGTAAATGAGAAAATGCAGAAGCCCAGCAGAGACCCTGCTGCAAACTCTGCACAAGATGCTTTCTCTTCCCTGTAGACAAAGAGAGGAACTGGGGTTCCAGGGCCATCCTGTGTGGTAGAGGTGAGAGGTCAACCTGGGGAGACCCTGCCAGAGCAGAGGGAGCCCCTTTACCCAGAGAACACCCTGCAAGGCATTTTGCCAACAACTTCTGGGGCAATCAGCTTCTCCTCCCCTCAGCGCCCCCAGTGGTAGCATCTCCAAGTTCATCGGTTTTCCTGCAGAAACCTGATTCAGTTCAGTTCAGTTCAGTCGCTCAGTCATGTCCGACTCTGCAACACCATGGACCGCAGCCCACCAGACATCCCTGTCCATCACCAACTCCTGAAGCTTGCTCAAACTCATGTCCATCGTGTCGATGATGCCATCCAACCATCTCATCCTCTGTCATCCCCTTCTCCTCCCACATTCAATCTTTCCCAGCATTAGGGTCTTTTCCAGTGAGTCAGTTCTTTGCATCAGGTGGCCACAGTATAGGATTTTCAGCTTCAGCATCAGTCCTTCCAATGAATATTCAGGACTGATTCCCTTTAGGATAGACTGGTTGGATCTCCTTGCTGTCCAAGGGACTCTCAAGAGGCTTCTCCAGCACCACAGTTCAACAGCAAGTTTTCCTGCAGAAACCTGACTCACATTCCCTTTGTTATTCACCAGTCCACGTGCTCAGTTTGTCCACAACCAGCTTGGCTCGAAACCTGTGCTGGGACTGCGTGGACAGAAAAGGGAAACGAGTCCCTGGACGGAGTGGGGGACGGTTCCAGGCCCCCATCTCCCTCAGCAAAGGACAAAGCCCAACACCCCTCCCCGCTCTGGGGACCTTTTCATCCCCATCACCTTCTGCCTAATGAAAGGGCAGGAGAGGAAGAGATTAGCAGGTTTCTGCTTTCAGGTAAACAGGAAGAGATCTCTAGGGTGGGCTGTCAGCCGCCCCTTCTGCAGCGGCCACGGCTCTGAAACGGACCAGAGGCTCTGCAGGTTCACCTTTTCCTCGGGCACAGTCTGCTGGACTGAGAGCAGCTCCCAGCGCTGGAAAGAGGGTCCTGGGGGGCGGCAGGGGGCCTCCCACTCTCCGCCCCCCACTCAGGGCTGCAGTATCAGGGGGACCGCCTCCTGGGGCCTTGGAGAG
>NW_011495018.1:4179440-4180270 GCF_000754665.1 Bison bison bison | reverse complement strand
GTCCATCGCCAACTCCCTGAGTTTATTCAAACTCATGTCCATCGAGTTGGTGACTGCCATCCAGCCATCTCATCCTCTGTCATCCCCTTCTCCTCTTGCCTTTACATGTATACAAAATAACAAATTTTATAGCCCATCTTTATCACATGTACACACACATATAGAACATACAACTTTACATCTATGAAGTTTGTGTTCATATTCGTATTACATCTATGAAGTTATATAATGCCATAATAAGACAGGGGTCCAGGAGCTCTGGCTTGGGAAACCACAGCTCTCTGGCTCGTTTCACTTAACCTAACAGCCGTGTCCTCTGCCGAGTGTCTCCTCCCCGTGGTCTTCAGTGACATGCTGTGCAGATTCACCCGTGTTCCTCTGCCGAGCGCCTCCTCCCCGTGGTCTTCAGTGACAGGCTGTGCAGATTCATCTTTTTACATTTCCGTGTCCTCTTCTCAAACCCCGAAGTGCGGGGTGTTCGGACAGCAACCTCTCAGCAGTTGTAGGATTGCATTACTCCACAAGGGGGACTCTGCCTGTTTTTCTTTTCTCAAATAGTTTTCGCTTAGAATCTACCTGGAAGAGGAAAACCGGGGTGTCCTGTCCCAGCTGAATCGTGTAGGATGGGCTGCCTGTCACCTGGAGCCAGTGGCGGGCTTGGGCAGCTAGTGGCCCGGCAGGGCAGATCCTGAGAAGACAGAACTCGGCGAGTGACCCCAGGCCGCTCAGCAGTTTTGAAAGGATGCTCGACCCCTGACTTTGGCCACTTTTCCGGCTCCGTCCTCACCCGTTGCCCTACCGAGCAGAGACTTAGTGCATGGAGACACACA
>NW_011495018.1:4173797-4179340 GCF_000754665.1 Bison bison bison | reverse complement strand
CCCCCCACTCAGGGCTGCAGTATCAGGGGGACCGCCTCCTGGGGCCTTGGAGAGTGTGCCCTGGGGCAGGGACTTCACACCTCCTGAACTCAGCTCCCAGTCTCGTGTTCTGGCCGAGGAATGTCTTCCCGTGTGTCTTGTCTTTCTCCACCACCGTCTCCAGAACAATGACTCCAGAAGCATCCACCGATCATCCTCGGGCTGCCAGCTGGCATGACCATCTATCTGCCTCCTGGACAGCCTGCCTCCCTCCCACGTCTCCCACACACCTGAATCCAGCATCTCCAACAGTGAAGTGTGCCCCACCAGCCGGGACCTGCTCCTCCTTCAGCCACCCTTCCCGAGGGGAAGGCCCACCCCCTACACCCTGCCTCACCCCCAGAAGCCATGAGGGCCTCTTTGTCAGGAAGATCCCCTGGAGGAGGGCATGGCAACCCACTCCAGTATTCCTGCCTGGAGAACCCCATGGACAGAGGAGCCTGGCAGGCTACAGTCCATAGGGTCATAAAGCGTCAGGCACGACTGAAGTGACTTAGCAGGCACAGGTATAGTATATATGTGTGTTATATATGTGATTATATTTACATGTATTCAGTTCAGTTCAGTCACTCAGTCGTGTCCGACTCTTTGCAACCGCATGGACTGCAGCACGCCAGGCCTCCCTGTCCATCGCCAACTCCCTGAGTTTATTCAAACTCATGTCCATCGAGTTGGTGATGCCATCCATCCAGCCATCTCATCCTCTGTCATCCCCTTCTCCTCTTGCCTTTACATGTATACAAAATAACAAATTTTATAGCCCATCTTTATCACATGTACACACACATATAGAACATACAACTTTACATCTATGAAGCTGTGTTCATATTCGTATTACATCTACGAAGTTATATAATGCCATAATAAGACAGGGGTCCGGGAGCTCTGGCTTGGGAAACCACAGCTCTCTGGCTCGTTTCACTTAACCTAACAGCCGTGTCCTCTGCCGAGCGCCTCCTCCCCGTGGTCTTCAGTGACAGGCTGTGCAGATTCATCTTTTTACATTTCCATGTACTCTTCTCAAACCCCAAAGTGCGGGGTGTTGGGACAGCAACCTCTCAGCAGTTGTAGGATTGCATTACTCCACAAGGGGGACTCTGCCTGTTTTTCTTTTCTCAAATAGTTTTCGCTTAGAATCTACCTGGAAGAGGAAAACCGGGGTGTCCTGTCCCAGCTGAATCATGTAGGACGGGCTGCCTGTCACCTGGAGCCAGTGGTGGGCTCGGGCAGCCAGCGGCCCGGCAGGGCAGATCCTGAGAAGACAGAACTCGGCGAGTGACCCCAGGCCGCTCAGCAGTTTTGAAAGGATGCTCGACCCCTGACTTTGGCCACTTTTCCGGCTCCGTCCTCACCCGTTGCCCTACCCAGCAGAGACTTAGTGCATGGAGACACACAGGCACCCCACTGCCGCCTTGGGGCCCATCTCAGACCTGTACTGAATAGCCACTGGCTGAGGGGGTCCTCCTGCGTGGCACCCACTCTGCCGGACACCGGGATGCCAACATCAACAAGACGAGTCCGTCTCACAAGCTGGCAGGTCAGGGCGGGAGGCGGGGCCCACAGGCAACTGGACAAGGATGCTGTTGTGTGACAAAGCACCCAGAGGTGCCCGGCGCCCCGGGAGTCCACGGAGAGCGGTTCCCAGGAGACAACGCCTCATCCCTGAGGGACGCTCCTCAGGAGCCCCCGCCCCAGCCTGGCCCCTGCGTCCACGTCCGAGAAACATGGTCTCTTCCATCCAATCGCCCTGGACGCTTCCTCCCCCTTACACTTCCCATCAGGGAATGTGCTCAGGCTTCTCTGCTCACCTTGGTGCTCCCTGCCCCGTCCCACGATGAGGACCTGGAGAGAAGGGGTCCGCCCTTCTCCCTTTAGTCCTTGGGGCCAGGAGGTAGGCTCCGGAGCCCCCTTCTAGCCCTCCCCGAGCAGCTACAGAGCGCAGGTGGGGCTCTGATGTCTGGACTCCAAAGGCTCCCCCGAGAGCCAGGCAGGGCTGCCTTAACCAGACGCCCCCCGCCCAGGTCGTCCATATCCTCTGCTCACCCATCAGCCACCATCCGGGGCTTGACTGTGGTCAGGGCCATTTCTGGCACAGCCAGCCCTGAGCCTGCCCTCCAGCAACTCGGGTTTTAGAGCCAGAAGGTAGAGACGGAATATCAGACCAAGTGGAAGATAAAGTGCTGGTGATGGGATGCAGGGGGTACCAGGCAGAGAGCGTCAGGGGTGAGGGGGTGAGGAGAGGTGTTGGGGGGGTGGGCCTGCTCAGAGGCCTGGCGGGTGAGAAGGACGGACGGTGGAAGAGTGACCAGCGCAGGGAAGAGCCAGCCGCAGCCCCGGAGGGTCACTGGGTCCTCAGCCTTCCCAGGTCCTGCTCAGTAGCCTCTGGGCTGGCAGCTGGCGGAGGCGATGTGTACACATCCTCTGAGCCCGTCAACGCCGTTCCACAGCCTGGCTCTCTAAACAGTTCCGCTGCGGTTACAGCAATGCCGGCCCCTCTGGGGTCCATGCTTATAGAATTAACCCACCCGTGTTCGTTCAAATAAATCACTCATGGACATTTAACACCTGAAAGGAAAGACATCCCCCCCCGCCCCCACAAAAAAGAAGAATCTATTTTCCTTCCTCGGGTTCTGTTGGAGAAAATGAGACTCTCTAAGAGTGGTAAATTTATGGGAAAATTCTATTGAGAAAGAATTTAAATGGAGCCTGCGAGGAGTAATTTTTCAAGAAGAGGAAACGTGAGTTTCTCCCTGGGGCCGGGGGATGTTTCCGTGCTGACCCTGCCAGAGGCCGTCAGTCAGAGCCTGTTAGCTGAAATGAATCTCCCCAGCCGCTTAATCCCATCAAAGCAGGGAGAGAGAGTTGGGGGGAGCCGGTGTGGTCACCCCACCCCGGGCCGGGAAGGAAGTCCTCTGCTCCAAAAGCAAGCAGATTTCTACTCCAGGAAGGATTAGCAAGACTCACAGGAACCCAAAGCTCCTGATAACTGCCCCCCTAGCTGCTGTTCTGCTCCACTGGCCCCCAGGAGTTGCTCTGATCTGTTCCAGAAAGCCCAGGACAATGCCTCTGAGGCTCTTTCACTCTG
Organism: Bison bison bison; assembly: GCF_000754665.1. Classification (NCBI taxonomy): domain Eukaryota; kingdom Metazoa; phylum Chordata; class Mammalia; order Artiodactyla; family Bovidae; genus Bison; species Bison bison. The sequence goes on along the minus strand of NW_011495018.1, from coordinate 4,176,216 downwards.
GGAAAATACTCAACTTCATGAGAGCCCTCCTGATTATTTTCCTTAAAAAAGAAAGGAATTAATTATAAGCCAGAAGCCACGTTGCCCTTCCACTCCGTGAGCCCTTCAGAGGGGCCAAGGCACAGGTTCCCCCTCGCCCCCCTCAGAGCCCGCGAAAATCAATAACAAGTGAAAACTCATTACAAAAATAAATTAGAAAACAACTCCCAAGCACTTCTGCTGTGTGGTTTTCTTCTGCTGCTCTTTAAAGCCCAATAAAACAATTAACTTTTACAGCTCAATTTCCACACCGGAGAGCTGGTCTCTCCAAGCAGCGCCCTGGCTGGTGGAAGCCTCTGTGAGAAAGAAAGGAGGCCTGCGTGGAGGTGGGGAGGTGGTCAGGGGCCCAGGGGCGCAGGCTGTGGGGACTTGCTTTCTGCATCGGGGACTCCTGGGGCTTTGCTGGTGGTGACTGCTCTTCACGGGAGGACAGATGGTCTGGGGCCAGCGGTGGCCGCCGTCCATCTCGCAGGCAGAGAAGAAAGAGGTTCTCATAAAAGTCACTCTCTGAGATGGACGAAGTGAACACTCAAATCTGAGCGTGCGTATGCCATCAAGTGGTCAGAGCACGCGGATTTCACGTAAAATCCGAGTGGGGTCTATCAACCCCTGACCACTGCTCTGGGGCGGTCCCTGTCACCTTCTGTCCACAGGCGCCAGGGGACTTGGTCAGGCAGAGGATGCACCTCGGCTGGGCTGGGTGTAGGGGTGAAAGTCCGAGCTTTAGCGGGGCGCAGAGTTCTGGGCAGGTCCCACCAGCCCATGTCAAAGGTAAGCAGGGATCAGACATCACCTCCAGAGCGCCTCCCAACCCCAGGAGCACCCTGAGGGCTGCAGCCAGCAGTGGGGCGCAGAGAGATGGGGGTACAGGGTCCTGGCTGGGATGTGGTGCCAGAGGAGCTCAGATGCCCCCGAGGAGCTCAGATGCCCCCGAGGAGCTCAGATGCCCCCGAGGAGCTCAGATGCCCCGAGGAAGCGGGGCTGAGGTCACAGGAGGTGGAGCTGGGAGAGCACAGCATGGGGTGATGAGGCCGCCTGGGGCCACGGGCCGGGCAGGGCAGCAGGCAGGCGGGGGAAGGCTGGGCTGCGGCAGGGGCCCCACAAGAAGGCTGGGGAGGCAAGGCCAGGTGTGAGGCTCCCTGAGAGGCCTGCCTTGAACACAGGGCCCAGAGGATGCTCACAGGTGCCGTGTGGAGCTGCAGATGGGGAGGTAGGGGTTCAGGAAGGAGGAGCCAGGTCAGAGAGGGGGCTCTGTCTGGGGTGCAAAGACTTCTCCAGCCTTCTGCAGAGCTTTCCGTAGTCTCCACTCCGAGCTGAGAGCTTTCCTGGAGGGACGGGAGGTGACGAGGCCCCGCCTTGGTGGGGATGTCTGAGAGCATCCTGGGAGCAGGAGGAAGCGGTGTCCAGCAGGACAGGCCACAGTGGAAGGACTGAGCCTCCGGAGGGAGGCAGGACCCCCCGGTTACTCTCCCCTCTCTTCTGCTAGGAGAAGACAGACCCCAGTTGGGAAAAGGCAGCATCCGCCATGAGGAGAGGGCAGAGGGGCCTGAGGGAGGGGGGGACCAGGGAACTGCCCCTCTGGATGCAGTGGTGGGGGGGACACCAGCCCATGGGGGGAGGGACCCCCAAGGGGGGCTGGTCAATGGGAAGGGGACAAACCCCCCACACAGAGCCCACAGCCTCGCTGCTAAGGTCTGGTAGAGCTGCAGGCCTGCTTACTCATGGTGTGTCTAACAACACTCTTGTTAGGGACCAGTATTCCCGCTCATTGGAGCAGCTGTGAGGAACGCGTCTCTGTTCAGAAGTGACAGTTTCAGGAGAAACAAATTATTTCATTGCTGCTTGCTTAATCCAATTAGCTTGCTCCACACAAGAAGGACCCCACCCACCCCCAGTCTGTCATAGTGGGCCCCCAGGAGATGCAAATAAAACCCTGGGGGTGCATAACGCAAAGGAAGTCCCAGAGGGCTTCTTGGAGGAAGTGGCATACTCTCACGGCCTTGAACAACGCGCTGCGGAAGAATGAAGAGGCTTAGGTTCTCATGGTCACGTGAGGTGGAGCTGAGAAGGCCCCCTGCGGGGTGATGAGGTCACCTCAAGGTCAGCGCTTGAGGTCAGGGGGAGAATGCGGGGGTGGTTTCCAGCACTCCCAATCTACAAGGATGTAACAGGCACGGAATTTCAAAAGGATCTCAACAAAAGTCAGCCACACAGAGACACCCATTAGGGCGATGGCGACATCCCTGGGCAGCTGTCTGGCAGGAGACCCTCCACTTCCTGGAGGAGGGATGTTAGTCCAGCTGCTCAGGGGCTGCCGCCAGCCTGAGGCCATCAGCCTTGGGATGCAGAGGTCTGCATGTCCCCTGGTCGCATCACCCAG
>NW_011495018.1:4172455-4173697 GCF_000754665.1 Bison bison bison | reverse complement strand
CAGCTGCTCAGGGGCTGCCGCCAGCCTGAGGCCATCAGCCTTGGGATGCAGAGGTCTGCATGTCCCCTGGTCGCATCACCCAGTGACCTCATCCACGGCCCCGTCTGTGTTCCCAGGCTGGGGAGGTGGAGAGGAGGACTACACGGCCCCCAGCCCTCCCATCGCCCATCCCAGGAGCCATCCCAGGCGGCTCACCGTCCTCAGGCCGAGGGGAAGAGCAGGACCACGATGCTGGGAGGGGCGGTCCTTGCTCATTTCCTGGATAACTTTCTCTTGTTACTCACCCGCTGCTTTTACCAGTCATCCCTCTCTTCCCCAGACAAGAGGGGGCTGAAGGGAGACATGGAAATCCGGAGAGACAGATTGACGCCCGGTGGTGACGGACATGGTCCCAGAGCCCGTGGACTCCACCAGCCCTGTTCCCCCTCTTGGCAGGTGCTCCTTCACCCCACAACCTGGGGTCTGCTCCCTCCAGTGCTGCCGGGACAGGACCTGCCAACCAGCACTGAGCAGGCTCCACCGCCCACCCCCCAGCCCTGGGTTACTGGCAAAGATGGCTGGAAAATGAACAAGAAACCCAACTTAAAACAAGCAAAAGCCAAAGCCAAGTGTTCTCCAAAATGGCCAGTTAGCATTTACCAATGTATGTTTCATGGTGTGGGTGTTATATTGTGGGTGTTATACACACACACACACAAGACCCTTGCATCAAATACACTGGAGGAAGACTCAGCTTAGCTGAAGGGGCGGATGCCTTCACTGCCTGACCTCTGGGAGCATGAGAGTGTAAACGTGACTCTGCAGGGGAGGGCCAGGCAGAACCCTCCCAGGAGGAGTATCTCTGAGGACAGGGCAGGGCAGGGCAGGGCAGTCGTTCAGTCGTGTCCGACTCTTTGCAACCCCATGGACTGCAGCACACCAGGCCTCCCTGTCCATCACCAACTCCCGGAGTTTACTCAAACTCACGTCCATAGAGTCGGTGATAGCATCCAACCATCTCATCCTCTGTCGTCCCCTTCTCCTCCTGCCTTCAATCTTTCCCAGCATCAGGGTCTTTTCAAATCAGTCAGTTCTTCGCATCAGGTGGCCAAAGTATTGGAGTTTCAGATTCAGCATCAGTCCTTACAAGGAACACCCAGGACTGATTTCCTTGAGGACGGACTGGTTGAATCTCCTAAAGCTGAAACTCCAGTACTTTGGCCACTTCTTGCGAAGAGTTGACTCATTGGAAAAGACTCTGAT
>NW_011495018.1:4166631-4172259 GCF_000754665.1 Bison bison bison | reverse complement strand
GCGGGCTTGTACCGCCCTCTCGTGGCTGCGCCTCGGAAGGGCAGCGGGATGCGGATGCCGGGGGCTGGAGGAATGCGGTGGTCCCGCTGTTGTGAAAAATCGTCTCTGAGGCCTCTGCCACGAACGCATAGAGACTCTCACCTGCTTATGCGCCGAATTTCAAAAAGATAAACATATTTCCTTGACTCCACTAGGCAGCGGAGGTACAAGAACAGAAAGGAAAATAAGTTAAATATACTAGAAAGAGTATTTCCGTGACTCACCAGAAACAGTTTCCAGATTGCCTGCTAGGAGACAGTGCTGCTCCGACTGAGAAAGGTGCATCTATCGCAGGAGACTCAGAGTAAATATGCAAATATTAATAGTTAAGGGCTTTGCCTTAACTATTTTGCCTCAGACTATTTTGAGAGGGGCTTCCCTGGTGTCTCGGAGAAGGCAATGGCACCCCACTCCAGTACTCTTGCCTGGAAAATCCCATGGACGGAGGAGCCTGGTGGGCTGCAGTCTGCTGCTGCTGCTAAGTCGCTTCAGTCATGTCCGACTCTGTGCGACCCCATAGACAGCAACCCACCAGGCTCCCCCATCCCTGGGATTCTCCAGGCAAGAACATTGGAGTGGGTTGCCATTTCCTTCTCCAATGCATGAAAGTGAACGGGGTCGCAAAGAGTCCTATATGACTGAGCGACTTCACTTTCACTTTCCCTGACAGCTCAGTTAAGAATCCACCTGCAATGCAGGAGACCCCAGTTCGATTCCTGGGTTGGGAAGATCCCCTGGAGAAAGGATAGGCTACCCACTCCAGTATTCTTGGGCTTCCCTGGTGGCTCAACTGATAAGAATCTACCTGCAATGTGGGAGACCTGGGTTCGATCCCTGGGTAGGGAAGATCCCCTGGAGAAGGGAACGTCTACCCATTCAAGTATTCTGGCCTGGAGAATTCCATGGACTGTATAATCAATAGGGTCACAAAGAGTCGGACATGACTGAGTGCCTTTCGCTTATAGACCAGGGCTTTGCGGGTCTGTGGGTTGTCATCACGAGCCCTCACCCTAGGGGACCTCCACCCAGCTTTGCTATATGCCAGTAAAATGTCTGCAAAAGCAGGGGCCTGGCTGGATTTAACCCATGACCCCTGGTCTAGAGCTTCAAGTTACAGGTAAGGAAAACTTGGGAGGGGGTGGCTGTCCATGGGTGCAGGGCTGGGGCGAGCAGGCAGAGAGTGGCCAAGGCTAAGAATGAGGTTCTGACCCAGTGAGAGCAAAGCCAAGTTCCTTGAACCCACCCCTCCTTGCCTGGAGCCCCCAGTGTGTCACTCAGCTGGGTGTGGTGAGGGTCAGGGGGGTGAGGGGTGATGAGGAGTGGGCTCAGCTCCGACCCCGGGGGTCCCTCCAGGCGCCCTCTGACCCACTCCAATGCTCATTCATTCATTCATTCACTCAGGCCTTTGGTGAACCTGCTCACTCCGGCCTCAGGCCTGCCCTCCCACCGAGCCAGCCCCCTCAGGGCACAGCCACTGCCTTAGAGACAGTGGCCAGCGCCCCAGCTCCCCCAGCAGCCACACGGGCAGCTCTGGGGTTTTCCTGTTTGCCTCCACGTCTCCCAGGGCATCTGGTCCCGAAACAGGTACTCAGCATCGTGGCCTGGCCATACAGTCTGGTGGGGCCAACCCCCCAGCCACACCACCAGGGTTCCCCCACACCCAGGATCTACTTGCTTCTGGGCCGAGATGTAGACCAGTGCATCCCAAATGCTCTGTGGTTAAGGATAGGTTTTGTTTCTTTTGTTCAGTTCCTCTTGGATTGATACTTCTGAAAAAAATCATTAACTATGAAAGCTGGAAAATGTTTAAAAAAAAAAAGCCTATCAGATGTATAATTAGATTAAATGGGCATCAACTCACTCTGCTGCATGTCTGTTAAACTTTCTAAGCCATCAGTCCCTCTCTTTGCCTCCCAATGGGCAGACAGCAAAAGGCCTGTGGCCCCAAGTCTGGAAAGGGCCCTCTGGCTCCTTTGCAAAGCTGTCTGCAGCCTTAGCTTGGGTCAGCCGAGTCAGCCAGGGATGGCCGGGGGGGCCCTGAGGTCTGGGGATCATCATTCTCAGGACGCACCTTGGAACCCAGGGCCTGGTGCTCTGGTTGAAGTGCTGTGACCGTGCCTGTCCCTGCGATCACGGTCACTGGCGGCTGCTGCACCGGTGAGGAGTGTCCCCTCGGGAGTGGCCCTGGGTCACCGGGAACCCCGTCTGGCTGGAGCGCTCAGCACAGCCGCAGATGCACCATTGGGGGGGCGCAAGGACCCAGGTCCAGGATAGGGGACCTCCTACCAGATGGGTGCCATTGCTGGGGAGAACCACACCTCTGGGAGGGGCAGGGAGGCTGAAGCTGCAGAACCGGAGAGAGAAGGCTGCAGGGGCCTGGAAACCTGAGATGGTCCTGCAGGGCCTGGGCCCCCGGGTTCCTGGAAATAGTAGACCGGCGTCTCCAGTCCTGGGGGAACTTGTCTGGACCCCTGATTGAGACCCTTGCCTAGTCAGGAGGCTCGGCCGGTTCGGCTCTGTGTCCTGTCTCTGTCACAGCCTCTCAGGGAGGGACGGCAAGGTCTGTGCTCCTGAAACCCACAAGCGTGGCTCCATGGCTCCTGGGGGGGCCCTGGGATGGAGGAGGCTAGGCTAGGACCCCTGGTCATCGAGGGCAGGCAGGCGGGTTAGGGTCCAGGGCTCAGGAGTGGGGGTGACCACCTAGCATAGCGGGGAGCAGGGAAAAAACCAAGTCCGGGACACCATGCTCAGCAAAGTGAGGAACAGGGTCCCAGGAGAGGGGACCTTGGGATTTCAGATGGATGAATGCTGCTTTGCCAGGGCTGTGGTTCACTGTGCCACATGCTGGGGGGCTTATAGTCTCACAGTCCTGGATGCCAGGAATCCTAAATCCAGGTGACGGAAGGGCCACGTTCCCTCTGAGACCCGGGCAATCTTCCTGCCTCTTCCAGCTCCCGGTGGTCCCAGGCATCCCCCGGCTGTGGCTGCATCTCTTCCGTCTCTGCCTTGTTCTCATGTAGCTGTCTTATCCCAGCGTCTCCGTCTCCCCGGTGAGTGCCTCTCTGTCCAAATTCCCCAGGTCTTATAAGGACACCGTACTGGATTAGGTGTGAAAGTGAAAGTGTTAGTCGCTCAGTCATGTCCGACTCTTTCTGACCCCGTGGACGGTAGCCCGCCAGGCTCCTCTGTCCAGGGGATTCTCCAGGCAAGAATACTGGAGTGGGTTGCCTTTCCTTCTCTAGGGGATCTTCTCAAGCCAGGGATCGAACACGGCTCTGCCACACTGCAGGCGGACTCTTTACCCACTGAGCCACCAGGGAAGCTGGATTAAGGGCCCACTTAAATCCAGGAAGACCTCATCTTCACTAATGCCATCTGCAAGGATCCCGTTTCCATACAAGGTCATGTAAGGTCACAGGCACCTGGATTGTCCACGTGGAGCTGGGGTTCCGGGGCCTCTGGCTCGTCTGCCAGACGCCGTGCACTGAGGCCCCAGCCAATGTGTGCATCTCTATTCGTGGATATAAAGGGCCCCTTTAAAAAACGTTACTTCTCACTATTCTGGGCCACAGTTTCGTAAGAAGCAAGTCAGCATCAATTAACAAGTAACACTACGCTGAAGGCAAGGGCCAAGTCTTGTCCATCTCTGTGTCTACCCAGGATGCCTTGCAGATCCTGGGGGCCCCACGAAAGTCAGCGGGCATAGTGGCTTGTCCGAGGCACAGTGGCTGGTTTTAGGGTGAGTCATAGAGGGGTGCTGGTGTGGAAGTGGTCAGGGGCTGCCCGAATTAGGATTCTAGCAGAGTTTGCGGGTTTTATTCATCCCTTTCTGAGCACATATTTCATGGCTCATAGCACGTCCATTGCCTCTGTGATGAAATATGTGAAATGCAAAGCCTCTCAGCTCCTCCTGTTTCTCACCCTTTGCCGACAAAAGCTGTAAAATGTTCAAGGCTTGTTGGGAGATTTGCGACATTTGCAGGTCCGGCAGGTGTGAATTAATCGAATTCTACTTAAGAAACCTGGATCGTCTAGTCGAGCTGTTCAGAATAGCAATTCTCACCTTTTAGAGAAGGATTTGTAAAATCACCTTAAGACTGTAAAAATGTTTCCTGAAAAATACCGGAGATGTTTTGAGATTTCTGTGTGTAACATATTCACTGCTAATGTTATGCATAACGTTCTTTTCATGGAAACAGATTAATGGGATCACTTGTGAGATTTTGCCAAAGAGGCTTGGAAAATAGGGAACAAGAACAGGTTGGTAACACAGCACAATTGTGTCTTGTGGGAGTTGACTTGGAGTTTTGACCTTGGGCAGCTCAGTTTTGACCTTTGGGACCTCAGTCTGCTCATCTGTCAAGTGTACATGAGCAAATAATGATTCTGTCTCCCAGAACTCTTGTGGTGGAAATAAAAGATGCTTTGAAGCTGTGGAACAGTGACCTAGACCACAGACAGAAGGACAGAATCCGTGACCGTGGCTGCCTTGGTGAAGAAGGAGGGGAGCAGACCCGGGAACTGGGTAGAAAGGAGGCTTCCACCCATATTCTCAGCAATTTTTTGTTTTCACTTCAGTTCAGTTTAGTTCAGTTCAGTCGCTCAGTCGTGTCTGACTCTTTGCGACCCCATGAATCGCAGCACGCCAAGCCTCCCTGTCCATCACCAACTCCCAGAGTTCACTCAAACTCATGTCTATAGAGTTGGTGATGCCATCCAGCCATCTCATCCTCTGTCGTCCCCTTCTCCTCCTGCCCCCAATCCCTCCCAGCATCAGAGTCTTTTCCAATGAGTCAACTCGTCACATGAGGTGGCCAAAGTACTGGAGTTTCAGCTTTAGCATCATTCCTTCCAAAGAACACCCAGGACTGATCTCCTTTAGAATGGACTGGGTGGATCTCCTTACTTTATGTAAAAATATTAGAAGAGAATGTAAGAGACTTTTAAAATAACTTTCAGTTCAGTTGCTCAGTCGTGTCCAACTCTTTGTGACCCCATGGACTGCAGAAGGCCAGGCATCCCTGTCCATCACCAACTCCCAGAGCTTGCTCAAACTCATGTCCATTGCGTCAGTGATGCCATCCAACCATCTCATCCTCAGTCGTCCCCTTCTCCTCCCATCTTCAATCTTTCCTAGCATCAGGGTCTTTTCCAGTAAGTCAGTTCTTCACATCAGGTGGCCAAACTATTGGAATTTCAGCTTCAGCCTCAGTCCTTCCAGTGAAAATTTAGGACTAATCTCCTTTAGGATGGACTGGTTGTATCTCCTTGCTGTCCAAGGGACTCTCAAGAGTCTTCTCTAACACCACAGTTCAAAAGCATCAATTCTTTGGCACTAAGATTTCTTTATAGTCCAACTCTCACATCCATACATGACTACTGGAAAAACCATAGCTTTGACTAGACAGACCTTTGTTGGCAAAGTAATGTCTCTGCTTTTTAATATGCTATCTAGGTTGGTCATAGCTTTTCTTCCAAGGAGCAAGCGTCTTTTAATTTCATGGCTGCAGTCACCATCTGCAGTGATTTTGGAGCCCCCCAAAATAAAGTCTCTCACTGTTTCCATTGTTTCCCCATCTATTTGCCATG
>NW_011495018.1:4148619-4166447 GCF_000754665.1 Bison bison bison | reverse complement strand
TAAAGATATACAGCCTTGATGTACTCCTTTTCCTATTTGGAACCAGTCTGTTGTTCCATGTCCAGTTCTAACTGTTGCTTCCTGATCCGCATATCGATTTCTCAAGATGCAGGTCAGGTGGTCTGGTATTCCCATCTCTTTCAGAAATTTCCACAGTTTATTGTGATCCACACAGTCAAAGGCTTTGGCATAGTCAATAAAGCAGAAATAGATGTTTTTCTGGAACTCTCTTGCTTTTTCCATGATCCAGCAGATGCTGGCAATTTGATCTCTGGTTCCTCTGCCTTTTCTAAAACCAGCTTGAACATCTGGAAGTTCACGGTTCATGTACTGTGGAAGCCTGGCTTGGAGAATTTTGAGCATTACTTTGCTAGCATGTGAGATGAGTACAGTTGTGTGGTAGTTTGAGCATTCTTTGGCATTGCCTTTCTTTGGGATTGAAATGAAAACTGACCTTTTCCAGTCCTGTGGTCACTGCCAAATTTTCCAAATTTGCTGACATATTGAGTGCAGCACTTTCACAGCGTCATTTTTAAGGATTTGATATAGCTCAGCTGGAATTCCATCACCTCCACTAGCTTTGTTTGTAGTGATGCTTCCTAAGGCCTACTTGACTTCACATTCCAGGATGTCAGGCTGTAGGTGAGTGATCACATAACCATTGTGGTTATCTGGGTCATGAAGCTCTTTTTTGTATAGCTCTTCTGTGTATTCTTACCACCTTTTCTTAATATCTTCTGCTTCTGTTAGGTCCATACCATTTCTGTCCTTTATTTTTCCCATCCTTGCATGAAATATTCCCTTGGTATTTCTAGTTTTCTTGAAGAGATCTCTAGTCTTTCTCATTCTATTGTTTTCCTCTATTTCTTTGCATTGATCACTGAGGAAGGCTTTCTTATCTCTCCTTGCTCTTCTTTGGAACTCTGCATTCAGATGGCTGTATCTTTCTTTTTCTCCTTTGCCTTTCGCTTCTTTGCTCAGCTATTTGTAAGACCTCCTCAGAGAACCATTTTGCCTTTTTTGCATTTCTTTTTCTTGGGGAAGGTCTTGATCCCTGCCTCCTTCCTATACAATGCCACGAACTTCTGTCCATAGTTCTTCAGGCACTCTGTTTATCAGATCTAAACCCTTGAATCTATTTGTCACTTCCACTGTATAGTCGTAAGGGATTTGATTTAGGTCATACCTGAATGATCTAGTGGTTTTCCCTACTTTCTTCAATTTAAGTCTGAATTTGGCAGTAAGTTCATGATCTGAGTTCATGATCTAAGCCACAGTCAGTTCCCAGTCTTGTTTTTGCTGACTGTATAGAGCTTTTCCATCTTTGGCTGCAAGGAATATAATCAACCTGATTTCGGTATTGGCCATCTGGTGATGTCCATGTGTAGAGTCTTCTTTTGTGTTGTTGGAAGAGATACTTTATGGAGATAGAATTAACATACCATACAACTCACCCACTGAAAATGTACAGTTCAATGGTTTTCAGTATATTTACACAGAGGTGAAATTATCACTGCAATTTTAGAAAATTTTCACAATCTCACAAAGAAACCTTGTACCCTTGATGGATCACTCCTGGCTCCATCTGTCCCCACTCCCAGCTCTAAGTGACTGGTCTTCTTTCTGTCTTTCCTGATCTCTCTGTGGTGTGAACATCACATATGACTGGAATTCTACAGCATGTGGACTCGAGTCTGCAGTCTTCACTGAACATCATGCTTTCAAGGCCTGTTCATGTTGCAGCAAATGTCAGTACTTCAGTCCTTTCTGTGGGTGAATACTATTCCATTGCATAGTTATGCATTTTGTTTAATAAGCCCCGATTTCCAGGGCTTATCAGAAAACACAGCTACCTTTGCGTCTCCAGTCTGCTCAAGTTCACCATGCCCTCCACCAATGAATGGGTCCAAAGAGCCCATGTTTGTCAGCTCAGGCTGCTAACAACGTACCACCTTCTAGGGGCCCAAACAGCAGACATGTAATTCTTCCAGGTCAGGAGGCTGGAAAGTCCAATGTCAAGGTCCCTGCAGACTCAGCTTCTCGTGGGGACTCACGTCCTGGTTTCCAGATATCAGCTTGTTGATGTCTTGGCCTTTCCTCAGGGCATGCTCACAGAGGGACAGACAGAGCTGGGTCCTCATCGTTTTCCTTAAGGATCCTGATCCATCAGGAGGGCCTGGCCTCAGGACCTCATCTAAATCACTTGGATAAGTAAGCAGAATGGGATTGCTGAATCACATGTGTAATATTTTTAAAAAGCAACTTTGTTCTCCATAGTAACATACTATTTGCTTTCCCGCGAGCAGTGGCGGAGCGTTCCACTTGCTCTCCATCTCTGTCAGCATTTGCTATTGTCTGCTGTTCTGCGTCCCTGTGGATAGCAGCGCTCCAGGCTCCTCTGTCCTCCACTACCTCCTGGAGTTGGCTCAAACTTATATCCGTTGAGTCTGCTCCGCCTCAAAGCCCACCTCCAAGTTCCATCATGTTGGGTTTAGGGATTTGACATAAGAACTTGGAGAGATGTAAGCATTTAGCCCCCAACAGAACTTCACCAAAAGAATGTGGGAAGCTTTCAAGGTCATCCTGGGAGATACCTCTTGCCACTGGGGATTGTAGCAGATAAACACAGGAGACTGTTTACATATACAAATACTACAGATAAACATCCAGAGCCGCCACTGCCGGCATCCAGCTGACAGTGACGAGGCGGGGCCATCTCTCATCCCAGTGAACCCCCTCCACGGTGGGGGTGACCTTCATCTTTTTGTCCTTCCAGCTTTGCCATGGGACTCAGACTCAAGAAGGTGCACAACTCAGATTTTACCTTTTTTCTATGAGTCTGGTTATGACACTTGGACATGACAAGTCTATGACATGCCTTAGTCTATGACACTATAGACCCTGTGATCAGTGAGCGATTTTCCTCATTTCCTGTTCTCTGCCTTTTTTATTTTATTTATTTATTTCACTTTTTTAGCATTAAAAATTTTATGTATTTTTGGCCTCGCTGTATCTTTGTTGCTGCACATGGCTTCTCTAGCTGCAGCAAGCAAGCCTCTCACTGCGGTGGTTTCCCTCATTTCAGAGCTTGGGCTTCAGGCCCTCAGGCTTCGGCAGTTGTGGCTCACAGGTTCTGGAACGCAGGCTCAGTAGTCGTGGGGCACAGACTTAGTTGCCCTGTGGCCCAGGGGTCAAACCTGTGTCCCTGCATTGGCAAGAGGATTCTAAACCACTGGACCACCTGAGAAGTCCTCTGCCTTTTGAAAAAGAATGAAAGAATGTTGGTGGTCATTTCCAAATATGAAAGTAATGCATGCCGATTGTAGGAACCACAGGAGAATGTAAGAAAAAATAAAACCCACTGCTTCCTCCCATCTGGAGAGATACCCCGATCGATAGGAGAACTGCCTCTTTCACACAACATTATTTGTACATATTTTCTTTTCAATCATCACTTTCAGTGGCTTCATTACATCCAATGATGTGGATATAATTACATTTTACATGTTTCCAACCCCCAGAATTGTCAGTGTCTGGAGAAACAGAGAAAGACATGGCTGTCCATTTCTGAAGCTTTTTAAAGACATAGATTCTCACTTACATCTTGGAAACTGTCTAACCTTCCTTTTCAAATATTGTTCCCATAGAGTTCTGTGTTCTGGTCAAAACTATTTTCATCATGGTAGTAAGATGCTACAGAGACATTATTTTGCGGACAAAGGTCCGTCTAGTCAAAGCTATGGTTTTTCTAGTAGTTGTGTATGGATGTGAGAGCTGGATTCTAAAGAAAGCTGAGGTCTGAAGAACTGATGCTTTTGAACTGTGGTGTTGAAGAAGACTCTTGAGAGTCCCTCGGACAGCAAGGAGATCAAACCAGTCTATCCTAAAGGAAATCAACTTTAAATATTCATTGGAAGGATTGATGCTGAAGCTGAAGCCCCAATACTTTGGCCACCTGATACAAAGAACTGACTCATTTGAAAAGACCCTGATGGTGGGAAAGACTGAAGGCAGGAAGAGAAGGGAATGACAGAGGATGAGATGGTTGGATGGCGTCACCTACTCAATGGACATGGGTTTGAGCAAACTCCGGGAGACAGTGAAGGGCAGGGAAGTCTGGAGTGCCGCAGTCCACGTGGTCGCAAAGAGTCAGACACGACTGAGTGACCGAACAGCAACAAAGGGAAATGCTACCTGCCTTCTGAACTAGGTTGATACTTGCACTGGTGGGTAAAATTCCTTGCACCTTGTCACAAATCAGGGGCTTCCCTGGTGGCTCAGACGGTAAAGAATCTGCCTGCAATGCGGGAAATCGGGGTTCGTTCCCTGAGTCAGGAAGACCTCCTGGAGAAGCTAATGGCTACCCACTCCAGTATTCCTGCCTGGAAAATTCCATGGACAGAGGAGCCGGGCTATAGTCCACAGGGTAGAAAAGAGCTGGACATGACTGAATGACCAACACTTCCACTTTGGCACAAATCAAGACGTACTCATCAAACCACCAGATGGTGGGGGGTCGAGGGGTCAGTTCTAGTTAGGACACCTTTGATCAAAACAGAAATCTGCACACAGTGTGTTTGCTACATATCGAAGCACAGTGATTGTCTCCAGGAAAAGCACTTGTGAACTTGGCTGAATCGTGAACTAAACTTACTGCCTTTTCCATGCAGCTCCATTCGATCCGAAAGAATGACTGACAAACGACGGTTATTCAGTGTGCAGTATTCGGCAACATTTTCTCAGAAATGAATAAAGTGAGTCTGTCACTTCACGGAAAACAACTGACAGTATTTGTTGCCAATGAAACAATCTGAGCTTTCAAGCAAAGATTCGAATCCTGGAGAACTTGTATCTGCTATTCTGAGCTTACCAGCTTCCCAATCTTTAAAGACCTTTCTGATGAGATAGATGGTAAAATTAACAAATGTGAATTTTCAGTATATATAATGAATGTGTCAACATTTGGAAGATCTGTGTAAGTCAGTGAACCAGTATTTTTTAAGTCATCAATATGTGATGTTAGAAAAGCATGCACGGTTAAATGATCCAGGCACAGTAGGCAAGAGACCAGTGCAAAGAATGCAATGTGTTAACGTAACGGAGAAGGGAAAATGCACTCATACGGTTTTAGATTCCATATTGAAACTGACCTTAAAGCAAAGACACATAAAGGCCCATAAAACACCCTACTCTGTCCTGACCGCATCTCCACGCAAGGCTAAATTTTCTTCAACCACGACAACTGATGACAGATGGTAGACGGAGCAGACAGAAGGATCCAGCCGTCATCTGTTAAGTCAGACGTTGTAGAGATCCACAGAAACACAAAAGAATGCCACTCTTCTCTCTAAATTACTTTTTGTTTTTAGAAATAGCTATTTTTCTTTAAAACATGTTGCTTATATTAACATGCCATGGATTTATTTTTCAATAAATAAAAGATGAACACTTAGCAGTTCTAATTTCTAATATGCTACTGACAGCATCAGCCCACATGAAGAAAAGCTCCCTAGGGTTCTCAAGCCATCTGTGGACACCTTCAAGGGGTCCTCCTGAGCCCAGAAGGTTTGTCTTCAGCCCTGAGCATCTTGAATGCCACTGATCTCTACTATCCTCTGAAAAAGTGATGCGTCATCTATCTGGTTATCAAAATTCTCTACAAGATTTTATTTAACTGAAGGCATCCATGATGGCCACATTTTCATAAAGGTATTAAGCTAGATGTTTGCATTCATTGGGCAGTGTTGGGAGTGGTGGTTTACCAGTTAACTGACTTGGGTCATATTATAGCCAAAGAAACCTTCTATAGGCGCTGTATTCACAGCAGGGCATGAGACACGCATGGGTTGGGACACTCAGTAAAAAGCCAGAGTTCCCAGACACATGACCTTGGAATTGCCTCAACAGTATACCACCAGCTCCAGGGCACTTATTTGTATAAAAAATGGAGGACTCTGGAAATTAGGAATCTATTTCAAAGAACCCTCATTTTCCCCAAAAGAATAACTTTTTCATACTCTGTTAAGTATACATGAATGTCATCATCATTCACTCATTGTCCCTTTTTCACGGTTCTTGGGCCTGCTTTTCCTTTTTTAAATGTATTTTATTGAAGTGTAGTTGATTTACAATGTTGTGTTAATTTCTACTGTATACTATGTATCCCTTTTGCTGCAAGTGACTCAGATATACATATATATATATATATTTATATATTCTTTTTCATATTCTTTTCCATTAGGGTTTATCACGGGATACTGAATATATTTCCCTGTGCTCTACAGTAGGACCTTGTAGTATATTCATTCTGTCTATGCTAATTTGCATCAGCTAATCTCAATCTCCCATCATCCCTCCCCTGCTCTCCTTCCCCCTGGCAAACACAAGTCTGTTCTCTATGTCTGTGAGTCTGTTTCTGTCTCAGGGATAGGTTAATTTGTGTCATATTTTAGATTCCACATACAAGTGGTATCATGTGACATCTGTCTGTCTCTGCCTGTCTTACTTAGTAGGATAATCTCTAGGGCCATCCATGTTGCTGCAGACCACATTATTTGACTTTTCTTTTGGCAAATGCTGAAGGGAACGTTTCAACAACACCATACCGCAAAGTAAGACCCCCACATAAAAGGCTGATCATATCCTCATGGAATATAATAGCAGCAGAATTCACAAAAAGTACTGATAGAAACGTTCTCTCAGAAACACTTACCATGCATCCTGTACTTGGAACATTGACCTGTTCACATTTTCCGTTTGTTTATGCAAATGTTTCTTTAAACAATAAGCTTGATGAAATTAAGAAAAAAGAAAAAACCTAAAGGATTTTAAATCTCCTTCTACCCTTTTATTTCTTTTCAAATGAGGAAACAGAGACATGAATCTCTCGAGTTCCTAGATCTGAGCTCCCCTGGCTTTCCATGTGACCAGCAGATTAGATTAGCTCTTCTCTAAGGTCCAGAATTCGGGGTGGAGTGAAGGCCAGGTCTTTCTCAGGGGAACATTCCCAATTAGTTCAGGTTCCCCTTCAAGATGCTCCCAAAGAGTTTCTGCTTGAAAGCCTCATCAGGTCTGACTCCACGTCCATCCAGCTGGGTTCCCAGCTCCTGTCTCCTGTCTTAAATGGACTAAGAGCATGCATGCTCAGTCATGTCCGACTCTTTACAACCCTGTGGACTGTAGCCCACCAGGCTTCTCTGTCCATGGGGCCCTCCCTGGCAAGAACACTGGAGTGGATTGCCAATTCCTTTTTCAAGGGGTCTTCCTCACCCGGGGATCAAACCTGTGTCTCTTGTGTCTTCTGCATTGGCAGGTGGGTTCTTTACCACTGCGTCACCTGGGAAGCCCCTAAATTGACCAAGCACTCAGTAACTATTTGCTCACCAACCCTCACTAAGACCCAAGTCTCAACACAGAAAGCATGTGCTTTCTGCACGTCACCACCTGCCGTCAACAGAACACGTAATCCCTGCTTAGCACAGTGATGGAGCCATCAAGAAGCTTGTCTGTCGTAAGATGAGATCATAAAGATAACACTAGTGAAAACAGTCAGCGTCACAGGAAGATGATTGAGCACATCAAGAATTCAGCCCACTCAGTTGACCCTAAGGGTCACATACCAGGAGGACCCTTCTGGTGGCCAGGGCCCAGTGCTTGAATGCACACCTGGGACTTTGTGCGATGCTTTGATACACACACAAGGGCCCACCTGGAGGTGATCGGCCCAGGCCGCATGTCTCACCTGAGACATGGCAGATGGTCTGCGCTGGAATCTCTCTCTGCTCAGTCTCTCCCTTGCTTTGGGATGGCAGACACAGCGTTTCACCAGTGTAAGCCTCAGTCCTCATCTGTGAAATGGGTTAATTCTAAACCGGTGCCCAATTTTGCTGGGTTTCCAAAAAGTAGGCCATGGCCCAATTCCTGGAAATCTCTACTCCTCCAAAATAGTTGGAATAATCCTCTTACTCATTAGCCTGTGAAATTACCAGCTCTTAAAAGCTAGCCACGCCACATTTCGAGGCCTCACTTGCCCTCTGTGATGGCCCACACTCTGACTATGGAGTGTGTTTCTCTCTGAATAAATCCACTTCTTACCTATCACTTTGTCTCTCATTGAATTCTTTCTGCAATGAGACATCAAGAAGCTGAGCTTCATCAGATCCTGAAACCAGGTCTGTGATCTTGGAAGACCCTGGCTTTTGGCTGGGTTTGAGTCCCAGCCACGTGGGTTAGAGTCCCAGTCTGAGGTATCTGGTTTCAGCGGGATTCACTGAACTCCCTCCTGCAGGGTGTTTAGGGGAAGCACACACGGACAGGCAGCGATGTCTGCGAGGCCACACTTTTCTGGAAACCCCGCAATCTGTGCTCTGAATTAGAAAAGCAGAACCCTCTCTTCCAGAAGAGAGGTGCCCGAGCTGACCGTTTGGGGGAAGTGTCCTGCTTCAGGCCAGCCAGAGGGGCAGAGGAAAGAGTCAAGGTGAAGAATTATGTCTACCCCTCGTGGTGAGCAGTGGGAGGTGGAGGCGAGAGAGATGTCTGTTTTTAAAGTAGTTCCTCTAAGTGAGCAGTCAGAAAAGACAGCGTATTTCTAGCTGCATCTTTATTTGTGTTGTTGTTCAGCTGCTCAATCGTGTCTGACTCTTTGCCACCGCATGGACGGCAGCACGCCAGGCTTCTCTGTCCTTCATTACCCCTGCTCAGACTCATGCCCATTGAGTCGGTGATGCCATCCAACCATCTCATCCTCTATCACCTCCTTTCCCTCCTGCCCTCAGTCTTCCCCAGAATCAGGGTCTTTTCTAATGAAGTCAGTTCTTCACATCAGGTGGCCTAAGTATTGGAGCTTCAGCTTCAGCATCAGTCCTTCCAATGAATATTCAGGGTTGATTTCCTTTAGGATTGACTGGTTTGATCTCCTTACTGTCCAAGGGATTCTCAAGAGTCTTCTCCAGCACCATAATTAGAAAGCATCAATTCTTTGGCGCTTAGCCTTCTGGTTCCTCCCTGTAGTTCAGAGGGTAAAGAATCTTCCCACAATGTGGGAGACCTGGGTTCGATCCCTTGGGTGGAAAGATCTCCTGGAGAAGGGGATGGCAACCTACTCCATATTCTTGCTTGGTGAATCCCACGGACAGAAGAGCCTGGTGGGCTACAGTCCATGGGATTGCAGAGAGTCGGACACAACTGAGCAACTGACACTTAGCCTTCGTTATGGTCCAACTCTCACATTCGTACATGACGACTGGAAAAACCATAGCTTTGACTATACAGACCTTTGTTGGCAAAGTAAGGTCTCTGCTAAACATGTAAGCACTTTGAAAATGAAACTTCTGTGGTCTGAAGCCTGTCACAAGGACAAATTCACTTTTCTTTTTTGGTGACTAGGACGTGGTCTGGAATTCTCAGTGATGCTCTAAGGATGATCAGTCTGTGGGTGGCGTGAGCCCCCAGTGCAGGAAGCGCAAGGAGCAGCCTGGGCTGGGCTGACCGTCCTTTCGTGCAAAATCGAGTTCAGGGCACTGAATGCTCCACAGACTTCCCAGGTCTTGGTTCCTCCTTGGGTTCAGCTTTAATAATCCAGTGACCCAGGTCAGCATGACTAACCGGGCCTCGCTTTCTATTTTAAGAAAGCACAAAGTCCTGAGGTCACTGGCTGCTGCCTGGTCTGGGCGTGCCTGGGAGGGTCATGTCGGGGAGACTCCACCCTCTGCGGTCAGGCAGAGGATGTACTTGAAGCAAGTTGGATCTGTTTCACCTGAGCAAGCGGCTCCTTTTTGTTCTGAATGAACCAGATCTGGGTCCCCTGTGAGGCACACAGATGTGGAAATGAGGGGCTGAGCCCCATGGGCAATGCCAGGAAGGCTATGGGTCCTGCTGGGCAGGGCTCAGGGGCAGGGACCCCTTCCTTGGTCCCTGCACTCCACCCCCAGCCTCCACCCCCAGCCTCTACTCTCAGCCTCCACCCTCAGCCTCTACCCTCACTCAGACGCAGACACATGTTTGTGGAACAGAATCAAATATTGGTTAAGAAAAAAAAAAAGAACAAGGCCCTGGAGACCTGTGTTTCTTGTCTCTTTGCCACTTGCCAGCTTCGGATGCCTGGGCAAGTTTACTAACCTCCCTGGGTTTAAGTTGTTTGTTGCTCGTTGGCAGAACGAAAGAATTATTAATGTGGTTGCTAAAGGGGCAACAGGCTCTAGCTTTTGCAATCGCCATCACTCTCTGCCTACTCCCGGTTCCATGGGGAGGGGCCTAGCTGTCAGTTATCAAGACCTCTTTACATCCCTCATCGCAGTTCATTCTCACACCTCTGAGAGCAATGCTGCTACTACTGTGATCCCATTTCACAGATAATTAGAAGGAGGCCTGCTGAGATTAACTCCTCCAGTCCAGGCACCCTGACTGCAGACTTCCTCTGCTCAACCCCACATTGGTTGTCATTTCTAATATTAATTATTTATTGTTTTTTCATCTTGAGAAAACAGATGCTCAGAGAAGCGGATGGCTTTGCTGGCTTCTCGTGGCTAGCTATGAGATATCAGTTCAATTCAGTTTAGTTCAGTCACTCAGTCGTGTCCAACCCTTTGTGACCCCATGGACTGCAGCACACCAGGCCTCTCTGTCTAATAGTTTTGCCAAGAGAATGTACTGGTCATAGCAAATACCCTTTTCCAACAACACAGGAGAAGACTCTATACATGGACATCACAAGATGGTCAATACCAAAATCAGATTGACTATATTCTTTGTAGCCAAATATGAAGAAACTCTATACAGTCAGCAAAAACAAGATCGGGAGCTGACTGTGGCTCAGATCATGAACTCTTTATTGCCAAATTTAGACTTAAATTGAAGAAAGTAGGGAAAACCACTAGACCATTCAGGCATGACCTAAATCAAATCCCTTATGATTATACAGTGGAAGTGAGAAATAGATTTAAGGGACTAGATCTGATAGAGTGTGTGATGAACTATGGATGGAGGTTCGTGACATTCGTACAGGAGACAGGGATCAAGACCATCCCCAAGAAAAAGAAATGCAAAAAACCAAAATGTCTGTCTGAAGAGGTCTTACAAATTGCTATGAAAAAAAGAGACGCAAAAGGCAAAGGAGAAGAGAAAAGATGAGATGTCAGAGCAGTCTACAAATGGAGTCTCCAATTGGGTCCCCGTGTCCTGGGGTAGGAGGGGTTTGGGGTGAGGACAGAGGTTGAGGACCAGACAACAGACCACAGCCCCAGCTGCTAGGGAGGCACCGGCCCTCAGCACCCTTGGCCAGGGGACCTATGCATACCATGCCTTCTGGGGTGGGGGACTTGGGTGCCATGGTTGGGAGAGCCTGGAGGGGCTTGGGGACCAAGGAGCCTGGCTCCTCTCCAAGCTAGAGTTTCTGATTCTGAACTGACTCTAGACATCCTCTCCCACACATCCTCTCCCACGCATGCAGGGCGTGCATGCTGGTCCAGGCTGTAGAAAGCCATCAGATTAGACCACTAAGAATCTGGCTTCAGGTCTGCACTCAGTGGCTGGTTTCAGGGACGAAGAAGATGGTCTCAGGGTGGATGAGGGCAGTAGAAGGAGAGCCTGTTCTGGAAATTGGTAGGTGTCTGCCTACACTTTGCAGAACAGCCAGTTTCCAGGGCTTCCAAGAGGTCAACCAGAAAGCAGGAGGCTGCCGGGTCTACCTGTGTGGCTACGAGCCACACACAGGGGCACCAATACAGCACCTGGGGCTGGCTGCAGAATGGTTATTTAGACCCAGAGAAGTGTCAGACCCAAGGAGACAACTCCAATCCACAGGCTTTGGTGAGATGATCAAATGAAATTGTATTGCTGATGGTCAAGCTAACCTGGATTACCTGGAGGTCACTCCTTTCTCCCAGCATGCTTTGCAAGCATCAGCTCATTAGAGAAATCCCATCCCTTTGACATTAATTAGTAACTTTCTCTAGCATCATTATCATAGCCTCTATGTTCTTATAAAATGGAAGAGCACAGTATTCTCTATTGTAACCTAGCTCATCATAACAGGACCACGTGGGTTGACTGGAGGTCCTACGACAATCCCTGAAACATTCAAGTTTCATAGAACAGTCTGGACCCCTGCCAAATAATATTTCAGCTGGTTCCATTAACACAAAAGTAAGAGAAGGCACGTTTGTTAAGCAGGTTTAGAAGAGCAAGGCTTTCCAGGTGGCCCAGGGTAAAGAACCCACCTGCAGTGCAGGAGACGAAGGTTTGATCCCTAGGTCGGGAAGATGGAGAAGGGAATGGCAACCCACTCCTTACGGAGTGGGAAATTCCGTAAGCAGAGGAGCCTGGTGGGGGGCATCCATGGGGTCGCAGAAGAGTCAGACACCAGGGAGCAACTGAACAACGAAAGAGCAGCAAAGCATTACTCAGTGGCCTTTTTTCCCTGAAAAAAAAGTCCCTCACAGCTCCAGGGACAGGAGGCCGGGGCAAGAGGCCAGGATTGGGTCTGTCAAGAGTGGCTGAGTCTGGAAGAGGCAGCTGGCCTGGTTGTTCCTTAAGAAGTGAGTGAAGTAAAAGTCGCTCAGTCGTGTCCGACTCTGCGACCCCATGGACCAGTCCATGGAATTCTCCAGGCCAAAATACTGGAGTGGGAAGCCTTTCCCTTCTCCAGGGGATCTTCCCAACCCAGGGATTGAACCCAGGTCTCCTGCATCGCAGGCAAATTCTTTACCAGCTGAGCCACAGGGGAAGCCCAAGGTTTTCACTGAATACACACACGGCTTCTTTACCTTCTACCTTCAGACGTAATAAGGGAGCCTATCTCTTCATCGCCCTAACTGTGAGCTGTAGTTCCACTTACCTGATTTTCCTATGTCTTAAATGTTTCCTCAAATCCCTGTATGATCTAAGGAGTGAGATAGTTTGTCCTCTCGAGACACCAAGCTCTGCTCAAACGCTGAGATGAGTAAATGCAGGCTTTACCTCTTGCCGTGTCCTTTGCACAAATGTTATACATGAAATGAGATGTAATCATTACCCTTAGCTTCCTTGTTACCTGTCCCTATTATTAAAATCTGATATAAAGTTCAAGCCTCCAAAGAACATAGATGCTTTTAGTGTCAAAGAATTTAGAACATTTTCACTGAGGTTAATCATATTTTTAATACATTCAGTTTCACAATAGGTTAATTTATTAGAATTATTAGAATAATTTATTAGAATTATAATTTTGACTTTGTACAACTTGGGGGTGAGAGGTTATGGAGAACTGACTTTTCAAAGACTGAACACAATTTTGTGACTAAGTACACATTTCACAGGGAATTTTGACTGCTTTTTGACGATCTGTCTTGACTGTTCAACGCCAATTTCCCTGGGGGCGGGTACCTGGCTTAGGTGTTAACCACATCGCAGGTACGCAGAGCTTCTCGAAGGAAAACAATGTTATTTCTAGGGCAGATTGTTCATCTCTGCTAGTTTCCTAAAGGATGTATCCTTCTGTCCAAAGAACTGCTGCTTTGTAAATTACACTATGGGAATTCTGTTCCCTTAGGCTCTGGTTCTATCACAATGTGAAAGGTGATTATTTCAGAATCCTGACAACATTGACCCGGCTAAAGTGTAGGATATTCAAGCCTAAAAGATTCTCAAAGTGATTTTCTGAGAGAATATCCTACAGGCAAAGTAGGCCAAATCCACCTGGTGTTTTTTAAAAAATATCCCAGGGCATCCACCGTCCCCTCGTGAGCCATGAGCTAGTTCCTCCCGCCTGTGCTTGGAAGGCAACCCATCTCTGCACTGTGCACCTGCCCTGGCTCTGACTCAGGATATACCTGCAAGTCACAGACCAGGACCCCACTGCTTACTGAGCCTCCGGCCGCCAGGAGTCTGCAATGGGTGATGCTCTCTCACCCGTATCGGGGACACTGCAGCAACCGAGCAGAGCGTCAGCTGATGGGGTTTTCAGAACTCACCACAATATGACATTTCTATTTTGACTGAACTAACCACAGTCTTTTTAAAGCAAAAACATATTTAAGCTTCTTAGCATGAGGCTATGGGGCTATAATTTCCATCTTTCCTTGATCTTCTTCCTTCCTCGTCTTTTCCCTGCCAAAAGTCTACCTTGGAAACTCAAAACTGAATGTCAGCCTCTCTACCCAGCACTGGGTTTAAGTTAGATCAGAGGCGGAGGGTCCAGAAGCCCAGGTCACACACCCCTAAGTCCCTCCTTTCCCTTCTAACACCCAGTCTAGGAAAAACAATTTCTGGATCCTCTGTGTCTACAAGTCTCCATTCACAGAGTGGAATCAAAATGCGTGGTCCCTCCTGTGGGGAATGAGGTCACAGGTAGCAAAGTGCTTTGAGCAACTCAAAGGGGAGGCGTGTAACACAAGCCTTTATTACTTAAGAGAGTGAGGCCGGGTCAGAAGGTCGACAGGCTCAGAATCATGGCCCTGCTTTGAACACGACACGGACCACAGAGCTTTCTTCTTCACCTTCCCCACCCTCATGGGAAGCGTCTTTTGTCAAGGGTGCATCATTTATGAAGAGTGTAGTGTCGTGAGATGTGAAAATTATCCCCGAGTGGCAGTCGGACAGGGCTACACTTTTACCTGCTGACTGACTCAGCCACGCCAGCCAGTTACTGCTCTGAGAGCTGGCGTACGACAGGAAACCTAGCCACCAAACGAAGACACACACTTCAGAATAAAATTCCATCCCTTGGCGCAGACTCCATGGGCTTTCTCTGCTCCTGCTTCCGCTGGTATCTGGCCTTCTGGTAGAAGATGATGATGACCGTGGTGACCACGTTTAGGAGGATGACCAGCAGGGTGAGCCAGAACGAGTATCTGTAAGCGTGGGCCGTCCCTTGCTGAGTGGCAGCTGGATAGAGTGGGTACAGCCTCTGGGCCAGCTCTTCCGAGAGACGATTGGACTGCGTGTTCCCCACAAAGAGCACCATGGTTATGAATGTGAAGGATGCTGAAGGGAAGAAAGAGTTTGTAAATAACACGGTGGTATATTTCAATGAATATTTTTATATTTAAGACCTTTTTTTATTGGAGGTTAGTTGCTTTTCAACGTTGTGTTAGTTTCGGCTGTACAATGAAGCGAATCGGCCCCATGCATGCATGTGTCCCCTCCCTGTTGGACCTCCGGCCCCCCTACCCCAACTCCAGCCCTCTAGGTCACCACAGGGCCTTGAGCCGACTCCCTGTGCTATAGAGCAGGTTCCCGCCAAGCTACCTGTTTACACACGGTGGCGTGTGTATGTCCGCCTAATCTCCCCTTTCCTCCCACCCTCCCCTTCCCCTGTTGCCTACATCTGTGTCTCTATTTCTGCCTTGGAAATAGTTTCATTTGTACCATTTTCCTGGATTCCATATTTATGTATTAATGTACATTTTTAAGTTCATTTTTTCCCCTTTATCAAACATGTACTCTGTGGGCATTCACTGACCATCTACACTGGGATTTACTCTCTTCTCCGCATTAGGGAGAAGGTAAAAGAAATGAAAAACGCATGCTAGACTCTAGACCCCAAAAGCTAACGATAACACAGTGCAGCTGTGACCAGGAGCAAACATTCAGCTCAAGCCCTTTCAGAACGAGTTGAACCCTGCCCACTTCCCAGAGCGATGAACTGAGCCTGTGCACTGCGTGAGCGACGGGACAAGTGACTGATCACAGGGGTCGACAGGACAACTGTCCAGAGAGGACCAGTGTGGTGGGGAGGCTGAGGCAGGACGAGGAAAAGAGCCAGCCCGAACATCCATCCATCGTGAGGCACAGTGAGCTCAGAGCATCCGGGTCTGGGAGACACAAGTCCAGCTGATGGGGAGGGGTCTGGAGGGTTCTGAGCACCAGATACAGAGGTCGAGCCCACCTGGGCAGCTCTGAGCACCAGCCTGGCAACTGGGGTCTCATTCCACCCACAACAGGGGACAGCATTTAACCAGGAAAGCTCTCTTTAGTAAGTGAGTGAAAATCACTCAGTCGTGCCTGACTCTTTGCGACCCCATGGACTATACAGTCCATGGAATTCTCCAGGCCAGAATCCTGGAGTGGGTAGCCTTTCCCTGCAGGGTATCTTCCCAACCCAGGAATTGAACCCAAGTCTCCCACATTGCAGGTGGATTCTTTACTGGCCGAGCTATGAGGGAAGCCCTCTTTAGTAAACTCATCCTTATTCTTCACAATGTCCTGCACTAGAGAACTTTCCCTAGTCTTGGCTTTGGAAAGCCCCCTTGGCTTCAACCGTGGTTCTGGAGTCAGAGAGAGCAGGGTCAAGGCCTCCAGCCGCAGGTCTTGGGAGATGCGCTCAGCTGCTCTGAACCTCGATCCTCATCTTCCAAAGGTGGGGCGCTACAAACCCCAGGGAGTTTCGAGGCTACTTGGGTCTGTGGGGGGGGTCGCTGGGGGATGGGTTTCCTTTCGCGGTCAGGAGAATATCCTAAAATCAACCGTGGTGATGGTGGTGATGGTTGAACAGATCTGCAAATACACTAGAAATCACTCAATGGTGCCCTTAAATGGGTAGACTGTACAGTATGTGAGTCATATCTCAATAGATTGTTCAAAAAGGCAGAGGAAGGAGGGTCAGACGGCAGCTGTGCTGGATTTGTGATGAGCCATGCAGCGGAGTCGGGCTGACCGTGCCAGGCGGCCATCCAGGAGTCCCCAGGACAGAGGTCCAGACTGACACACGCTCTCTGACTCTTCCTCTGCTGACATTTACCCAAAACTCGGAGGACATTTGGCACCCAGCGTGCCCTGGTCATAACCCAGACCCAGGGAGCAGCCCTCCAGAGGCCCTAATTAGAGGGCTTCTGGGTGAGGCGTTTTCATTCCCCGTGATGAGTCTTTCATCTTAAACCTAATGCTTTTATTTCTTAATAATAACAGGAGCGGGAGTGCACGAAGCCCCTCCCCTCTGCACTGTGTCTCACACCCCACAATTATCCCTCATTCTGCTCTTGGGAAGTTTCTTCTAAAAGCTTTAGTCAGAAAGGAGCAAAACCCAGAAATGGGCTACACGCTGTTCTCTGAAGTGTATGCTCACGACTTTGACTTGAACCGTGAGGGGCACCCACCAACGGACACGGACACTGAGCTGAGCCCCCAGCAGAACGGGACGCCGCTCACTGCCTGCTTCTGTGGTTCCTGGGACAGAAGGTTTACGGGGCCTGGAGGAAGCCCCATGGCAGATGGAGGAGCGCCGGAGGGCTCAGGGCGCTGGCCTTCCACCCCCCTGGCCTGTCCCCGTGGGCATGGGACCTGCTGATTACAGGTAATGATCCCTTATCAGGGCAGTCACCTTGAAAGTGAAGTCGCTCAGTCATGTCCGACTCTTTGCAACCCCATGGACAGTAGCCTACCAGGTTCCTCTGTCCATGGAATTTTCCAGGCAAGAGTACTGGAGTGGGTTGCCAATTCCTTCTCCAGGGGATCTTCCTGACCCAGGGATCGAACACAGGTCTCCTGCATTGTAGGCAGATGCTTTACCATCTGAGCCACCAGGGAAGCCCTTAAAATTCCTGGCTCTGACACTGAAACACTAGGTGGTTTTCCAGTAGAATTCCTTATTCAAGTGAAATCATATTCCATGCCCATTGGCATTGAATTTCAACAGAGATATGCAATGGTTTGTTTTAGAGCTTGAATAGCTGAAAAAGGACCTGAACGAAGTTTTGCATAAAGTTCAACAGTACTGCTGTGAACTTCCTCCAGACCAAGGGCTCCAGCCTGCAGATCAGCCGACAGACATGAGACGGAGGTGTGAGGAAGAAGCACAGGAAATAGTCGGCACGCAAATTCCTCCCTGCTCTCGGGTTCCCGGGCTGAGGACCAAG
>NW_011495018.1:4137588-4148485 GCF_000754665.1 Bison bison bison | reverse complement strand
CTCAGTACCAAGCGTGTCAGAGCAGACCATGTGCAGTGCTCTCCCTGGCTCCGCCGTCATCTCCAGCACCTCTCAGACTACAGTTCTGTCCCCTGTGGTCAGGGTCACCATGCCAGGCTGGGCTCAGAGGGCACAGGGGCCCGGGAGGTGAGGCTGCGCTTCATGTTTTTGTCCTCAAAGCAGCATCTCTTCCTGTTGCTTCAGAGACAAGCCAGCAAACTGCTCCCCTTCCTCCTGTAGCCAAGAAGCCTGGGTCCAAGCCCAGCCTGGAGAGGCGTGTGCGGCCCTTCTCTCGGCCTCCAGGGCACCTCAGGGCAGCCTGACCCCGCCCCCGGTGCCAGAGTGACCCAAGGCAGGGACCCAGAGATGGCATATTTGCGCACAAAGCCCGCTGCAGGCTGAGCCTCAGAGGGACCCGAGTTTTCAGCAAGTTCTTCAACCAAACAGGGCCCAAGTCTGCCCTTTGAGAGTTGGAGGCTGCTCACCTCCACCCTACACATCAAAGTCTCCGATTGTGCTTCTGCCCACCTCACAGCCGCTCTGTGTGTCAGAACTTGCCCCGAGCCTGGGGAGGAATGTGGCAGGAGCTTGCTGCCCGTCAAACAATTCTTTGTTGTTAGAACCAGGTGTGGACTGGGGGTGGGGAGGCTGCTGGCCTTGCTTCCCGTGTCTTCCTCGACAAACATGCATCAGGCCTCTGCCCTGGGCAAAGCCAGCTCATACTCAACAGTGGAGGAAGACACTGAAGCCAGGGGCTTCCTCCTGCAGAGACGAGGGGATGGGTTCTGGACCCTGCAGGTATAGACGGAGCAACGAGGGTGGACTTTGTCCTGCTGGCCTCACACCCAACCCACCCCTCTGGTCCTAGTGATTGACATTGCTCTCAGATCCCCACCTCAGACCCAGCTCCAGGTGCTCAGTGTCCTCAGCCAAGGTGGGTCAGTCAGTGAATTCAACCCTGCCAGCTATGGAGATGGCTCCGGAAATGGAGGAGGCCAACTCCAGCAAGAGTCAGGTTTTGGGGGGAAAAGTTATCTTTTTTCCTGCAGTTGCTGCATCTGTGATGGGCCAGAAAGAACTGGCAGATGTCTTGCCTTTAGGAGGACCGCTACCTACTGACAGAGGGAACACTGGAGGAAGCAGAGGTCTGATGGCTCAGGCTGAGATCCTGGATCCAGCTGTACCTGAAGCCACCACTTCCCTCAGCTTCTTCATCACATGAGCAAGAATTAAAACAATCTATTTTTTTCACCCTGGGAATGAGTGCCAGTGAGTCTTGCCTTTGGTTTGGTTGACAGACGTGAACTACAGTCATAGAAGCAGCTTGGGGCACAGAACCCTGGTGTCCAGATGAGGGTCTCTGAGTTTGGAACCAACCCCTCCAGGTCCACCGTGAGATGGGAAGCCCAAACACTCATTCCTGGCTGGCAGCTCATGCCCTTTAAGTTGGGCATCTGCTTGTTTTGATCACAAATGCACAGAAAGAAAGAAAAGGGCTGGTCATGTGCAGATGTGGCTACACCAGCCTGATCCCAGACTCTCAGAGCTGAGAGGTGGGTGTGCAGGCCTGCCCAGGGCAGCCCAGATTTCCACCTGTTGTCCTGCATGATGTTTAGGAATCCCAGCTTGTTTGGTCAGAGTGTTGAGAGGCTCTCCCTTGTATCCATGCCAGAATGGGGTTGGCTTCTTAAATATGAGCTTGAAAAAGGCCACAGCGGAAGTGTGTGCACTCACACCAGCCAGGGCTGTGCTCAGGGCTTCCCTCCCCAGAGAGCCAGGTGTTCATGGTCTCAGCACAGCACTGCGGGGATCCACAGAACAGCGGCGCCTCCAGCCACCTACACTAGCCAGTGTGACAATGGCCTCACAGAAGGACAGGAAGCTGCCTAGAGCTCGTCATCCGAGGCGTCTTGATACCCCCATATCCAGAGCTCCTATCTTCTCCCTGAAAGTTCCTGGTCTGTGTTTAAATATACCACCTGCAACACACACACATGACCACTGCCAGGGCCATCCCATTAATTCAGTTCAGTTCAGTCACTCAGTCGTGTCCAACTCTTTGTGACCTCATGGACTGCTGCATGCCAGGCCTCGCAGTCCATCACCAACTCCCAGAGCTTACTCAAACTCATGTCCACTGAGTCGGTGATGCCATGCAACCATCTCATCCTCTGTCATCCCCTTCTCCTCCTGCCTTCAATCTTTCCCAGCATCAGGGGCTTTTCCAATGAGTCAGTTCTTCACATCAGGTGACCAAAGTATTGGAGTTTCAGCTTCAGCATCAGTCCTTCCAATGAATATTCAGGACTGATTTCCTTTAGGATTAACTGGTTGGATCTCCTTGCAGTCCAAGGGACTCTCAAGAGTCTTCTCCAACACCACAGTTCAAAAGCATCAATTCTTCAGCGCTCAGCTTTCTTTATGGTCCAAATCTCACATCCATACATGACTACTGGAAAAACCATAGCTTTGACTAGACAGACCTTTGTTGGCAAAGTAATGTCTCTGCTTTTTAATATGCTGTCTAGGTTGGTCATAACTTTTCTTCCAAAGAACAAACGTCTTTTCATTTCATGGCTGCAGTCAAAATCTGCAGTGATCTTGGAGCCCCAAGAAAATAAAGTCTCTCATTATTTCCACTGTTTCCCCATCTATTTGTCATGAAGTGATGGGACCGGATGCCATGATCTTAGTTTTGTGAATTTTGAGTTTTAAGCCAGCTTTTTCACTCTCCTCTTTCACTTTCATCAAGAGGCTCTTTAGTTCCTTTATGTTTTCTGCCATAAGGGTGGTGTCATCTGCATATCTGAGGTTATTGATATTTTTCCTGGCAATCTTGATTCCAGCTTGTGGTTCATCCAGGCCGGCATCCCATTAGTAGGATGGGCCATTTTTGATCCACTCTTGAGATCAGGTTCTTGTGGTGGAGAAAAGGACAGAGCAGGAGAAGCCCCACTGTCAGGCAGGGGCAACAAGGCTCCCACTGGACCAAGCCCCTGGGCAAACACAGTGGCCCCAGAACCCATGAGACCTCAGAGAGTTCAAAACACTGTGACCGCAACTGGACCCCACTTCCCATTCCCCACCCCAACACCTTTCCCCCCAAACAGACAACACAACCTCGCAGCACCACCCAGCCGACACCCGGGATTCACAGGTCGCCCACAGCAAGGGCGTCGGCCCAGATGCTCCAATGGCCTTCTTGGAGGCTCTGCACCACCATCATGTTCAGATGTTAGGCCAAGTCGACTGCTGTTCTATGGGGGCAAGAAGCGGGCTAAATAAATGTGCATGTGTGTGTGTGCACGTGTGTGCCTCTCCACATCACATGGAGCCTCCTTTGCAGTCAAGCACGCAGCAGGAGCCCAGTGAATGCTTTATTGACGTGTGTGTTTCTGTTTAACGCCTCACCCTAGATACTCTAAGGCAAAGACTGGGTATATCATACATTTTTAACACCTAACACGCCCAACTTACCCACAGTCTGCCCCTCCCCAGGGCACCCAAAACACATCTGAAGATGCTGAATAAATGCTGTAGGCTTGCGAAAATAAGCCTCAGCCCTCCACACTCGACTCAGCACACTCTTAACGCCCAGGGTCCGACGTGAGTGTGTGTGTCCTTGTGTGAGAGGGAACCAGGGGGACAGAGGCCGGGACTGGCCGGTACTGACCGCTGAGCCCGCTCCAGGTGTACACGCCCGTCGGTCCCAGGAACGTCTGGTAGGGGTTGCTGACGCTGTTGCAGAAGGTGAACCCAGCGCTCAGCAGCGAACTAAACAAACCAAGGGCCAGGAACACGATGACCACCGAGTGCAGAGTCTTCGGAGAAGAATTGGTCAATGTCCCTAAAACTGAAACAAGGTCTGGTAAGTATGTGGTGCCCCCGACCCAAAGACCAGCTCTGGGCCCGAGGGCTGCTCCACCCTCCCGGGGCCCCTTCCCACTTCGCCTGCTTAGGCACTGGGGCTAGACACCCTCAGCCTTTTCATAACAGTTCCATATTTCTGGAGTGCAGGGGAGTGCCCAACATGGATTTGCACACATGTAAAATGAAACACGGATGTCCTGCACCCTCTGCCATCAGTTCCTGCTTTCATCACCCTCCTTTCTCTGACCACCAGCCAGCCTCCCCTGGAGTCCATCTGCTTTCCCCGTTCCCTCCACATTTACAATACAAGATGGTCAGACACCAGAGGCGCAGTGGCCCCACTCTTACCTGGAAGCCCAGCCACGCGTTTATAGCACATCTCCAAGAGCTGTCTGTGCATTGAACCCCTTAGGAGACTGCCGTTACAGTCAGTACAGTGTTTACCAGGACGTTCCGTGAAAGAAGGTAGAACCAGACTGGGAGTAAGATTTCGGAGTCCTCAGTAATCCGCTAACAGCATCACGGGAAGAGCAAGGGTGGGAACCTTGGTAGGCGAGATGAGAAAGCCTTCCTGAGCGCTCAACCAGCCCCAAGAAAAAGGACTGGAAAAGGCAAAACGGTTGTCTGAGGAGGCCTTACAAATAGCTGAGACAAGAGAAGAAGCAACAGGCAAAGGAGAAAAGGAAAGATATATCCATCTGAATGCAGAGTTCAGATGGAAAGCCTTCCTTAAAGATCAATGCAAAGAAATAGAGGAAAACACTAGAATGGGAAAGACTAGAGATATCTGCAAGAAAATTAGAGATACCAAGGGAACATTTCATGCAAAGATGGGCTCGATAAAGGACAGAAATGGTATGGACCTAACAGAAGCAGAAGATATTAAGAAGAGGTGGCAGGAATACACAGAAGAACTATCATCATCTCACATGCTAGCAAAGGAATGCTCAGAATCCGTCAGTAGTAAGTGAACTGAGAACTTCCAGATGTTCATTCTGGATTTAGAAAAGGCAGAGGAACTGGAAATCAATTGCCAACATCCGTTGGATCATCGAAAAAAACAAGAGAGTTCCAGAAAAACATCTACTTATGCATCATTGACTATACTAAAGCCTTTGACTGGGTGGACCACAATAAACTGTGGAAAATTCTGAAAGAAAAGGGAATACCAGATCACCTTACCAGAGAAATCTGAATGCAGGTAAGAAGCAACAGTTAGAACCAGACATGGAACAACAGACTGGTTCCAAATTGGGAAAGGAGTATGTCAAGGCTGTATACTGTCACCCTGCTTATTTAATTTATATGCTGAGTATATCACGAGAAATGTCAAGCAAGCTGAAGCATAAGCTGGAGTCAAGATTGCCGGGAGAAAAATCAATAACCTCAGATATGCAGATGACACCACCCTTATGGCAGAAAGTGAAGAAGAACTAAAGAGCCTCTTGATGAAAGTGAAAGAGGAGAGTGAAAAACCTCGCTTAAAACTCAACGTTCAAAAAACTAAGATCATGGCATCCGGTCCCATCACTTCATGACAAATAGATGGGGAAACGATGGAAACAGTGATAGACTTTATTTTCTGGGGCTCCAAAATCACTGCAGATTGTGACTGCAGCCATGAAATTAAAAGACTCTTGCTCCTTGGAAGAAAAGCTATGACTAAACTAGACAGCATGTTAAAAAGCAGAGACAAAGGTCTGTCTAGTCAAAGCTACGGTTTTTCCAGTAGTCATGTATGGATGTGAGAGTTGGATTATAAAGAAAGCTGAGCACTGAAGAATTGATGCTTTGGAACTATGGTGTTGGAGAAGACTCTTAAGAGTACCTTGGACTGCAAGGAGATCCAACCCCTCCATCCTGAAGGAGATCAGTCCTGGGTGTTCACTGGAAGGACTGATGCTGAAGCTGAAACTCCAATACTTTGGCCACCTGATGTGAAGAACTGACTCATTGGAAAAGACCCTGATGCTGGGAAAGATTGAGGGTAGGAGGAGAAGGGGGTGACAGAGGATGAGACAGTTGGATGGCATCACCGACTCAATGGACATGAGTTTGAGCAAACTCTGGGAGTTGGTGATGGACAGGGAGGCCTGCCGCCCATGGGGTCCCAAAGAGTCAGACACGACTGAGTGACTGAACTGAACTGAGGAACCAGGGTGGGGGCGGGAGAGAAAGGGTCAGAGCTTCCTTCTTTTCATTCCTGTTTCTCAGGGCCCCGAGGAGACAGCCGGAGTTTCTCACACCTTCAGCCAAAGCAGCTTAAAAGAACAAAAACCGAAACAGCCACGGAAGATTTCTTGTTCTGCTGTGGGTGGCGAGTTTTAAGGAACAGGGCCCTGGAAGCCAGAGGGGACCCCGGATGCTGTGCAAGCAGGAGCTGCAGAGTGTCATGCCAGCCCGTGTCCTGGGAACAAGGAGCCCTCCATCTGCAAGGTGGCCCTTTTCATCCCTGTGGTATCGTATCCATTCAAAGGTTCTTCATCCTGCATTTCTATGATATTAACCCTGGGTCCTAATGCTCCTTTGGGACCAATGCAGAATCCACTCCATCCTCTCCTGCCTGGAGCTTCTCCGAATATTTGAAAAGAGGATGTAAACCCAGTGTGTTATTCATAAAATGAGATCCCACAGCTCCTGCCATCCTGGCCCTGACTCTACACACACTCTAGTCTGACCGTCCTTCCCATTCATGATGGCCAGATGGGCTCAGCACTCCTGTTAAGATGTGACACTCCCTGCGCCATCCTCTGTCTATCTCTAACACCTACGTGTTAGTCGCTCAGACATTTTTATTTTAAACCAGCAGTATTCTGTGAAGGAGCTAAATTTGTCATCAATGGACAGAGGGTAGATGTGAAAGAGATTTGAACCAGCAAGTCTGCCTTCAGACATCCCGGCAGTGGGGATATGGTCGTAAAGACCCTCGTGCATGAGAGAATTCATCCTGATGGTCAGGTCACGTGGCCCGGCCTGGGCTGGAAGCGTCCCTGGCTGGATGGAGCAGGGACGCAATGCCAGGCGTGCAGGGCTGAGCAGAAGGTAGGCGAGCGTGGCAGCTGAAGCCTGCAGAAGAGGACAGAGGCAGGAAAGGAAACGGCCAGGAGGGAGACACGGGTGTGGTCTCTGGTGAGCAGCCACAGCCCTGCCAACCCCACAGGAGACCAGGAAGGACGGGAGAGGGAAATACCATCTCAGCAACATGCAGGCCATGAGCTCACTGCCCAGGGAGCCGGGCCCTGGGGGCAGAGTCCAGCGCACACACGGCTGGTCCGCTCCTCCCTGGTACTGTCTGGCCCTGTCACTATTTCTGTTAGTGACCCATGGGCGGGGATTTCTGTTAGTGACCCATGAGCGGGGATTTCTGTTAGTGACCCATGGGCGGGGCTCAGTGCTCTGCACAGCTCGCTGGTTTACACACTCTGGATATGTCCTCTGGGTGATGCGCTAGGTAAGAACTCTGACAGGCCTTGGCTTAACTGAGGACATGGTCCTCTCTGTCACCCACTGATGCCCAGGTGAGGAGCCCTGCCCTCCCGGGAGGAGGGACCACCTGCACTGAGACTGTTCCAGGGTCCAGCCCTCAAGCCCGAGGCTCGGGCTTCTTGGTCTGTCTCACCCCAGAGACGAGTGAGGAGCTTTGCCAGGCTGTGAGGCAGCACACAAGTATTTAACAACTTGTGGAAGATGACGCCAGAGTAAAAAACAAGAAGCAGGACACACCTGTTTCAAGGCACAAGGTCAAATGCTGTGGATCCTTCCAAACTTAGTCATCCCCGGGAAGAACTGCTTCTCCTGCGTTCCACGACCCTCTGGCTCTGCCTCAGCATCAAGGAGGAAGCTCCAGCACCAGATCAGGAGTTTCCTGGGGACTAAGGGAACTCTGTCCTTAGCCAGTGGGACATAATTTGGATACTTAACTAGAAAATAGGGCTTCCCAGAGGGCACTCGTGGTAAAGAACCCGTCTGTCAATGCAGGAGACACAGAAGATGCAGATTCAATCCCTAGGTTCCCTGGAGGAGGAACTGGCAACCCACTCCAGTATCCTTGCCTGGAAAATTCTATGGACAGAGCCACCTGGCAGGCAACAGTCTATGGGGTTGCAATGAGTCGGATATGACTGAGCAACCGGGCACAACTAGAAAATAAAAATTTCAGCATGGGAAAAATGTCACGTGTCCAAGTGCCTGAAGTCCCCTAGGGAAACTTTCTTACTAACTCTGTAAATGGGGGGTCATTTGTGAATGGTGAACATTTTAGAGTAAATTAGAAAGGAACAATCTGGTGAAGCTCAGTGGTAAAGAATCCACTTGCCAATGCAGGAGTCCTGGGTTCGATCCCTGGGTTGGGAAGATCCCCTGGAGTAGGAATTCCACTCCACTATTCTTGCCTGGAGAATCCTACGGACAGGGAAGCCTGGTGGGCTACAGTCCATGGGGCCACAAAGAGTCAGACATGACCGAGCGACTGGGCACATACCCAGACATCAGTTCTCAAAGGGGAGTCAATTTGACTCATACTTTTCTATGAATTAATGTGACAATTTATATTAAGTTTAACTGCCACATTTCAAAATTGTATTTCAGCTTCTGAGTCCCCTGCCCCACAGGTGTGACAGCTGTATCTCCTGCACCTTCCAGCCACCCAACCTTCCCCTCAACCCTGCTTAGAACTCAGAGAGTGAAAGCTAGAAATTCAGTGAAAGTTGAGCAAGAATGAAATCACAATCAACCTCCACAGCATCTGACAGCTGCTCTCTGCCTACAAAATTAGCAAATACATTCAGTTCTTTTTTTCTTGTTTTGAGGGGCCCAAGCGTCAGAATTGAGAAAGCCATCTCACAATTGGACCCAATTGTCCGGATTCTGGCAGCTCCGGCAAAGAGGCCAGAATGCACTGGGAGGTGGGCAGTGCGGAAGTGAGGGGTCCTCCGAACATCCAGGCTTCCTGGGCCTAAAGATTTATATTCAAGCCCCGCTGGCCACCTGGCCCTTCTAGTCTGTGAGAAACTGAGGCAGAGCCGCTGGATTTTATTGGGGAGGAGCAGCCTCCATGCCCCACTCAAGCATCTGGACACCAGGGGGCCTGACCCAAGGGAACTCCTGAGTCTCTGGGCCCCAGTGTACCCCTGGAAGGGCTCGTTGACTCCACAGACATCAGAGTGTGGCCTGGGAGCTGACCTGGGAGCTCTCCCGGGACGTCCCAGCTGCTGGCCTGGGAAACGGACCAGGGTTATCTCAGTCGGGGGAGGGGGGCAGGTGGCTTCCAAGGTGGCTCGACGCAGTGGTTTAGAATCCCTGGGTTGGGAAGATCCCTTGGAGGAGCAAATGGCAACCCACTTCAGTGGGCTGAAGTGGAGAGCTCCAGTTATCTTGCCTGGGAAAGTCCATGGACAGAGGAGCCTGGTGGGCTACAGTCCATGGGGTCACAAAGAGTCAAACACAACTGAGCGACTGAGCATGCATACACACACATCTCTGTGAGAAGAGTAGGGAAAAGCCTTTTCTGCCCCTTTATGCTCCACCTCCCAGTGGGGCCACATCTCTAGTGGCAAATAAGAAGTCACTCCTACCCGAGGGAAAGTATGGGATGTATGTGGGGTAGGACTGGGCGGGTTGGAGTGTTAAGAAGGGACTTTTTGTACATTCTGGAGAGATAAACCTCCTTTCTTTGTTCTTGCAGTTACTTGATTTTTCTGCTCCAGATTCACTTCCTTCATCATTTTAAATGTGAGCCAATAGTACAACTCTAAGTTCCCTGAGAACAGAAAGGGATGGGAAAGAGACTTGGAGGAGGAGAGGCACATTTGGGGTGAAACACCCCAGTGTTCTCATAGCGACCTGCACACACCTTTAACCTACAAGTAGGGCAGGCTCCTGGATTTAACCGATAAGGGTGTCTTTCTCTAGGAAGACTGAGTGGTGAATCCACCCAGGCAGGGGCTCTGTGCAGTTCCACTCAGGATCCAAGCCCCTCACTTATGTAACAGCTGCCCAGGGAGGATTTTTTTTAACTGAAATTAAATAACTAGAACTTTTGGCGTAGCCAGGCAACGTGCTCACTCATGGACACATGGTCCTTTTCATCTGGGTGTTGGGCAAGCTGGGATCCTCAGGACGAGGCTGGTGGAGCTCCCGGTGAAGCTGAGCTGCCCAAACAGTCTAGTTATGCCATGGAGAGGTTCCTCCCCAGGTTGGACTGATTATTTTCCCCCGGGTGACACACCGTTGGCTGAATTATTTTTGCACGTTGAGCTCAGCCACTGTTGCTTCATGCTGCTCTTTCATTTCAGAAATCGACAGCCCCAGATTGGCACCATGTGATAAATCTTAGGCTGGAACAGAACAGGGTTTTAGCAATATTTATAACGCTTTGGAGGTTTCAGTCAGAACTCTTCCTGGCTAAGAAACTGACCTGGTTAACTTCTTATTTGGAAAGGCAATCCATCACTGCAGGGCAGAAAAGTGGCATTCATATCAATGACTTTACTGCGCTGCCAATGGCCGGTTTCTGATTGGAAATGAGCCTGTGTGGTCCTCAGGAAACCATCTCATTGCAGGCTTGTAACTCTGCTCCCTGGGGACTGTGTCCACATACCTACACCAGCCAAGGCACCATCTACCCTGTGGCTAAGTGGCTTTTCCCCTCTCTGCAAGGACAGTTGGCAAGTGTTCCCACTTCAACGACTGCTAAAGCTGCCCACACTGAAGGCCCCCTGGGTTCTGAGCGGTCCCAAGCAGATTGTTACCCCCTGAAATTGAGCAGCACCTCAGTGTCTGGGAGGTGGAGTGCTGTCTAAACACCTGTGTGGCTGGAGGCAAGGACCTGAAGCTGGAATGTGGGTCTCTGGGGACCAAGAATAAAAAAGGAGAGCCAGGCAAGGCAAATGCAAATACTCTGCCTCCTTTGCGGGCACACACTGCCCTGCAGTGCCCACCAGGCCCTGTCGCCTTCAGGGTTATCATTGCCCACGGCTGTCCCCACCCTCCGACAGTCACCGGGCTCACGTCACCCTCACAGGGCTCT